>NC_091080.1:83574166-83886250 GCF_032405125.1 Capricornis sumatraensis | reverse complement strand
GTCCTCCCCTCCCAGGCTCCGTGCTGGTCCTCCCACCCACACGTGACGGGCAGGCCAGGCCGTTCTGCCCTGTTCTCGCGCTCACGCTCAAACTCCCAAGAACAGTCGGTGACTCTTCTAAAACCATCTTTAATGATTTCTTGTCTCTCTCCCCCTTCCACAGACTGTGAAGGAAGACTCCCTCGCTTTGCCAGCAGTGAACCCGTTAGTGACACCCCAGAAGTCTGGGGGCGCGCTGGACGCCAGCCTGCACAAGGACCTCTTTGGCGCCATCTCTGGCATTGGTAAAGCTCGGACTCTGACCTGTTTCTGGCTAGTTGTATTCAGAAAGTGTCTTTAATCCAGTCGTCCATTAGCTTTCAGATCAGAACTTTGAAGTCTTGAGTTTCTGCTTCACGTGTTCTTTTTCTTATTTTGCTGCTCAGCTCTTATTTTGCCCCTCAACCCTACACTGAAATAAAGATCCCCAGTTTGCAGGAATTCTGAGTATAGGACACTTAATTGCATATTTGTCTTGTTTGCTTTGTGTTTAATGCATGTTAATTTTTCATTTTAAATCTTCAAATTAGATTGTTAATGCTTTTAGGAGAAAAAAATCTTTGCAGGTGTGTGTGTGGGGAGTTAGGGTTTATTTGTAGTGTTAACAATTTAGATGAAATGTGAGAGAGTAATTCCTGAAGGAGTTACTGGTTTATGGCTCAAATGCAATGCTGAAATCAGTTTTCTAAAATCTTCTTTCCTAGAATGTTTTTTTTCTATCTAAACTAATGTTAGAGCAGCCCCCATGGGGAGGAAAACAGATGGCATAATTCAAGATTCAAACTGAGTAGTTTTTCCGTTTAAAAAAATGCCTGAGAAATGTACTGATTAATATTCTGACTAATTGAGCCTATGTGCCAGCTCCTTCATAAAGATAATGGTACAAAAATATACATACATCTTCACAGACACTCACAGGCTTATGTTGTCTCTATCTCTCCCTCTGTTTTACACCACAGTTTGGATAAATGAAGCACCCTACTGTGGCTAGTGCTCAGACCACCCAATGACGGAATTAACCCACAGGGCAGAATAAAAGGGCAGTCCTTTTATCTAATTAATCTGCAGGCTTATTGTTCATTCTGAGTTTATGTCCTTAGCTTTTGTGTTGTTCTTGTTGCTAACATTCTATTTCATGTAGGCAACGAAACTGGCCAGACTGTAAAATTGGAAACCTCACACCAGTGCTGAGATTTATCCTCGAACACCCATACCAGTCTTTCATCTTGCTTATGTTTATGTGTATTTTTCATAGTTCTGTTTACCTCACTTTTGGCACCGTAAAGATGAAATGAGTTAATTCATCCAGAATGCAGAGCCTGGCACACAGCATTTCCACTGCCTTCCTTCTGGGGCTCTCATGCTGACCACTCACCCAGCTCTGGGAGTGGGAAGGGGTCCCTTCCTGGCTCTGTCTGCAGCGGTCCATGGCACTGGCTTTAAAGTCAGACAATTGTGTCCTTGGGTCCAGACTTCCACCGCTTACAGTTGCAAGGGTGAGATGTGTGTCCTCTTCATCCTGTGCCCACATTTCAAAAACAGTCCTGGTGAGGGAAGAAGAGCTAGTTCAGTGTTGCAGAGCTTGGCAAGGTAGACTCCTCAGTGTTGTTATTTGCCTGCCATTGTAACAAGCACAGTTCTTTAGTGTTATTCATGCTTTGTGATAGGCTCTTAGTAGCCAGTCAGATGAGTCCCGCAGCCTAAATCTTAACTCTCTGATCCCTCTGACCAGCATTTCTGTAGGATCCAAGGCTTTGCGAAAATGGTGAAACTAGAATGAGGTGATGTTTTGACTCTGGCTTGATTTCTCCAGTTCCACATTTGCCCAGTTAGGGTTTGGGATTCCTTGAGAACGTGGAGCTGAGCCGTGGGGGTGTCTTCAGCACAACTTGAGTGGCATAAATGGCCTTCGATTGCTCTGTGTTCGTGGTGAAGTTATGAAGAGTACTTGAGACTAATTTTGTCTTTTTCATTCTTTCTTGAATTTTAAGATCTGGATCCACTTTTCACGGGAATTCACCGCAGCAGACTTATTTATACTTGGGCTTTTATCTGTGACCCCACCTTCCCCTCAACCCCGATCTTTAAACACTATAATCCTAACTTCCTTTTTGAAATGCCTTCCAGGGAAGCCCCCACCTTTGAACTGGGTTTGCTAGTCGTTTTCTGGTAGCTTTAGCTCTTCTTTTATTTACCAAGGAATTCCATATCTCTAGGAGATTCTCCTTCCACACTTACTGAGGATGTACCCTCAGCATTTTTTTTTTTAATGCCTTTGGAACATGGTGCATGAAAATTTCTAAAACCAATTCATCGCCTGGATAAAAACTACTGTAAGGTTACATTCATTTTAAAAGGCATGCATTCTTAGGCTCAGAGTTCTTTTTTCCACCTACTCAGTGTATTGCGTTTTGCTGTCTGTACCAAAGGGGGGAGAGTTGAACTAAAGTTCTCTGAAAAGTTATGCACTATGCACCAGGCCAGGATATTTAATACAGACAAACACACACAACAGGAACATGGTTCTACTAAGCCTGTTGATTTTGATGTATTGCATTTCCATCTGTTTGCCTTAGATTAGGACTCTTGTTCTGGAATTGAGCCTAAAACTCTGAGAATTTAGGGTCTAATTTTACTTTCCCAAGAGTCTCTTTCTCCTGAGCTCTGTGTTCTACATTAAATATGAAGTCCGGTTATATTAGGAGGCCGATAGTTATAATTTGGTCACAGCGCATGTCTCTTTTCTGAGTACAGAAAAAGACTTATTGCTTTTTCATAGCGTTTTGACCTGCACAGTTCCTGTCCTGGGGTCATGCTGCTGGTGGCCCGTGGTTTACATGTTCCCGCCTTCACTTATGTTTTCAGATTCTCCTGACCCTTCTTTCCTTGATGTACTTAACACACTGAATCGGTTTTAGGGATGGTGGATAAGCCTGGGGGTGGGGGGGTGGACTAACTTAGAGGTGTCTCAGTCCATGGCAGCTAATTGGCAGGCTGAAACCCAGAAGGGCCTGCCTGTCCCGAGGTGCCAGGTGAAGGCATCTCATGTGAAGGCAGCTTGGGAACGAGAGGGCCATGCTCACAGCCTGCTGCATGGGGTTGGGGGTCATCTGCGGTTTGCACAGCCAGCCAGGCCTCTCTGCCATGAATGTGCCTCTTGGTTCAGCTCAGAATGAACCAAGTCTGAGGGTCATTTTTAATTATGTGATTTATTGAAATCTTATCTAAGCAGGAAGTCAATCTAGTACTTTTTAAAATTCCATAGTCTCGAGGTAGGGGCTGACTTCTGCCTTAAAATGCTATTTTTTGTTTTTTCCCCTTACAGATGTCACGAATTTTATTTCCAAGTTAGATTTCCTCTCTGCTCATAAATGTTTTTTGCAGAGATTCCCAGACAGTCTCAGTTCACAGCACCCTCATTATCAGAGTGGTTTTTTTCATGGCATCCCCAGGCCAAAAGAAACACCCAGTGGTTCTGTTTATTAGGTACTTAAGGCCAAATAACTTAATAAGTATGTATAACCTAACAACTTAAGAGGCATTTGAAACCTATATACATAAATTTAAAGAAAAAAATTTTAATATCAACAGTTCTTACTAATGGGGCCTATTCTTACTAATGTGCCTATTGGACGCTGCACAGCTTCTCACATTTGAAATCAGATTGCTCACTGGCATTCTCATTTCCTGTTCCACACTGATTTTCACCCAGTACTTGGTTTTTATCACAGCAATCCCACTTCAGAGATATAACATCATGGAAAGGAATGTAGCAGTCTGAGGTTAAAACTACGGTTTCCGACCGATGTCACGTATTGTGTTTTCCTTGAAAAATGAAAATGTCCCGTGACATCCCTCAGGGTTTTCTGGGGTTCCTGGGCATGCCATTTGAGTACAGTGGGTTTATTGCATGATTTGGGTTTTTTTTTTTATTTGATGGTTATAGGTGGATTTATCTTTTTAATTTTTTGAAGTCTTTATTCTACCCCAGTCTGAATCAGCACGTTCTCCCCCAGTCTGAGCAATCCAAGGTGGTTTCTCATAAGTGAATTGATAGTTATGTTGGAATGTTTCAGACTCAAGTTTGCTTTTACGCTATGTGGCCCAGTTCTTTAAAGGAGAGGTAACTGAATAAAAGTCTTGAGCCAACTTCCTCACAGAAAAAACAAGTTTAAACAAGTGCCCTAAAAGCAGTCTCCTTTAAAGTTGAGGGCTTACCTTTATTTTGTTCTGTCTCACCAAATCTGGGTCTTGGCTTGACCTTTGTTTAGCTTCTCCATATACGAACTCAACTCCCAACATCAATAGCGTGAGAAATGCTGATTCAAGAGGCTCCCTCATAAGCACAGATTCCGGGAACAGCCTTCCAGAAAGGAATAGTGAGAAGAGCAATTCCCTGGAGAAGGTAAGTTCCTTTCTGGTAATTTAAGTGTTTTCTTATAACTAATGGATTCAGCCCAAAGTAGCATGCTTCATGTTCACATGTTCATCAAGTTGGACCTTTTTTTTTCCATTCTTTCTTAAACAACTCAGTTAAACCTGGGGTAGTCGGTCAGAGTATGGTTTAAGCGTGGGGCCCGTCCCCTGCACCCCTCTATTCCTGTTCTAGCATTTCATCAGTGTTTACAGTGAGCACTTTGGTTCTGGCAGTTTAGACAGATAGGGAAATCAGAATGCCACTTGCTAAGAATCCCCATGGTCTGTGAAAGAGAACAGCGTTTATAACACAGTTACCCATGCAAATGGGCCCTGGATCCAAAGCTGGCTCCAGAAAAGATTAATTGATCGTATGGATGACTCAGGGATAAATCCTTATTGGGAATCACTCTATTCACCCTGTGCCCCCATCTCAACACATCTGGTCATATTGAACTATTTTTATTGAAATAACAAAAACTATTCTGAATTTTGTGCAAATGGATAAAACTTAGATTTAGACCTGGAACCATGATAGATGAGTCTCACCTTGGCCACTGTTTTCCTAAGTTATTTCAAGTTATAGGCAAGCATGTGTATCGGTCAACAGGTGACCCACTTAGGGATGCATTCCCAATTCTCAGACATGTGGAGGCCATCCTTCCTTGGAATCAGGTGCATAACCTTACCATGGGGTTGCGGGTCTGGCCTCTCCCCGATGGTGCTCAGCCACGGTCCTGGAGCCATACGGACATCTCTATGCAGGGGTCATGACCTGTCGAACTTTTCCCTTGACCCTGACACGCCTTCCTGCATAGAGGGAGAGGCTGCTCAGAAGGCACTCGGCTTGTGTCGTCCACGGTGCCGGAGAGGAGGAGGAGGAGAGCGACCAGCCGGCCAGGAGACACCGGGCCACTGTGGACTTCTCGCTCCTGACACTGCCACCTCTGCCGGAGGAGGCCCCGCTGGGAGAAGGCCTGAGCTCTCCCAGGGGTGCTGAGGAAGTGGGTGGGCGGCAGGGTGCCCCTGCGTTGCAGCTTTGCCACTGATGGCACCGGGTTCCTCCCTATGATGGAACTACTTATGTATGTTGTTAACTGAGCCTGAAAATAAATTGAAAAATGATTTATTGAATTGAAGTTGAACTGAATTGAAAAATAATTATATATTTTTTCAATTGCCCGTCAATGCCTTGAATGAAATATTGAAATGAAAGACAAAATATTTTTTTCACTGATCTTTCTGCTTGGTATTTGGGAAAAAAAAAAATTCCTGATTCCAATTGGAATTATAATTTTGCAGATTTTCTAATTTCCTGTGTTCTCTTTTAATGAGATAAGATTCTTGTTCTTTTTTTTTTTTTAATGTGAATAGTTTGGAAGTGAACCTGCTGCCTGGTGGCAAAACTGCCCTCGCCCTGTGCCCTGGGCCGTGTGCAGTGTGCACTGTTGCACTGAGCTGATCGTGGCATGATACATCAGTTCAGGGCCTCTGGCCCTGCTGGGCTGAGATGACTCTGTTTGCCCCTATCAGGCCCCTGCCCGAGGTCCTCCCTTAAGGCTGCTCTAGAATGTAACAGAATGACCGTGACTCAGCTCCAGGCTTCAGTGGCCGATCCACAGCAGCACCTTGGACTTAATTTGCTGTTTCAGCCACTGACGTGCTCCTGAGGAAGCACTTGGTTTGGCGGTGTCTTCTGAAGCATCGTTTCTGCGTTCTGTCTTAGCACATCAACTTTTCTGCATGAAGTTTTCCTTGGCATTTCAGAACTAAGCCAGTAACCATGACTGTGGTTATTCAGTTTGAAAGGTCCGTGCCTTCTGCCTTGTCCTGGGAGAGCGTGCAAAGGAGACAAGACAGCACTCCCATGGATTAGCATGTGTGTGTGTGTGTGTGTGGTGACGATGTGCCTGTGGGCAAATCATGGACACCTGCCAACCTACATGATTTGACTAAATTCTGAAAATCTTTCTTTTCCAAGGGAGAAAAGTGAACCTAACTTTGTTTTACTTGTAACAAAGGAGAAAAGTCACCTGTGTTTTCTCCTCCTTTAGCACCAACAAAGTGGCACTTTGGGAAATTCCGTCGTTCGCTGTGACAAACTGGACCAGTCTGAGATTAAGAGCCTGCTGATGTGTTTCCTTTACATATTAAAAAGCATGTCTGATGGTAGGTAAAAAAATGAAGAAATCTGTTTTACTTTCCTTGTACCAGTATTCAGTTTATCCTTTAAAAATTGTAGTTGGTAGAGAGGGTTTAAGGATTTAAATGGATTTTTTTTTCTCTCTCTTGTTTGAAATACATGTTAATTAACTAAATGTACTAGAAATGAAAGTCTTAATTTGGACATTTATTTTCATTAATTACTATATTCTATAAAAAGAAGTTCTAAAGTGTGAAGTGTGAAGTTCTAAAGTGTGAATTTTAAAATTTTATATTAAACTCAGACATACGTCTTTGCCAGAGGAGACAGAAGCAAATAAATGAAAGGAGCTTTTTTTTTTTATTAAGTATCATTTGTCCAAACAAGCTTATGGACCACTTGCCTAATTTTATTGGTCAGTCTCCTGAATTAGAGACTGTAGTGTCAGCGACCTGAGCATATGCGTGCCGCATTCCTGGCTTTAACTAGAAGTGAGGTGTGTTTAGTTTTCTAATGTAAGTAGTGGTGTCCTGGTAGGCTGAGCTTCTGATTAAGGGCTTGACGACCCCCTCTTAAAACAGAAAGGACCACAACCATCAGTGCCTTATCAGCACCTTGTGAAGCTTGTGAACATCCATGGCAGGACAGTTGCAACTCTGATTTAGTGTGGTATAAGCAATGGTACAATGTCAATTCTTATCTTGGCCAAAAAATCTTCTTATTTTCCCTGTAACAAATCAGAAAGTGTTCTGTGAACTCCATTAAGGTCATGGAGAGAAGATGAACTCTTCTGAAAGGAAAATGCCATTTTTGGAGACCTGAAGCCCGCCTGTCTGGTGGCAGAGGCTATGGCCCTCAAGCATCCAGGGAACGGCACTTCTGCCTGCCGATAGTGTTTCTTTTCTATCGAGCGCCTATTTCAGCAGCACCAAGAGCTGACCGTAGTTCAGAGGTTAGGAGTAGCGTGCCAGTCCTTGAAATGCTTTGTAACTGGGGTATTTTATTCTGTCGGCATGTTACATTAAAATAGCTATTAAAAAAAGAAAACAAATAAATAGCTATTAAAAAAAAACCAAATAAACAACTATTTTTAAAAAAACAAATAGACAAGTTTTGTGGGGGTTTTTTGGCGAATGATGACCAAATATAAAAGCACTGGGCACTTATTCTACTATTTCAGTTAGAAAGTTGAACTTCTTCCCATTCAGTCAGAACTTCTCAATTTTCATCATGGTAGCAAGTTTTAGCCAGCATTATAATCCTGCCTTTCCTTTGTTAAAGATTTTCTTTAAAATACTTTACATTTCAAATATTAAATATGATGCATAACTAGAACATCACTGTTTTTTAAAAACAAATAGACAAGAAGTATACCCTTTAAAGTCAGCCTTTTGTAAGGCCAGGCAAATATTTTTAAAATGCAACAACCTCTTACAAATAGTTATAGAATGTTCTCTTTTATCAATTACTGTCAAGTATAATTTTTCCCCTTTATAATTAGAATTTCTTTATGTGTGTCTCATTTAAGAAATCTGTACCTACTCTCAGGCTCTGATGATATTCTTCTGTATTTTCTTTAAAAGCTGTATTATTTCAGTTTTCACAGTTAAATCCTAATGTCTACCAAGCATTGATTTTTCTGTATGGTATGGGAAGTGGGAGAGAAATTGCCTGTAGAATAATTTACCAGACAGACAATCAGAATCAGCTGTGTAACTAGCTCTGTGGCTGTTCTTTGCTTTCAGTCCATGGAATTCTCCAGGCCAGAATACTGGAGTGGGTAGCCTTTCCCTTCTCCAGGGGATCTTTCCAACCCAGAGATCAAAGCCATGTCTCACGCATTGCAGGTGGATTCTTTACCAGCTGAGCCACCAGGGAAGCCCAAGAATACTGGAGTGGGTAGCCTATCCCTTAAGGAGGGACGAAGCACTCCCTCCTTCAGTTCAGTTCAGTTCAGTTCAGTTCAGTTCAGTCTCTCAGTTGTGTCCGACTCTTTGCGACCCCACGAATCGCAGCACACCAGGCCTCCTTGTCTATCACTAGCTCCCAGAGTTTACCCAAACTCATGTCCATCGAGTCGGTGATGCCATCCAGCCATCTCATCCTCGGTCGTCCCCTTCTCCTCCTGCCCCCAATCCCTCCCAGCATCAGGGTCTTTTCCAATGAGTCAACTCTTCGCATGAGGTACCAAAGTATTGGAGTTTCAGCTTCAGCATCATTCCTTCCAACGAACACCCAAGACTGATCTCCTTGCTTTATCCCACATTTAATGAGCACCTTGTACACGCAGGCCCCCTCACTTGCCCTCTGCTCCTTTTTGTGCTTCCTCCCTCCTTAAGGGATAGGCTACCCACTCCAGTATTCTTGGGCTTTCCTGGTGGCTCAGCTGGTAAAGAATCCGCCTGCAATGCGTGAGACATGGCTTCGATCTCTGGGTTGGAAAGATCCCCTGGAGAAAGGAAAGGCTACCCACTCCAGTATTCTGGCCTGGAGTATTCCATGGACTGTGTAGTCCGTGGGGTTGCAGAGTCTGACACGACTGAGCAGCTTTCACTTTCACTTGCCCTCCTTAATAGAACTTAGCTCTGCCTCCCCACACCCCCCACACACCCAACAGCCAGAGTAAGGAAAGGCCGCTATGGTACTGCCCGGCTTGCCAGCTGGTTCTGTTTCTTATATGCCTGGGGAAGGGGTCTCAGAGGTCTGCAGGTTGACCCAGAGAGGCTCTCAGCATCCCAGGAACTCCCTAGGTTCCCACCACACCCAGATGACCAGCCTCGGTAACCAGAGTCTGTCTGGATTCTAAACGCAAACCTCGCCCCCAGGAAATGAAAGTTCTGCAACCCACCCTCTGGTCTCAGAGGCCAAACGTGGCTTTCAAAATCAGGTGCACTTGGTTTAAATCTCCATTCCACCAGCATTCTCCCTGCTGGTCAATGGGAGAATTGCTTAGCATCTCTGAGCCTCTGTTCAGTTTAGTTCAGTCACTCGGTCCTGTCCGACTCTTTGCGACCCCATGGACTGCAGCATGCCAGGCCTCCCTGTCCATCACCAGCTCACGGAGTTTACTCAAACTCATGTCCATTGAGTTGGTGATGCCATCCAACCATCTCATCTTCTGTCATCCCCTTCTCCTCCTGCCTTCAATCTTTCCCAGCATCAGGGTCTTTTCCAGTGAGTCAGTTCTTCTCATCAGATGGCCAAAGTATTGGAGCTTCAGTTTCAGCATCAGTCCTTCCAATGAATATTCAGGGTTGAATTCTTTTAGGATTGAGCGGTTGGGTCTCCTTGTACTCCAGGGGACTCTAAAGAGTCTTCTCCAACACCACAGTTCAAAAGCATCAATTCTTCGGCTCTCAGCTTTCTTTATATTCCAACTCTCACATCCATACATGACTACTGGAAAAAGTATAGCTTTGACTAGATTGACCTTTGTTGCCAAAGTAATGTCTCTGCTTTTTAATATGCTGTCTAGGTTGGTCATAACTTTTCTTCTAAGAAGTAAGTGTCTTTTTATTTCATGGCTGCAGTCACCATCTGCAGTGATTTGGGGAGCCCACAAAAATAAAGTCTGTCACTATTTCCCCATCTATCTACCATGAAGTGATGGGACCGGATGCCATGATCTTAGTTTTCTGAATGTTGAGTTTTAACTCAACTTTTTCACTCTCCTCTTTCACTTTCATCAAGAGGCTCTTTACCTCTTCTTCAGTTAGTCCATCTATAAATGGGAACTCTGCCTTGACCACAGTGAAGATTCAGTGACGGGACACATGTGAAGTCTTGAGACCCAGTGCAGTGATTGGTGCATAACAGCTGCTTGCTATGCATCCCCCCGCTTCTCCCACCTGTCGTCACTGCTCTTGACCACATAGAATAGAAGTCTTCAGCCGTGTGTGTATCTCTGTGGGCCTTCAGCCTCTCTGCAGCCACCCACTCCCTCATCTCAGGCCCCAAAGACTCAATGGCTTTTTCCTTAAGAGAAATTTTAGAACACATGTCTCAACTTCTATGTAAAGTGTAACAATGTAAAAATGGTTAACTCCCAAATGATAACACTGTGTGTATAGGCAAGGGTCAGACACAGATAATGATTGCTTTCTGTAAGTGAATTTGTAGGGTTTGCCTTAACTGAAAATGTGCCCAGTTGCTCCTGATAAAGAGCAGGCGAGGTTCTTAAGCACAGATACATTGTACCATTGGGCTGGGAAACAGGAGCTCTCATACACTGCTTATTCAGAAAGCGGTTTGACAGTATCTGTCTAATTTTAAACGTACAAACCATTAACACGGTTAGTTCACTTCTAAGAATTTGTCCGATAGATGTGGTTGGACAAGTGTGCAAAGACCCATGTTCACTGAAGCATGATTTATAACAGCAAAAAATTGAGGGGAAGAACAAGTAAATGTCTGTCAGTCAGGGACCTGGTAACTTTGTTATAGTGCATCGAAGCTCTGTTGTTGAATTAAAACTCAGTGAAACAGGGCACATAGGATGCATGTTTCCATTTCAGTGTGTGTGTTGGGAAGGGGTTACTTGTGTACAAATTTTCAGGAGATTGTCTACGAGGGAGGGATTCTGTAGTTGGTAAAGAGTGAACCTCCCTTTAGATTGTATGCCCACAATGTATTCTTTGAATTTTCTAACCCATTTAAGAGCACATCATGTATAAATTAAAATATGTACCATGTCAGGTTAGATGATGCATGATGAAATTAAAGTTCAAGTGTTTAAATGTAGCTTCTTTACACTGACTAAGCTGTTGTACGTGTCATCTGGTATAGAGTGGTCACCGTAGTTCATCCTTCCATCAGTTATGAAAGGGGGCTGGGAGGGTTTGGAGGCCTACACTCAGGTCTCTTCCCATGTTACATATGTAGAAAATAAGCATCCTGATTCTAACCAAATACATGTTTACTTTCCAGATGCTTTGTTTACATATTGGAACAAGGCCTCAACAGCTGAACTTATGGATTTTTTTACAATATCAGAGTGAGTAGTTTTGTCTTTGCTCATTGACTGTTGATTTTTCCTGGCTAATTAAGAGGTGTGAAAAATACTATGTTGTTGAACCAGGAATGCAATGTATGGTCATATCCACACTTATCTTTAGTTAAGCTCTTTTTCCTGGAGCTGACCCCAACACTCAGTCTCAGGAACTCATGGCCCAGAGGACAGTGACAGCCCTAAATTATTACATATGTGATGATTATAGATGGGAGGTTTCTACTTGTGTGGATAAGCCATTTTAATAAAATAACACAACATTTGTTAGCTGGATTGGGTGGATGCTGCATTCTGAGTTGACTCTAACTTAAGCAGATGCAGTAACTAAGACAGAAAAATTGCTATAATTTAAAAATATATAGTAAGTAAAAGTGATATCTTAAATACAGTCTATATTATTTGATCTCTTAAAGTTTCTATTTTTTCCTTTAAGCTTTTTATTTTTAGAAACACAAATCCACAATCCCTTATCCAAAACCAGTGGGGCCAGATGGTTTTTCAAATACAGAATTTTTTGGATTTTTGAAAAATTTTCATAGAGAGTATATTCCGTAACACCCAGTAGGGTCTCAGGGAGCACCCCCACAATCAAGCACATTATTGTTTTTGCATTAAGAACTTATTTCTTCAGTACCATGATTGTTCACAGTAATTGGTTAAATCATGGGCTTCCCTTGTGGTTCAGCTGGTAAAGATTCCGCCTGCAATGCAGGTCGATCCCTGGATTGGAAAGATCTCCTGGTCAAGGGAAAGGCTACCCATTCCAGTATTCTGGCCTGAAGAGTTCAATGGACCGCATAGTCCATGGGGCCACAGAGTCAGACATGACTGAGTGACTTTCACAAGTAGCTTTATGTCTGCCAGTTGGGGTCATGATCTGCTACCCCATGTGTTTGCATGAATTTGGGTGGAAATCCGTGATGGTCAGAGCTTTGTGCATTTTGGAGTTAATGGCCTTGATTCATGAATTCATGGCCATTTCCTCTCTAATATAGATAATATTAGAGATATTATATCTTGTTGATACTTAACAAAGATAATAGTTGTCACATGTGAGATAATCTTCACCACCAGAAGAACTTCCTAGGCATTATTTTAACTGCCTCTAATTAAATATATGATTTTGCTAAAGCAGTGTTATGGATATAGTAAAATAAACAACAACAAAAAAAAAACATACTTGATGTCTGTAAGGGACCAGTCCATTTACTTGAATCAAAAAAGAAAGTTCCAGGGGCTTTCCTGGTGGTCCCGTGGTTAAGACTATACTCCCAATGCAGGGGGCACTAGTTTGATCCCTGGTTGGGGAACTAAGATCCCATATACCACGTGGTGTGGCCAAAATAAATAAATAAAATGAAGAGATGTTGTCTTGCTAAAAGGAAAAAATATGATGTTAAAAAAGAAAAAAGAAAGCTCCTTAGGTTGAACGAGGATGAATAAGCAACCTGGAGCAGTGCATGGGGTTTTCACTGTGACTTCCAAGACAAACGTAGAGTAAGTGTCCAAGCTCTAAGTCAGAGTCAATCCTGTCCCTCCTGGGCCTTTCTTCTGAGTTGCTCAAACCATCCTCCACGGTTCTGATAGCAGCACAACATAGGGCCTGCCTTGAGTTTGATCACTTTCTGTGGGTTTAAAGGCACCTTGCAGAGAATTTCTGGAAACCAGAAGTAAGGGGCCAGTAATATAGGTAAGAGCTTATTGAATAAACGTGTTACTGTAAGTGCATTTAAATAAAGTGACGTGTCAGCAGTGATTTTGCCCCCAGTAGTTTGTCGCCTCCCCTAATGAGCTCTCATCCTGCCCACAGAGTCTGCCTGCACCAGTTCCAGTACATGGGGAAGCGCTATATTGCCAGGTACTGTGGGGGGTTAGTGTGGTGTGCTGTATCATTCTGTGTATTATTTGGACCCGAAAGTGTGGGAATTGTCCTCTGTGGTGATGGGCAGTTGGAATTCTCACAAACAGCAATGAAGACAGTTGGCGGGTCTTTGGATCGCTGCCATGAAACCTGGCGGCCTCGCCCGCCGGCGTTGCTGCATTCCTTCTGGCTCATTTTGTCTCAGGCGAAGCTCTTGGAAAGATTTTCCTCCGCGGCCTGGTGCCGCAGCTCCTTCCAAACCCTCCCTCGCGCTCTGTTCTCTCTCCTCTTTCTCTTCCTCTGGCTGTGTCTTCTCACTCCCTCTCTTTCCTTCCTCGATGATCTCTCTTCCCATCTCACTCTCAAAAGGTCCTTTCTTTTTGTTTTTTTCTTCCCATTCTACCTCCCAGCTCCCAAGACATTAGCTTCTCAATCCAGCCCCTTTGCTTCATAATGAAAGAAGGTTTGAGCCCATCTCCGATCTGTTCGGACTGCCACCAATACCATCTCTCCAGCTGAGCCTTTTCTCCGCTCTTCCTGAGTAAGCCGTGTGTGCCCTGTCGTCGCCTGACCAGAACGCTCTGTTGAGCGTCATAGACCCTCACTGCCCTATGCCCAGCCCCTTGGTTCCGCACTGAGTCGGAGGGGAGCTGGACACTCCTTGCTGGCAGGCAGCTGAGCAGCCCCTGCTCTGGCAGTATCAGTATTTCCTCAGAGGGCGCCTCTTCCCTACTCCAGCCCTGTCGCCATCCAGCGTGCCTGTTTGTTCTCTTCCGTGTTGTGTATCCTGTGATAATGTATTTGTGGAGTCTTGGTCCAAGTGTCTTATTTCTCTATTGTTACTGTTTTTAAAATTTAATGATAAATAAACATTTATGTTTTAAGAAAAACTTTAAAAGTTTAGTTGTCATTGAGGTTTTTCGCTTATCTGTAATTCTGTTTTACAGCAATGAAATAGGAAAGAGATTTTTAATAGACTTTCTGAATGTCAAGATTTTGCTTTTATGGTAACATTGTTCTTTTCTTGAGATAGCTGAAAAATTTTCAAAATTGTGTTAATGTTAAGTAAAAGTATGTTTTCTTTTAAAAAACAGATTGAGAGAGACTTTATTATGCTTTCCTCCCATTAATACTATTTTTAAATGAAACATGGTGGCACTTAACGTCCACTAATCTCAACTCTTTTTTTTTTATCGTAACAGTAATTTTTGCATTTGAGTTTTTTGAGTCCTAAATGCAAGTATATACAGTGTGTCCTTATGCAATAACCTCTTTTATGATAATTTCATTCCTTTTGACTTTGTCCCATGAAGATGGTTAAACAGTATATTTGTAGCAGAAAGACACTGTGCTGGGGGAGCTTCTCACCCTCTTTTAGTAACTGTCACCCACGTCACAAGATGGCATTTGGAATATGTTGTGCAAATAGAATAAAATGCCTCAGAGCTAAACGTGGTGAACGTGAGAAGCCAAAGGTTTCGGCCCCAACAAACTGTTGTGGAATTGGGTTTTGTGAAACAATTAACTGATTTTTTTTCAATGGCTATAAATTTAACCTTTTTTTTTTTAAAATAAGAAAAAACTTTCTGACTTCCTAAGCACCCTGTATATATTTGCATGTAAAAGAATGCTTCCTGGGACTGTCTTAGAAGTAAATGAGCATAGGGAGGCGGGGGAGGAGGCCGGTGTTGCTTCGTCAGGTGCAGAGCCGCGTGCTGGTTTATAGGAGACCGGGCCGTGGTCTCTGCTGCATGCGGACAGGATCCCGAGTCGTCTATGTTTGGCCTCTGTGGGGCTCCCGTCCTGGGAACACTGCACCTTCTCATTGTGTCCCTTTGAAGTCACCCAGCAGCATGCTGCCCCGTGAGACTCCATGCATGCCCTGCTCCACTCCACAGTAACACAGTGAGGGAGCCAGTTGGCCGCGGGACGGGGGACAGGCGTCGCTCCGGCGCTGGGCTCAGGTCTCATCTGCTCTGGTGATGGTGCACAGTAGGGAGTCAGCCTTTTGACCGCTAACCCACATCACTTTTCTGTTTTCTTCACTTGGCTGCTGACAAGTCTAACAAAGGGTGTGGCTCTTCTCATCCCTGCCTGGGTAAGAATCAGAGGTGTTACACCGCCTCACAGAGTCCGTCCCGCTGCATGTCTGTCCTCTGTTTTCTTCCAATGCCTTTGTTTTGACTAAAAAAATAAAATTGTTTCCGCTCTTCAGTAACATGTATGATCTGAAAAGGCATGTGCTATTTTGGCCGTTGTCCAGATGTTAGTCTTCGGCACCACACTGGACTGATGCTCACCTGTTTAAAAAGGAGCATCTCTGAAGGGCTTTCCGACCCTGGAAAGGCCTCTGCTTTGGCCTGGTTCTCCCTCCTTCATCTTCAGGTGCTTTGCTGTGAACTCTGTGAGCGCTGCCCCCGCCGCCTGTGTGTCTCGGGCTCCGCTGCGCTTGGTCTGTGCGTGGCCCGTCGCCTCCGTGCTGTGTCCCAGCCTCACTAATGCCCCTCCCCATCTCGCCGCAGTGTAACAAGTCTAACTTTGGCTCCTATCCCATTTCACTCGTGTTGCAGGAACCAGGAGGGGCTGGGACCCATAGTTCATGATCGAAAGTCTCAGACATTGCCTGTTTCCCGTAACAGAACAGGGATGATGCATGCGAGATTGCAGCCGCTGGGCAGCCTGGATAACTCTCTCACTTTTAACCACAGTAAGTCCCATGACACACCATCGTAACAGCCAGCCATCCCACGTGACAGCCCTGAGGGGACCGCCCCCCCACCGGCCACCGCGCCGCACACCTCATCACCGACTCGCCTTCTCTTCCAGCTCAGAGCAGTAGGACCAGGAGCTCGCCGCATAGTCCCCTTCCTCAGAGGAGAATGACACAATGTGGGACGCGGTCAACTGGCCCGAATGCTCAGCCCCTCTACCCCACGGGCTCTGCTTGGTGCTTTAAAACAAAATCCGGCCTAATTGATGACGATAGCGGGACATCCTCTGATATTTCTAGTTCAGTATTTTAATCCATTGCCAGGAGCCACCTTATTGTCATTTACTGCCCCCCACCCCTCTGTGACTCCTGAGAAACCTCTGGGGCAGGTTCCTTTCGCCCTCCTGAGGCCATGCGTGTAGTTGACCCAGCGTCCCCATTCTGACATTCCAGCCCTGAACATATGTTAATCTTTAAACTGCTGCGAAGCCGTAAAGCCCGTGAATCAATGTGTGAGGGTATGGAAAAGCCAATAACAAAGTGACTTTTTCTGTGTTTTCAGTGTGAGAAAGATATCAAGTGTGCTTGGGATTTCTGTAGACAATGGTAAGATTTAATCAGGTCGAAGTCTGCTTACGAGGCTGCTTCACTTGCAAACCGAGACCTCGCATTCATCTTGCCTTCCTAACTTTGGGGCTTCCTAACTTCACAGTAGAGACTTTGCCACAACATAGGAGCATTATCTTTAATTCACTCTTATCAATTGCCAGAGGGCGCCTGTGCTGTTTCCAGAAACCTAAGTGTAAATTTAATCTTCTTAAGGGTTTCTTCAAGCAGGAAACCTATATCAACCTTGCAGCACTTTAACGTGATC
This sequence comes from Capricornis sumatraensis, assembly GCF_032405125.1. Classification (NCBI taxonomy): domain Eukaryota; kingdom Metazoa; phylum Chordata; class Mammalia; order Artiodactyla; family Bovidae; genus Capricornis; species Capricornis sumatraensis. The sequence continues at coordinate 83,869,199 of NC_091080.1, read as the reverse complement.
ATTTCTGTCTGGTGTGGTCTCTGAATCGTCCCATCCTCGCTCCATGCATGAGTTAGCTAGTTATTGTGCCATGTAGACAACTATTTATACTCATTCCAAGCAACATCTTTAATACATAGTCATTAATATCTTCTCTTTGTTTCTAATCATAGAAATTCATCCCATGAACTGTGAGGTCCATACCTCTTTCTTTGTACAGGCTGAGAGTCAAGACAGTATATTCCCAACACCTTAAATTGAGAATAGTTCAGGCTGAGAAATCAAAATACAGCAGCTTCCACCCCCTCTTCCACCCCCAGCAAAGTTAAATGTAGTGGGTACAGTCTCTCTATAAACTTCTAGGCTTAATTTAAATCAATATTATGTCAGTCTGCCACACACTGAGCCGGTAGCCTTCAAATGCTAGTTCTCAGTTCTATACTTAGCTGTACCTTGTGCAACACATGTAAGAATTTGATTTATCCACCTCTGTTAGGGCTTTTTCAACTCTGCAGACATGGGGTTCAAACAAACAGAACAAGGAGTTTCACTATTTTTAGTTTTCATTTCCTATTTAGCACACAAATCAAATTTCCATTCTTCTGAAGGACCTGCTACATTACCCTTTGCCCAGAAAAAATTTAACACAAAGATATCAGTTTAACACAAGGATAAATGCTTACACTTTAAAGCATTAAAAAAAAAATAAATCATAAGCAGACCAAGGCCCCGCCTGCCAAGGTAATTGTTTAGGAAACATAGAAAACAGACAAAAATAAACGGAATGATCAGCCCATGAATAAATAACCTTAATCCACTGAGATGGGCAGCGGTTCCTCCCACTGCAAGTGGGCTTTGCGGTGGTGGCTTGAATTGGAGAGAGACAGCTGGCTGTGTTCTGCTGCCAAAGACCATATTGTTAACGTTGTTGATTTCCACCCTCTCTTCCTGCTGCCCACAGAGAACCCCATCCTACCCGCTCCTCTCCTCTTTTCATCCTGAATGTTTTTCTTTAGTCAGTTTTCAGCAACACCATCCTCAGTCAAAGCTTCTCCTTTGGCCTTTCCAATCAACAATGCATAGCTGATTATTTTAGCCTTCTAAAGTGTGCCTGCTCACCCCAGATAGCTTCCAATGTCTCGTAGTCCACGCATCTTCCCCTGCAACTCAGTCTTCCCTTATGTCTCCAATTCTGATTTTGTATTTGGGGGGCTTTGGCCCCTACCTCCATTAGCTCTTCGAGCTCCATGTCATCAACTCAGCCAAAAGCCAGAGAGAAGGAAATGTATACTGTATGTATACATGTGTATGTGTGTGAGCATGTATATGTATATATACATAGATGATTTTTTACATCTGGAACCTAGGCATTTTATGGGAAATTTGTAGCCATATATGTGTCTTTAAGAAAATTCCTATTTAACAGTGAATACAGTACCTTCTGTTGGGCCAACCAATATGATTGGTATCCAGTATGTGAAAGACTTGGCTGGAATGCCAGAATCTAAAATGGATTTATTTTAGAAAAGAATGAAAATAGAAAGAATCCCTTCGGATCAGTTCAGTTCAGTTCAGTTCAGTTCTCAGTCGTGTCCGACTCTGAGAATCCCTTAGACACTCGGCATTTTTTCATTTCCTCTTTTCTCTAGCTCAAGTAGGAAAGGCTTTGTTAGATCTCAGCATGACCAGCAGGGGGCAGCAGGGGACCGCAAAGAACTTAAGCCAATGCAGTCCAGGCTGCCCGGTCCCCATCACCAGTTAACAGTAAGACAAGGGAAGAGACCCCATACTTACTGCAGGTTTAACCCTAACAGGCACTTACTGTTGGATTTTTACACCAATTAATGAAAATAACAATTTCACTGTGACCAATGGGCTTAGCTATTTTAAAAACACTCAAAGCATTGGAGTTTGTTGCATGGCTCATTGCCCAGGTTTATAAAAAGAAAATGTTTACATCATTAAGGTATTGACCTGTTTACTGTAACATGTATTCATTGTGTATTGGTAGAAAAGACTTATGCCAGAGGACAAATTGAGAGTGATAGGTGCCCAGAGAATATTTTATATAAACCAAGTGATGAGGGGAAAGCTGAGTGAAGCACATTTGCAAATAAGTGATACATTCACAAAATAAAATAACACTCTGTATTTAATGTTATATATTATTCTAGGAATATGTTAAATTCACTTGAATGATAATCTATATTTCCCACTGATTAATGGGAGAAAAGCCAGTCAAGAGGTAAAAACCCTTAAAGAAAACCTGTATTTCATATAATTCAGTATAAGAGATGGTTTAAGATCACTAGACTAAGTTGCAGAGAATTGTTGTTTAGTCGCTAAGTTGTGCCGGACTCTTTTATGACCCCATGGACTGTAGCCCGCCAGGCTCCTCTGTCCATGGCATTCTCCAGGCAAGAATACTGGAGTGGAACGCCATTTCCTCCTCCAGGGATTCTCCCCGACCCTGGGACCGAACCCACGTCTCCTGCATTGGCAGGCAGATTCTTTACCGCTGAGCCAGCTGGGAAGCCCTTGCAGAGAATTAGATGTGCCCAGATGTCCTGTAACTTTTGGAAAAGGCAAGTGGCTGAGGATCAGCTTCCGCCCTTCCCACCACATCACCTCTGATGTGCACTGGGGCCGAGGGCCAGGGATAGTTATAGGTATGGTCAGCATTACTACACCGGGCTTTTCAGGAAACAGAACTGCATAAAACGGAATACAGTTAGTTTAAACACAGCAACTGACATTAGAGGGGAAAAGGTCTCATCCTTAGCCTTTGAGTAGGATTTTAGAATAAATCCCATATCTGAGTGACAACGGACTGGAAACTGTGTACATGTGAGCAGTGGGTCCTAAGGTCTCTAAAGTGACCCCTGACGGGCTGGCCAGAGATGATGGTACATCAGAGAAGTCCTCCCCACCCTGACCTTCCTCGGTGACCACGCTCAGTGCCTGCGCCCTGAGGCACCACTGCCCCCTAGTGGAAGTCAGTAGGGTTAACAGCACTCCTTACTGGCCTCGGTCAGAATCTTCTTTAAAAAGTTCCTGACTGATGCTTTGAGAAATGACCGTTGTCTCTTAAGACCCCTTCTTGGGTTTGCCAGCTCAGTTTGATTTTCCTGTGTTATCCAGTAACACGGTGACCACCTGTTAGAGTCTTCCCTCATACACTGCTCTGTTCCAGGTCTTAAGACAGGTTGTCCCCATGGTGGTGTCCGTTGGCGGATTGTCCAGTCCATCTGTATCACTCTCTCAGCGTCCTGTGCTGCTACTTATTTTCAGGGATGGTTCAGTAACACTAGCTCAAGAATCCTACTGACTTTTGAGACGAAATGGTTTAAAGAGAAGCAAAAGGCATCACTGACTCAATGGACATGAGTTTGAGCAAACTCCAGGAGAAGTTTGGTGAAGGACAAGGAAGCCTGGCATGCTGCAGTCCATGGGGTTGCAGAGTCGGACATGACTGCGCCACTCAACAACAACAACAAATTATAACCAATTGTGGCTAATAGAACTGCTTCTTTGATATGATTCGGACACATGCAGGCAGATTTTATATAAATTTGACTCTTATTCTGAAAGAGATTAGATAGCTAGTGTAATGGCTTATGGGTGGTGTATTATTGTAGCTTAGAGAAATTTTGTCATTAATTAGCATGGCCCATTGATAATGTATGTTTTAAAAAAAAAAATCAAACAGTCACAAATTGCAATTCCTAAATCGTTCTAGACATTCAGCTAGATTAAAGTAAACTCTGTTGGAGTTCTTCAGTGTGTAGACCATCTCACCTGCAGTGATCAAACTCAGATACACTTATCCAACAGTTTATCTAGAAAGAGAAAAGGATAGTTCTGTGCAGAGATTACAGTTCATCACCAAAGCAGCTGCCTTGTTACAGGTTAACTCAGATCCTAAAGCTTCATCTGGGTAAATGGCAGCCCTCAAAATATCACCTGTGTGATAATTTTTGGTTGGTCTGATAAAAGGTGTTGTATTTGGTTTTTTCGTCCTCTCTCGCCCTGGTTTGTGATCACTGTAATAGTAATCACCAGTTTGTTTTCCTGTTTTTGTTGGCTCTATATCTCACCAAACAAACCTTGCCAAATGAGGAAATGCCTTGGCTTACAAAGGCGGTTCAATGAATATTAGTTCCAGAAAGTGTCCGTCTTTCTTTCTGCTGGATTTCTGGCCCCCCGAAAGCAGAAATAAAAAGAAACAGAGCTAGTAGCATCGTACTATTGCCAGATGTGTTCTGTAGCTTCAGTAAGGACACGATGACTGTCGCAGTGTGAAAATGAGGCAGGATACACAACAGCACCATTTTCAAAGCAAAACAAAGTTGGATGAAAATACAGAATAGTTTTTATTAAGTCATACTTTAAAAAGCAACTTAGAAGTTTTTGTAGCCTTTCAAGACTCTCTGACATTTATTAAAGTCAGGAAAACATCATGCTAGTTACTTTATTTTATCTTTATAATGGAGATTATGATACAGTGACCTGGATAAGGAACTTGGAGTGTAGTTTCTGGGTTTTTTTCCCCATTACTGGCCTCCAGAAAACTCTCTAGGCTTTCTGTACTTCATTTTCCTGATCTGTGTACAAAATGTCCTCCTCTCTGGAGTAGTAAGAAAATTCCCTACATAGTAAATGTTGATTGGTTTTGCTCCTTGGAGAAAGACATTACATGGTGTTTCATTATATTGCCATCTTTCTTTGTAATCTAGATCAATACCATAACATCTTTGCATCCCTATATATACTTCTGCTAATGCATTACCATTTCATAGTTTAATATCTCAAGTTATATGTCAAACTACATTTATATCAGTACTAAATGGATTTTACAGCCACATACAGAAGATATCAGTTTGTATTTAAATTATGATTCTTCAAGTCTCTTCCTTTTCTTAAACATTTCTTTCAGTCATAGTGGCTTTCATGCTTTTTATTAAAGCAAGTAGAATACTATTAGCAGTACAGTCAACTCTTGGTTATCATTCATGATTCTAGCTGATAAAACAAAGTGTTTGTTATTGACTTGAGACATCCATAGCATTCACTATGTGCCAGGCACTATTCCATGAACTTAACAACCATTCACTAATTTAATGGCCACCACAACCCTTTGAGGGCAGGTACTGTTATTATCCCCATTCTACAGATGAGGAAACTGAGGTAGAAAGGGGTCACATAACTTGCCCAAGGTCACACAGCTATTTAGGGGCCAAGCTGGATTCATTGACCAGCAACCTGACCCTCAGCTCATTTTTCTTCCCTAATTAAGCTGCTGCCTCTGTCTGTATGGAAGCTTCAGAGACCTCAGCCTCCTTCATTCCCCCACCTCCCCACCCCCATCCTAACAACTCAGACAAGTGGCTCAGTTGAGTGAACTCCAGTCCCAAGTACCAGTCCTGGCTCCCCTGTTTATCAGCTGTGTGACTTAAGACAAGTTTTAGCCCTTCTGTGCTTCCATTTCCTTACCTGCAAAAAGGGTTTAATAAGTGTACACACTTCACAGGGCTGCTGAGGGATTAATGAGATGATCCATGTGAAGTTCACAGAATTGTGGCTGGCATGTAGCAAGTGCACAATGCCTGTGCGTTGCTGTTGCTCCCCGTCAGAGTGGAAAAGAGTCATAATGGAGTGGGAACATTATTAGTACCCCCTTTTCCCCACCCACCAAAAAAAAAAAAAAGGCCAACAGGGAGATAAGGCCCTGAAGGAAGCCTTCTGGAAATAATCAAAAGTTGACTGTGACTGTACCGTCCGCCAGCCTGTGCTCTGCAGCCGCCGACAGTGACCTTGTGTTGTGATCCATGCAGGCTACGGCCACTCGGACGCTGACGTTCTCCACCAATCGCTGCTTGAAGCCAACATTGCTACTGAGGTGTGCCTGACGGCGCTGGACACCCTCTCTCTGTTCACACTGGCGTTTAAGGTTTGTATTGAACAGCTGTTCGTGGTCAGAGCCTTTCTGAAACTCATTTTTTGCTTATTTAGCTGAACCAGCAAGAACTTCTTTTTTTTTTTTTTTTTTTTTGGAGGTGTGAGTGAGTTTTTATTGGGAAGGGAAGTTGTCAACTTAAACAGCAGCAAATGAAGAGTGAAGAAGGAAACTCCCTGTTGTCACAGATACACAAGACCTCCATCACATATGATACAGGAGGCATTTAAATCTGTGATCCCCCAGCCCCAAAATGCAGAATGCTCTTCCATTCAATCTAATACTTCTGGATTCCTACTAAAAAGGAATACATTAAGAGGATGGAAAAGTTGCTTACTGAAAGGAAATCTCTGAAGAAGAGTAAGGGAGGGAATGTAGAAATTAAGAAGTTATGTAGAACACTCTTTAAATTGTAATTAGCTACATTTTCATATCTTCACAGTAATACAAAACACAGTCACTTGCAGAACTGGTTCAGATTACTTAAATACCAGATACATTTTTAGTCTTCTACGTTAAGTGTTTGGAAGTTACTTATGTTTGTATGAAATGAAGCTATTAATACTTTTCTACAGCAGTAACTGCACACCAGGAAGGCTAAGACAAACACAAATCAAGGAATGGAGTTTTCCCAAAGCTGCAGTGTGAAAAGACTATAAACAGTTGATTCCATACACATGAATGGGTTTCTTTGCTATAGGAAATCCAAATGGAGTAAGGAATGGAGATGAGTAAAAAGGTTTCAAGGGGAAGAAAGGTGACACCCTGTATGCACTCAGTTTTCTGCCCCTTCTGCCGCATCACATTCTTCTCCTGCACTGTCTGATGTCCATAATGTGAGGTTGTCTCTCAGCAGCTGCATGATGAGGGTGCTGTCTTTGTACGAGTCTTCATTCAGTGTGTCGAGTTCTGCAATAGCCTCATCAAAAGCCGTTTTAGCCAGTGTGCAGGCCAGTTCCGGGTTATTGAGGATCTCATAGTAGAACACAGAAAAGTTAAGAGCCAGCCCCAGCCGGATGGGGTGTGTGGGTTGCATCTCTTTCTTGCTTATATCGAAAGCCTCTTGGTAAGCTCCTTGGGAATTATCTATCGTTTGTTTCCGATCATCTCCACAAGCAACTTCAGCAAGGTACCGGAAGTAATCTCCCTTCATTTTCAGATAGAAGACCTTACTCTCTGGATTAGTTGCATTGGCTATTAAATACTTATCCAACAATTCCAGACCACACTCAATCAGTCGCCGCCCTCCAGCAAGAACTTCTTAATGTTGCAGTTTTACTGCAGCCACTGTTGTTGCCCCTGTAAGGAAGCTATTAATCCTTAAATTCCCTTAGCAAAAGCATTCCACAGTTAATGACCCCAATTCCCTGAAATATAATACAGCTTAACTGGCCAGAGTGTACTGCCTGCTTGCAACTGGTGGACACAGGCTTTGGTGAGGTTAACCCTTGGCCAGATGAAAGCATTTACCAGGAACGTGGCTTTGCTCTGCCTTCAAGGATGATAAATACAGGAGCCTAATCAGGCATTTTTGCCTTCATTGTCTTTAAACATATCCAAATGTGGTAGCAATTAAAATTAACTGTTTATATGTAGAGGTGTGTGCTCAGTTGTGTCTGACTCTTTGCTGTCCCATGGACTGTAGCCTGCTAGGCTCCTCTGCTCATGGGATTTTCCAGGCAAGAATACTGGAATGGATTGCCATTTCCTACTCCAGAGGATCTCCCCAACCCAGGGATCAAACCCACTTCTCCTGCATTAGCCACCTGGGAAGCCCATACATAGAGAAGCAATATGTAAAAACACATTCACCTTTTCAATTTTTTTTAATCTGTTACTAAGTTAAATGATAGAAAACATTTCAGGTACAGAGAATAAAAAGTGGTCTTGGTCTTCTCTTTAGGCTGTAGTGAGTCGCATTCGCACAGGTAAAGATGGTCTCTTCAGCCACTCTCGTTTTTTGGGACCTACCCCTTCCCATTCTTGCTCAGTGACTGCTTAGGTTTTCAGGGAGACCGAGTTAGTGTTAATATGCTCTGAATATGAAACAGCATGTTTATTTGCAAGGCAATTTGGGAAACATACCCAAAGGCATTCTGTACTCCTCTTTTCGTGAAGCACATTCCCTTATTACACAGAGTAAAGACAGTTACCGGCCATCACATTGCTTTATTATAATTTACCTTTGTTCTTAGCATTTGTACTACCCGTGTCCCCAGGAAGTGTCATCACTAGGAACCCCACTGAGAGATGAGGAAATGGTGAGTCCCTAGGATGAGGATGGGGGCAGCCGTGTCTTATGTGGAGCCTGACCCCAGCGGTTCTCGGTTGTGGGCCCCCACCTGGCGGCAGCTGCAGGCCCTGAAGCTGTGTTTAGAGGTGCAGATTCTTGGGTCCTGCCTAACTGAATCCAACCCTGGGAGTGAGACATAAACGGTATGGCTGAGGACCACTGCTGTACTGGAACCACATTTTGAGCCTCTTTCTGTTTTCTTTTGGAGATTTTTAAGTAACAGTTCTTATGTAAGTAGGCAGTGAAATTTGTAATATATTTGCCCCGTCCATTTGTATCCATGCTAGCTGATAAGCTCAGATGTATCTGTAAGGTCAGAAGAGCAGCTGGGATGCTTTCTTCCTGTCTCCTGGGCCCCAGCGTGTAAATGAGCAGGAAGCCCCAGGGCTGCACAGTAGGTGTGGTCTGGCCCCACGGGCAGGTAAGGGCACATGCAGCAGAGGTGTGGTCTGGGAGCATCGTGAGGTCAGTGACAGTTTCCTTACTACTGCACCGCCTGCAGTTCATCCTCAGCCTCCTTTAAATTGCCTGCCTCGTATGGAAGAAGAGCCTTGGTCAAAGTTCCCAGGTCTCCAGTGTCTGGCCACTGTTAAATTAACTAACAGGTTCTGACTCGAGAGAAACATCTGATGGTCTCTGATTGATGACCGATTGTGACATTTGTTGGGTGACCATCTTTGAAAAAAATCACTTCATGTCTCCAGACCTAAGATAATCTCATTTGTAAGACTGAAAAAGTAGAACCTGCCCCCCAGGCTGTTGTAAGTTACAGCAAGATGACCCCTGGAAGGGCTGAGCACTCTGCTGATACAGACCGAGCTCCAGGACACGTGGGAACAGGCAGTTGTACAGAAACACTGTGGGCTTCACGCCCCAGCCGTACCGTTAGCCAGATGTTAGGCCTTGGGCAGGTCTCCTTGACATCTGTGGGCCCCGATTTCCTTCCTTAGAACTTGCCAGTTATGCCTACTGTGTCGTGAATTGATATGAAGTATCCAGAAACATCTACCCTGTGTTTGGCATGCAGCAGGAGCTCAAATGTTGACTCTAGTTTAGCAGTTAGCACTTTCTGCTGTGCTCATGCCTTCCTGGTCCTCAAAGTAAAGGATCTGATTCCTCAGACACACAGGCAAGGTTGAGTTTTAGGGCTGAGGTGGCCTCTATCAAGGTCTGTATGCCTCTGTGCAAAAATCTTTGTTTAAAGCTCAGCACATATACACACCCATTAAAAAATGGGAAGATGGTGAATCTTACGGCCTTAAAGGATGTCGTGGCAAGAGTAGGTCTGCAGTAGTACCCAGCCTAGGTCCACAAGGCCCAGTGGCATAGTAGGCCCTGGGATCTTCCTATGTAGACATTTACTCAGCTGAAGCATCAATCAGAGCCTATCAGAAAAATTAAGTTATTACATTGAGTTAGCTGACATAATTGTTTGCAGATAGTCATCTTCGACAAATGGAGCCCCATCATTACTGAGCCTCTTAAATGACCACATCTCATAAGTTGCCGAAGGCAATCAAGAAATCACATTCTAAATGAGAGGAAATGTTTGAAAAGATTTAAGCACTGAATCCCAGTTTATTATTATATTAGCTTCCTGCTGTTTACTGCCTTCTGTCTTCAGCGTCAGTCCTTGCTACAGCCTAGCCCATAGGGCTTCTTATCCCTTTTACAGGTGAGGACATTGAGGCTGAAATGGGCTGGGAAATTTGCCCAAGATCACTACACAAGTGACATGTCAAGCCCTTCTTCTCTGCTAAGTTAGTCATGTGCATGGGGCAGAGGGGCGGAGGGGGAAAGGAACTAAGCTGGGTGAGTGTCGAGGTAGTTGAATTACCTCCCAGACAGAAAAAAGGAAATGAGCAAGCACCGACTAGATGCTGGCACTGTGTGGGCACTTTCACACAGGTTATCTCGTTCATAAAAAGATGTGTTTTGTAAACCAGGGTAGTTGTATGCAGAAAAATATGCCACCTCTCTGGCTGTTTTAAAATGTCTGTTAATACAGTCCCAAACCAATGCTAGGAAGATCCCCTGGAAAAGGGCATGGCAACCCATTCCCATATCCTTGTCTGGAGAATTCCACAGACAGGAACCTGGCAGGTTACAGTCCATGGGGTCGCAGAGTCAGACACGACTGAGCGACTTTCACTTGCAAACCAATGATAACATTTAAATAGTTGATAATACTTTCAATATACTTACAAATTTAATCCAAAAATGTATTTTAAGCAATTCTACATGGGTGCCTTTTCTTGCATGGTGAGAACCAGGACGTGCTAAGCAGGATCGTGGTGCATGGCCAGGGTGGGGAGCACACGGATAGCGGGGGTTAGCTAGGGAGACTGGAGTCCGTGTTACACAACCGTGAGCCTGAGGTTCAGGTTGTCTCGGTGACTGGCGAGCCTCTGTAACAGAGAGAGCTCTTCTCTAAACTAGATGTTTATAATCAGTGTTTAGATGAAAATAAAGCCATATACCTAGGAAGAATGGAGCTGTCTTAAATAGCACAGTTCCAGATATCTCATTTTGGTATCCAAGGTTTAAATTGTTCTCCTGTTCCTGGCTCTTTAGAAATTCCTGATACTGCATGTTCATTCTCTGAAAGGCCCGTTTCTCTTAGGAGGCTGTGTGACAACGAACTTGAATCCACATCAGACAGTTCCTGAGAACTGTTGGTAACCTCTGCTCCACCTTATTGCTAGAAATGCGTCATGCCTTTCTTACTATTCTAACATCTCATCTAATTTTCTCAATGAAATTCTCCCATCTTCAGTAACATCTATAGGGAGATAAAGGTAGAAATGAGATCCTCCATTGTTATTTGTGGTTACTTATAAATGGAAAAATGAAGGTGATTTTTGTTATGGGTCTTTCTGAATGTTCAAAGATTTTTATGTTTAGTATCTGTTACTTTCTAATAAGAAAGAAAGAGACACACAGAAGAAAGTAGGAAGGCACCTGGTAAACTGGGGTGTATTCAGGATGGAAGGCCCTTCACCCCTTTAAGTGACCGGTCATGTATATCTTGGTGTGAGTTTTTACTCCGTTCTTCAAGCAGCTTTTGCGATCAGAGCCCAGGAACACTAAATCCTAAAAATGGGAAGCAAAAACCTTGACCGGAGGAGAGAGAAAGGAAGTTTAACTCCAGTGGTAAGAACTTGAAGACAGGCCAGTTCAGAACAAGACCAGAGGTCTTCGCCATTTTTATATGAACCATCTCTCCCAGAAGAGTGCTGAGAAAATAAAAGCTCATATCCAGATTCATGCAAACCTTCCTCCAGCTGTAATTAGGAAGGGCTCCTGCTCCAGGGAAAAACACTGCTCACAAACAGCAAACCGTGTAAGCAGTTCCCCGAACACTTAAAACAGCCTCTTTTTTTGGTTTGTTTTTTCTAGTTGGTGAACAGCTGCTCATGGTTGAGAATTACATCATATTCAGTTAATTAAGTCACATTTTCTGCTCATTAAATTGTTTCTCTTTCACACAATGGAATTCAATGCTGTATCTCAGTATTACATGATACAAAGATCACAGGATTCCAGGTGTCCACCAGCTGTGAATACACCTGTGAGTCACTGGACCTATAAAAATAAAACTTACTCCTTGAGTTAAACGTTTTCTCCAACAATAAGATGAGGTGAATTTCAAAACTATTATTTTAGCTGTAATTTGCCCTGCAACAGAACTGGCCAGACATAAGTCATCTCTGCTCATTTCACTGAATTGTAAGATTGGTTTCAGGTACTGGCCTCTGGACTTTTTTTTTTTTAATGACAATCATTTTTGCCTACTTTTGCAAAATGTACACATTCTCCCAAAAGCACACCTTTGTCTTGACAGGCCTGTCTGTATTTGAAGAGGCAGGTCTCCAGTGTCACACACGTGTCGTGGCTGCGTGCTGGCCTCTAGCTGGGCAACACATCTGTCTACTGTACGTGTTCAACGATCTTTGGGAGTTTTAGCCAGCCAGGCTTCCGCGGTGTTGAATCAGTGTGGATTTGCTGCTGGTGGGAGAAAATCATGAAAAACAAAGAGATGAAATTAGTGGTGGCCCTCTTGCCACTTACCAAACAAATCAGAGGGTGGATCAAATACTCCCTATGTGTGCTTAGCCGCTCAGTAATGCCCGACTCTTTGCATCCCCACGGACTGTAGCCTGCCAAGCTTCTTTGTCCATGCTGATTCTCCAGGCAAGAATAGTGGAGTGGGTTGCCATGCCCTCCTCCAGGGGATCTTCCTAACCCAGGGATCGAACCCAGGTCTTCTGCATTGCAGGCGGACTCTTTACAGTCTGAGCCACCAGGGAAGCCCAGATACTTCCTATACTTGACCTCAAGTCTTCACAGTAGCTCAGTTTTAGGGTCACTGTTTCAGGGATGAGAAGTACCAGGCTTGGTTTACCTGCAAATCCATACGCAGGAGTGTGTGCTAAGTCACTTCAGTCGTGTCCAGCTCTTTGTGACCCCGTGGACCATAGCTTGCCAGGCTCCTCTCTCCATGTGATTCTCCAGACAAGACTACTGGAGTGGGTTACCATGCCTTTCTCCAGGGTATCTTCCCAACCCAAGGATCGAACCCACATCTCTTAAGTCTCCTGCTTTGGCAGGCAGGTTCTTTACCATTAGTGCTACCTGGAAAGTACACATGAGAAACAGTGCCTGACCAAAGCCCGTGCATTTTTGCCCTCACCAGACTGCCTGGTGGGTGATGCATGGCTTCACAGACTGCCTGAGAGCCTGCGGTGGGCGAGAAAACCCAGCCCTCACTGATAGGGGATCTGTTTCATAGACCTCACTTCAGTATTTTTCGAGCCCGTTCATTAGCCGATACCTGTAATGACTCTCCTCCACTGGAACTGAGGTGTCACAAACCTTACCTCTGTATCAGTTGCTGGGCACAATAAAAATAAGTCAATAAATGAAGCCCAGTCAATACTGAGATACTGTGGTCCTTTAAACCATATCACCGTTTGCTGCGAACTTTTAGTCCCTCCCTTAGTAATAAAAGCATAAATTTATTGATAAGCTTATTTGTACTACAGGAGACTTTTGTGCTCTCCTAGAAGGTTTCTGGCAAGTTTGTTTAAATTATAAGTTGTCCTAGTACCTGGAAAATGTAACCATTGAGGCTGGCGGTTATATGAAACCTGTTAGCGATGTCTGGCATGTCTCACTGACCAGGCTCTTCTGTGTTTTAAGAACCAGCTCCTGGCTGACCATGGACATAATCCCCTCATGAAGAAAGTTTTTGACGTCTACCTGTGTTTTCTTCAAAAACATCAGTCTGAAACGGCTTTAAAACACGTCTTCACCGCCTTAAGGTCACTGATCTATAAGGTACGTGGTCTCATCAGGGGAGGTCGTCCTCGATTGTCACCTGTTCTCTGTTCCCCCGGGGCTGAAGGGGGCGCTAACTAACCTCTCTGGGCCCATTTGCTTCCTCGTGTCTATCTAGTTCCCCTCGACGTTCTACGAGGGGAGAGCGGACATGTGTGCGGCCCTGTGCTACGAGATCCTCAAGTGCTGCAACTCCAAGCTGAGCTCCATCAGGACTGAGGCCTCCCAGCTGCTGTACTTCCTGATGAGGAACAACTTCGACTACACCGGCAAGAAGTCCTTTGTCCGGACCCATCTGCAGGTGCGTGTGCTTTAGCTTTCCAGGACCCGTGCGCCCTGCGGAATTCTGCTTCCGCAGGAAAACCGTGCATGTCAGCGTTTCCCAAGTTACCTCGGTGTAAGTTCTGAACGGTCTGACAGCAAGACAGAACCTCGAATGTCACATTTACTGGTTTGGTTAATTTCATCCTCCACGTTGTACAGTTTGGGCCCAGGATGTGTTTCTGTTGGTAAATTGACATTTGAGTATTGAGTCAGTTCTGGACTGACTGAAATTACGCTGAGTTAGGGCGTATAGAACCTATGAGAGGATTCCTCGCAGTAAACATCTCAGGTAAGACACAGAGAGCCCAAAGTAGTCCTCTTCTGTTGTCCATCTGCCGACACATGTGCCATTTCTCCAGAGTTAAAATGCGCCAAATTCCCCGTCCTGCAAACTACCGGATACTAGGGGCCTCAGGTATTTCTGTAGACCCTCTTTTCCTACAAACGCATACAGGAGGGCCTTCTCTGTCTGTACGTACTCCTTTTTGAAAACAAGTATTTATCGTTTGCAAACTACATGCTAGGATTCCTGGGTGCCGGGAACAAAGCAGGACCCTCTCCTGGCCCGGACAAGGTGTCGTCATCCCCAGAGGACAGGCAGACCTCAAGGCTTCTGTGCCACGTGCCCAGGGCCATGACAGGAGAATTTCAGTGCACCAAGGAGCGGGCCAAGGGCTTCCCAGGGGGTGTGAAAGATGAACAGGGGGTTGGGGGTGAGCATGTTCCAGGCCCTGGATGAGAAAGGGGCCAGCCAGGGAGCTGGAGGAGGTCCGGACAGTAGGGTTGAGAATGTGGAGGCATTATTGCATATTCAGGGGGATCACCTGGACTCCAGACTGAGAAAGAATCGGGAAGTCAAGGCCTGAGCTCGGGAGACCTTGGGGAAACCATGTCAAGTCTAGGCCAGAGAGGATGGAGTCCTGGGTCATGGAGAGGTTAGAAAGAAGAGGAGACTGCGTTAACAGTACATAGTGACAGTACTTAGTACTGACTGTGGTGCAGGAAAGGGGGGACAGGTCACAGTTTAGTTGAGTAACTAGGTCAAGGCGTGCTAATATAGACCCCCAAAGGACAGATTCCCCCATGCCATTGTTAATATGTACATGTTTTAATAATAAATGCAGAGGGTCATCCACTTTTGAATACTGAGCCCATATAAATCCAAGCCAAAACCAAAGAAGTAATAATAAGGTCTCCATGTCTATTAGAGAAGGTGATCCGTAATTATCCAAGTGACATGGGGTCATCTGCTTCTCATTCCTCTACACTTGCCTGGTCAGCATTTTGCTATACAAACAAAAGACGCAAGGAGAACAGAGTCACCTTCTGGAATAATTCTTGGAAGGGGGAGGGGAATACTCAGACACTGTTTCCCACACTGGAGCGACCCCTGCTCACAGGCTTCCCGTTGCCCCATTCCCATGCACATCGTAACCAAAGTCAGGGGCTGAGCCAGGGGCTTCACGTGAAGGTGAATTGATTAGCTCACATTTGTGTGTCCCTCAGATTGTTATTTCAGTCAGCCAGCTGATAGCAGATGTTGTTGGCATCGGGGGAACCAGGTTCCAGCAGTCCTTGTCTATCATCAACAACTGCGCCAACAGTGACAGGCTCATCAAGGTGGGTGGCCCGATGCCGATTTACTTTTTACCCCCCCGAGACCCGGCCTTATCATCTGGGAAACGCATGCAGACAGATCACAGCTGAAAGCCTGTGTCTTCCCTCCACCCTTGTTCCAGCACACCACCTTCTCCTCGGATGTGAAGGACTTGACCAAAAGGATCCGCACGGTTCTGATGGCCACAGCCCAGATGAAGGAGCACGAGGCTGACCCTGAGATGCTGGTGGACCTCCAGTACAGCCTGGCCAAGTCCTATGCCAGCACCCCCGAGCTCCGGAAGACATGGCTGGACAGCATGGCCCGGATCCACGTCAAGAACGGCGACCTGTCCGAGGTAGCCCCACGCGCCTGTCCGTCCAGGCTTTTTGAGAAAACGAGTTATGCCCCACTCACTGAGAGAAGCTGATTATGAGAGAAACTTCCCAGTAATTCCAAGAAGCCAGTTAAAAGCACGTGATACTTCAGTGTTGGGCTCAGAGCTCCTTCATAGTCATTTAGCATTTTTACAGTTCAGAATGTCGTAAGGGGCTTTCTCTGTCACAGGCACATTGTTTGCGAGCTCTTAGAAGACACCTGTGGTCACACAGGTGCCCGTTAGTGCAGGTGCGTTCAGCTTCTGCACCAGAACTCCTCTCCTGATCTAAAATGCAACTATTTTATGATAAAATGAGATTTTCCTGATACAGAAGTCAGCCAGGGCATAGCCTTTTCATCTTCGAGGTAGTGGTTTTGTCTGTGAATGCAGCAGGGGTCAGAGCTGCCCCGGCTGCAGAGCCCATGGTTCAGTAAGCATCAGCATAGAAGGTGCGCAGGTGGGGTGTGTGGGCTTCTAGGAGACTGGCTCCCAGATCCAGCATTGACTAATTCGGCGACACTGAGCCTGTTCTTAACCCCACTGTGTCTCGGTGACATCTTCTGTAAAGTGGAGGCAGTTAAGAACAACGATGGGCTGTAAGGCGGGTTCTCTTCATGTTCGCACGAAAACTCTGCTCAGGGTTCATGCCCATGGCATTTAGGTGTGATCAGCAGAACGACCAAAGAAATATGCTTTTACTTTAAATATGCTAATTGCTTAAATTAGTGAAATTGTGTCCTACATCTGAAAAGTGTATGTAGCAATTCTTACTTTTTGATTATTCAGAGTCCATTCTGTTTGATCAGTTTAATCTAAAATATCCATTAGCCATAATAAAAATGAATTACTCACTTGTTGGTAGTAATAATTTTTCTACCATTCTGACAAGAACCAGGGCTTAGGCATTAGAACCTTATAGTAGGTTCATTTCTAACAGCTATGTTTGATGTTTTATAAACCATGGCAACTTGGTTAAAAGAATTTATTTTTGTTTTTTCTTACATTTTAAAGGTGTTTAAAATGTTATCCATTGAACATTACATTATTTTCATTTAGAATTCTATTTTGGGAAAAAAATTATAACTTCATTGTTTTTTAGGTTGACAGAAAAATACATTAGCCCCTGAAGTTTGAGCAGTTCTCTCTGAATATAGGAATGCACATGGATTTTCTTCAAGGGATCCTCTTTTCCCTTTAAGAGAAATAGTGCCAAAATTTTAGATATAGTAAGAAAAAATGCTCTTTAAAAATCTTTTATCTTTAATAAAAATTTAATAATTCTAGATAGGAATGGGCCTTACCAAGCTTGTTGCCATCCATCTGAATTCAGAGTTTCATAATTTCAATTTGTATGAATTGTCCCACTTTTTTCTATAGGTAAGATGTCAGCCATGAACACTAGCTGATGCCTTGAGATCTAACATAAGTACATACAGTCATTAGGTTTCTGATGGTGAGCTTTGTGCGTTATAACTGGTGATTCTGAAGCATGTGTCTTTTACTATAGGCAGCAATGTGCTACGTCCATGTCACAGCCCTGGTGGCAGAATATCTCACACGGAAAGGTAAGAAATGATTCTGTGTTTTGTGAAACAATTGTAAACTTTTACAAAGCAGCAAAGACAAGCGAGAGCCATTCAGAAGGATTTGAGGTGGAGGATGTGTGTGTGTCTGTGTGTGTCTGTGTGTGTGTGTGTCTGTGTCTGTGTCTGTGTGTGTGTCTGTGTGTCTCTGTGTGTGCACCCGCACACTATATTATTGTTGTTTAGTCACTTAGTCATGTTAGACTCTTTGCAACTCCATGGAGCCTGCCAGGCTCCTCTGTCCGTGGGATTTCCCAGGGAAGAATACTGGAGTGGGTTGCCATTTCCTTCTATACTTACTCATTGTTTTTTTTAATTCGCTGATGTGACATTTACTTGACTCGGTAGGCACCGCAAAAATGCAAAACAAAAGTAGGTGTTGTGTTGTCATATAACCTCTTGCTAATAACTCCATCTTGCAAAAACTAGTTAATGAGCTTTGCCTCCGGGAGTTCCTGGCTGGCCAGTCTCCAGATGGAGAGATTTTATTTTCCCTGAAGGTAGTTCCCTGGAACTGTTTATCCATCACACAGCAGCTGTAGCAGGAGGTCATCACACAGCATTTTCTGGAGCACAGCCCGGTTGGCTCTGCCGTGCGAGGAGGCAGCGCGCAGGCTGGGACCTCGCATCCCCGTGGAAGGGGCGGGTGGGAGTGTGTGCTGCCCCGTTGTGTGTAAGGGCTGGCTCCCACATCAGCAGGCTGCAAGTTCTCCCACGGCTCCTCTGGTCAAACACCCGTTGCTCATCTCCACTTCCCAATCGAGAACACGGGGCTTTCAGAAAAGCCGGCTGTGTTCCCGTGTATACTGGAGCACAGCTGCACCAGGTCTGGCTGAACCCTGCACTGTGTAAGGAGTAATGTCAAGCCACTGCGGCCACCCAGTTACCTCTTGGCGTACCGCTTCTTGCAGCAGCAGGGCGAGTTCTCTCCAAGTTTTGGGTCACCCCCCAGCGAAGGGTGACATGACAGCTGGAAAGAAACAGAGTTGTTTCTGAGTCTGTTTCTCTGACTGGCTTTGGCTTCTTCAGTTTTCTGGGTATCTGAGCATGGGTCATCTTATCAAACTATTGTTGTTACTATATTTTGCTGTTAATTTGATTCAGTGCCTATTTCAATTTATTTAAGGATTACATACATTTTAATAAAGGTGGGTGAAAAATGAAAAGCAATGAGAAGGAACTCCCCTGGTGGTCCAGTGGCTAAGACTATGTGCTCCCAAGACAGAGGCCCCTGGCTTCGATCCCTGGGTCAGGAAGATGCCCTGGAGAAGGAAATGGCAACCTACTCCAGGATCCATGTGCCACAACTGAGACCTAGCACAGCCAAATAAATAAATAAATATTTTAAATGGATGAGAAAAATAAACAAATGGAGAGTGGTGAGGGTCAAATATGAGGAAGCAGATGAAGGCGAGTGCCTGGTGGCCCCAAGGTTCCCTGTGGCAATGCTGGCATGAGACACAAAATTTCTAGATTGGTTTTCCTTCAGCCCAGAGACAAAACAGGGCAGGAAGTGCCCTCACGGCTCATCCACCTTCAGGCTGATAACTCCAGCTGTCCCCTGCTCTCTCAATCCTAGGCATGTTTAGACAAGGATGCACAGCCTTCAGGGTCATCACCCCAAACACCGACGAGGAGGCCTCCATGATGGAAGACGTCGGCATGCAGGACGTCCACTTCAACGAGGTGAGGGCCACAGCCCGCGGGGGCTCGAGTCACTGAGGGTCTCGGGTGCTGCCATTCCCCACCCCTGCCCCCAGCCCAGGGTTTTCTCTCTGCAGCCACTGTGTACACACTTTGCTCTAACTACGATAATTCTCCAGAACACTGACACAAGCTCCTGCCAGTTCCCTTTCTTGGAACTCCTTATGTCCTCTGGAGAGAGTTTGTTGTTGTTGTTGAGTCGTTCAGTCGTGTCCAGCTCTTTTGCAACACCATGGTCTGGAGCCTTCCAGGCTCCTCTGTCCATGGGATTTCCCAGGCAAGAATATTAGAGGAGGTTGCCATTTCCTTCTCCAAGGGATCCTCCTGACCCAGGGACTGAACCCACGAGTCTCGAAATGGTATGCAGATCATTTACCACTAAGCCACAGGGGAAGCCCAGAGAGTCTGACAAGCTGGTTAGTAGTGATGTAAGACTGAGAGCTTAAACTCTCGTGGTAAAAGGTCTGCTGTTTTGAATCATAAGGTTTCTCATTCTTTTCAGCAATTAATTTCTCTGTTTTATGGGGTTTATTTGTTTATCTGTTTTAATCTAACTTTTCAATCAGTGTTGCCAGACATGCAAGGCTGTGAGAGGCCAGCCTGGGCTTGGGGGCAGAGCAGCCCCTGTCCACATCCTTGGATCCCTGCTTCCGCTTGAGTGCTGCCCCCAGGGCCTGCGCATCATCAGTAGATAAGACCACCCTATCCCACCCCCCAGAGAGACCAAAACATTTGACTTTAGATCACTGTAGCAATTTCTGCAAGTTCTGCAAGTGGAAAAATAACTCCAGAAAGAATGAAGGGATGGAGCCAAAGCAAAAACAATACCCAGTTGTGGATGTGACCAGTGATAGAAGCAAGATCCGATGCTGTAAAGAGCAATATTGCATAGGAACCTGGAATGTCAGGTCCATGAATCAAGGCAAATTGGAAGTGGTCAAACAAGAGATGTCAATTGACATCTAGGAATTGACATTCTAGGAATCAGCAAACTAAAATGGACTGGAATGTGTGAATTTAACTCAGATGACCATTATATCTACTACTGCGGGCAGGAATCCCTCAGAAGAAATGGAGTAGCCATCATGGTCAACAAAAGAGTCTGAAATGCAATACTTGGATGCAGTCTCAAAAACGACAGAATGATCTCTGTTCGTCTCCAAGGCAAACCATTCAATATCACAGTTATCCAAGTCTATGCCCCAACCAGTAACGCTGAAGAAACTGAAGTTGAACGGTTTTATGAAGACCTACAAGACCTTTTAGAACTAAAACCCCAAAAAGATGTCCTTTTCATTATAAGGGACTGGAATGCAAAAGTAGGAAGTCAAGAAACACCTGGAGTAACAGACAGATTTGACCTTGGAATGCAGAATGAAGCAGGGCAAAGACTAATAGAGTTTTGCCAAGAAATGCACTGGTCATAGCAAACACCCTCTTCCAACAACACAAGAGAAGACTCTACACATGGACATCACCAGATGGTCAACACCGAAATCAGATTGATTATATTCTTTGCAGCCAAAGATGGAGAAGCTCTATACAGTCAACAAAAGCAAGACCAGGAGCTGACTGTGGCTCAGATCATGAGCTCCTTATTACCAAATTCAGACTCAAATTGAAGAAAGTAGGGAAAACCGCTAGACCATTCAGGTATGACCTAAATCAAATCCCTTATGATTATACAGTGGAAATGAGAAATAGATTTAAGGGCCTAGATCTGATACATAGAGTGCCTGATGAACTATGGAATGAGGTTCGTGACATTGTACAGAAGACAGGGATGAAGACCATCCCCATGAAAAGAAATGCAAAAAAGCAAAATGGCTGTCTGGGGAGGCCTTACAAATAGCTGTGAAAAGAAGAGAGGCAAAAAGCAAAGGAAAAAGGAAAGATATAAGCATCTGAATGCAGAGTCCCAAAGAATAGCAAGAAGAGACAAGAAAGCCTTCTTCAGCAATCAATGCAAAGAAATAGAGGAAAACAACAGAATGGGAAAGACGAGAGATCTCTTCAAGAAAATTAGAAATACCAAGGGAACATTTCATGCAAAGAGGGGCTCGATAAAGGACAGAAATGGTATGGACCTAACAGAAGCAGAAGATATTAAGAAGAGGTGGCAAGAATACACGGAAGAACTGTACAAAAAAGATTTTCACGACCCAGATAATCATGATGATGTGCTCACTCATCTAGAGCCAGACATCTTGGAATGTGAAGTCAAGTGGGCCTTAGAAAGCATCACTACGAACAAAGCTAGTGGAGGTGATGGAATTCCAGTTGAGCTATTTCAAATCCTGAAAGATGATGCTGTGAAAGTGCTGCACTCAATATGCCAGCAAATTTGGAAAACTCAGCAGTGGCCACAGGACTGGAAAAGGTCAGTTTTCATTGAATCCCAAAGGAAGGCAATGCCAAAGAATGCTCAAACTACCACACAATTGCCCTCATCTCACATGCTAGTAAAGTAATGCTCAACATTCTCCAAGCTAGGCTTCAGCAGTATGTGAACTGTGAGCTCCCTGATGTTCAAGCTGGTTTTAGAAAAGGCAGAGGAACCAGAGATCAAATTGCCAACATCCGCTGGATCATGGAAAAAGCAAGAGAGTTCCAGAAGAACATCTGTTTCTGCTTTATTGACTATGCCAAAGCCTTTGACTGTGTAGACCACAATAAACTGTGGAAAATTCTGAAAGAGATGGGAATACCAGACCACCTAACCTGCCTCTTGAGGAATCTGTATGCCGGTCAGGAAGCAACAGTTAGAACTGGACATGGAACAACAGACTGGTTCCAAATAGGAAAAGGAGTACGTCAAGGCTGTATATTGTCACTCTGTTTATTTAACTTATATGCAGAGTACATCATGAGAAATGCTGGACTGGAAGAAACACAAGCTGGAATCAAGATTGCCAGGAGAAATATCAATAACCTCAGATATGCAGATGACACCACCCTTATGGCAGAAAGTGAAGAGGAACTAAAAAGCCCCTTGATGAAAGTGAAAGAGGAGAGTGAAAAAGTTGGCTTAAAGCTCAACATTCAGAAAACGAAGATCATGGCATCTGGTCCCATCACTTCATGGGAAATAGATGAGGAAACAGTAGAAACAGTATCAGACTTTATTTTCCGGGCTCCAAAATCATTGCAGATGGTGACTGCAGCCATGAAATTAAAAGACGCTTACTCCTTGGAAGAAAAGTTATGACCAACCTAGATAGTATATTCAAAAGCAGAGACATTACTTTGCCAACTAAGGTCCGTCTAGTCAAGGCTATGGTTTTTCCAGTAGTCATGTATGGATGTGAGAGTTGGACTGTGAAGAAGGCTGAGTGCCAAAGAATTGATGCTTTTGAATTGTGGTGCTGGAGAAGACTCTTGAGAGTCCTTTGGACTGCAAGGAGATCCATTCTGAAGGAGATCAACCCTGGGATTTCTTTGGAAGGAATGATGCTAAAGCTGAAACTCCAGTACTTTGGCCACCTCATGTGAAGAGTTGACTCGTTGGAAAAGACTCTGATGCTGGGAGGGATTGGGGACAGGAGGAGAAGGGGACGATAGAGGATGAGATGGCTGGATGGCATCACGGACTCGATGGACGTGAGTCTGAGTGAACTCCGGGAGATGGTGATAGACAGGGAGGCCTGGTGTGCTGCGATTCATGGGGTTGCAAAGAGTCAGACACAACTGAGCGACTGAACTGAGCAATTTCTGCAAGTTTCTTGCCAAAGCGGGGTCACCTTGCAGCCACTTCTCCCTGAGTAGACAGTTTTGAAATAAAGCTAGGTATCTGAAAAAAAGCCAGTTTTCTGCTATGTTCCCTGATTTTCTTCTTCCATGCGTGTCTGCCAGAAGAGCTTTTCATGTGTGCCTGCCTCCCCTCAACTTTAAAGCAAAATGAAACATTCGGGAGAAAGCTTTTTAATCATGCCCTTCTTTTAAGGAAAAATAAAGTGGTCTGTTTCTTCATGTGAAAAGAAAGAACGGAGAAAGGAGTAAGCATCTTCTGCCTCTGTTGTAGTTGCTTTTAATGAGTGGAGGTCCTGCTTAACATCAGGACTTTTGATCATGTTCATGCCAGTAAGCAGGGCCCATGAGCAAACATCCTCCATGACACCGACCATCCATGAATCAGTTCTCAAAGTGAGGCCCCGAGGCCCCTGGGGTCCCCAGTAACCTTTCAGGAAGTCTTTGAGGTCCTTCCTTTTCCACCTGTCTCCGTGAGGCTGGATTTTCTTTGTCTGCATCATCCAGAATAATATATTGAAGAGGCTGAATGCAGAAGCAGAGGCCAGAATCTAGGCTGCTCCTATGAAGCCAGACATTAGAGTGGCAAAAATGTAGAACAAGGCCACTCTCCTTAATTTTTTTTTGAAAAAATTTTCCCATTAAAAACATTATTTTTGTTAACATGTAATCAGTTTATTATTATGAGCTTGGATTAATCCATAAATATTTTTACATTTCTTCAGTGTTCACTCCTAATATTATAAATATTGAGAGATAACATCCATATACATAAAAGTTCTCACTTATTTTTAAAGAATTCTCAATGATTTTTATAATATGTAAAAGGATCTTAAACCTCAAAGGCTTAAGAACCACCGTCAAAAATTCTGTGGTTTCAAATGACTCCCTAAATTAAAAAGTAACCATGAGAAAGGAAGATAATATATTGAGTGATTTTACATTTAAAAATTAATTTTAGCCAAAATATGTAAAGTTCTCTTAAGTATTCTGAA
Organism: Capricornis sumatraensis; assembly: GCF_032405125.1. Taxonomy (NCBI): domain Eukaryota; kingdom Metazoa; phylum Chordata; class Mammalia; order Artiodactyla; family Bovidae; genus Capricornis; species Capricornis sumatraensis. The sequence goes on along the minus strand of NC_091080.1, from coordinate 83,845,302 downwards.
GGGGGGGAAAAAAGCCAGTTGGTTATTACATGGTATTCACCATTCAACTGTCTCTCCACCTTGACGTCCCTGGACCAATGATAGTTTTTAATTTTTCACTCTGACGTGTGAACCTGACCCTCAGCAACAAGGCCCACATGCTCTTGGCATTGAACTCTTCACTTCAAGGAGAGCTTGACTGGGTTTTTCCCTGAAAAGAAGCCTGAACGCATTGGCTCCTTGGAAGAACCACCCTTGTCCCCTATCTCCCAGTCAGTTCTCTGGAGCACAGCACTTTTGTTTAGAATTCGCGATAAGGGAAACAGCAATACCAAGAACAACTAAAGATTTGAAAGTTAAACAGTTCCAAATAACCTGTCCTCAGGGATGATAAAATGAAGTTCAGGATGGCTCATCAGATTAAGTCATAGGCTGGAAAGAGACTCAGGAGCAGAGCCTAGGCAGTCGCCTAGGGATGGAGCACTGTGTAACCAAGGGCAGATTGATTGGGGAAATTTGTGAATGGCACCCACTCTGAGTAATATCTAAACATGTGATGGGGAAAACTTTATCAGCTCTTTTTCAGAATATAGATTTTCCACCCTGTCCTCAAAGCATAAAGTTGGTAAATCTTTAACAAGGTCCATAGTCCATGACGACCTGTCACGATTAGGATGCGACCCGGGGGTTGTAAAGTCCCAAGCAAGCCCTGCACGTTAAGATGGAAAACAGCCAGCAGTGAAAAAATAGTGTGTACCAAAAGTCACAATGACAGAAATGCCATGTGACCGTTTTTGCCCTGGCCCTCAAGAGGTTTCAAGAAAAAGGGAAAGTTGAATATCTCTGCCAGAGGAGTTTTGGGGAAAGCTGGTGGGAATGGGTGTGGAACAATAGCTTAATAAAAATTGTTGCCCTTGTAATCTGCATTATTAGATACATATAAATGCCTAAGATGCTCTCCTATGTGATTTTAGAGACATGACCTAAAAATGTGCGATTCTCCTGGCAGGAGTCCTCTGATGAGCTTTCCCTGGTAGCAGTCCGTCCTGCCTGACTCTGACCCAAAGAGCAGACTCCCTCACGGCTGCTTTTGATTAAAGAGAAACAGCCCATTCCTGTTTACATTTTGTCTTACAAACCAGAGCCTATGCAGATGGAAGCATTCTGTCTCCTGGGGTGTCTGAATTGCATACAACCCCATGTAATCAAAGAGACCCTTCCTCTTTATCCCATACAGTCAGAGTCCCACAAGGAAACGGCACACGCATGGAAGCAGCTCTAACAAAGAGACTGTTTTGAGAAGTTTTGTTGGGGTTTGGGGGAACCAGCGAGGAATACTGCAGAAGCCTGGAGGTGGGCAGCAGCTGGCCTGCCACCGTCTACCTGTGTGCTAAGGGCAGGGCAAGAGAACCACACAGAGGGGTCCCCTGCCGGGCTCAGTCCTGGCCCGGGGGCAGGGAGGGAGGGAGGGACAGCCACCCCCCACTCCTCCTGCCCAAATTGCTCTGTAACTCCCAAATCAACATGCACTGAAGCAGTTTTGCAATCATTTGGGGACCTGCACAGAGCCTCACCAAGTTTAGAGCCCACACGTTCCCAGATGAGGCCGAGCAAGTAACACTCTGCCTCCTTGTTCGTTCGGCTCCTGCTGTAAACAGGGGTCCTTGCCCAGCCTCAGAGTGTGGTACTAAAATGCTGTCCAGTGTTCCTGAGCTCAGGACGTCCCTGACTTGTTGGATAAGCTCCATTCAGACAGCAGTGATAGCATTTTTGGTCATGGGTTCAACGTTAATCATACAGCAGCAGTATGTGCTAAATTAGCTGTCTTTAAAAAAAACACATAAAACAAGCTTATGTACTAATCAGTTGTCAAAATTTTATAACCCAAGCCTAACCTATATGAGAAACGCTGGGCTGAAAGAAGCACAAGCTGAAATCAGGATTGCCGGGAGAAATATCAATAACCTCAGATATGCAGATGACACCACCCTTATGGCAGAAAGTGAAGAGGAACTAAAACGCCTCTTGATGAAAGTGAAAGAGGAGAGTGAAACAGTTGGCTTAAAGCTCAACATTCAGAAAATGAAGATCATGGCATCTGGTCCCATCACTTCATGGGAAATAGATGGGGAAACAGTGGAAACAGTGTCAGACTTTATTTTGGGGGGCTCCAAAATCACTGCAAATGGTGATTGCAGCCATGAAATTAAAAGACGCATACTCTTTGGAAGGAAAGTTATGACCAACCTAGATAGCATATTAAAAAGCAGAAACATTACTTTGCCAACAAAGGTCCATCTAGTCAAGGCTATGGTTTTTCCAGTGGTCATGTATGGATGTGAGAGTTGGACTGTGAAGAAAGCTAACCGTCAAAGAATTGATGCTTTTGAATTGTGGTGTTGGAGAAGACTCTTGAGAGTCCCTTGAACTGCAAGGAGATCCAACCAGTCCATTCTAAAGGAAATCAGTCCTGGGGGTTCATTGGAAGAACTGATGCTAAGGCTGAAACTCCAATACTTTGGCCACCTCATGCGAAGAGTTGATTCATTGGAAAAGACTGATGCTGGGAGGGATTGGGGGCAGGAGGAGAAGGGGACGATAGAGGATGAGATGACTGGATGGCCTCACCGACTTAATGGACATGAGTTTGAGTGAACTCTGGGAGTTGGTGATGGACAGGAAGGCCTGGCGTGCTGCAATTCATGGGGTTGCAAAGAGTCGGGAGACGACTGAGCAACTGAACTGAACTGAACCCTATATATCCCTGAGGAATGGGGGTTCAGTGTGTGCACATTCAGTGTTGGCAGTAGTGACCTTATAGAACATGACCACAGTGAATAATGAGGATCGATGGTTTGGCACACTCCAGTTTTGCTCCCCAGACCAATAAGGGTCAGTGTTCACAGAGTAAGCACATGAGGTCAACCAGGCAGGTTACTGCCTTGTATTAGCCAAACGGTCTCTATTCAGAAACAACAAGCATAAAACGTTTACACCTACAGAACATCCCAAGAGAGAGTTTATCAACACAACACCTTCGATGGTTCCTCTGTTTCCATCTCATCCAAGCTCAGTGACTTATCTGTAACCCTATAAGGGTTGTCTAAGCATCTACTTTTCCATGACTGAGACTGCTCTTAGAACCATAAAAGCTATATAGCATATCTTCATTTTCACAAGGATTCTCCAAGCCAGTAGCTGTAGGGAACGTGCAAGGATTTCCTAAGTGTCCTTGTGCTGGAGACAGAGGTGGACATGATGCAGCCCCTGCCCCCAGCACACGGCACGCCTTCTGATGCTTCGTGGCCTTTGAGGAGAACACCTAAACCACAATCTGAAGCGAGAGTCGTCTCAGCTCTCTTTGGCCTGGAAACGTCTAGCACCTACGTGTGTCGATTTGTTCCATAAACTAGCTGTGTGCCATGTGCTGACCCAGGGGCATATAAGAGGGGCGCCTGCCTCAGGAAGTTTCACCTGGTGTGATAGTCCTCAAGCTTTAACGTGCTTAAAACTTACTTGGATTCCTGTTACAAATCCAGATCCCCAGCCCCAGATCCAGTTGGGTGACTGTAGTGCCTGGGAATCTGTATTTTTAATAAGCATCCAAGGTGATTATTCTGATACAAGGGATTTTCAGCTATATCTTGAGAAAATGATAATACAGTGGAAATATGAATGATGTCATGATGTAGGCCATTGCCCAAGTCAGGTCATGTGCTGACAGTTATCCCAAATGGTAGATAATCGAGACAGCTAGCAAAGGGCTGATGCTGAAGCTCCAATACTTTGGCCACCTGATGCGAAGAGCTGACTCACTGGAAAAGACCCTGATGCTGGGCAAGATTGAAGCTAGGAGGAGAAGGCACGGACAAAGGATAAGATGATTGGAATGGCATCACCAACTCAATGTACATGAGATTGAACAAACTCTGGGAGATAGTGAAGGACAGGGAAGGCTGGCGTGTTGCAGTCCATGAGGTCGCAAAGAGTTGGACACAACTGAGCGACTGAGCAACAATAAGCTTCCTGGGAAAGGTTAAATTAAATCATTCAACTGTAAGATGCAGCAAATATTATTTAACTGAAAAAAAATTTTTAAATATCCTGCACATACATAGGCTCATAAGGCATTTTGAAGCATACATGCACACACACGCACACATGCTCAGCATTAGAGAGTCATCTCCACAGACAGGTCCTTGCTGCCCTCAGTTGCCCACACCTAAAAACAACTGACTAATTCCCTTTAAACAGCTTCCTGAATGGCTCATGAGCTTAGTGTAACGAGACCTTTTTAAGACTAGTCTAATATCATAAAATGTGTACTTTCCAGATGCATAAAATTCATGAAGGTTTTTATCCTTCCCCCTGACCATTAATTACTTACAGTTCTTTGAGCGTGTTGACAATTTAGGGGGAGAAAAAAACTTGGCATTTAGATTTTAAACAAGAGGGAAAACTCTTAGGCTTTCTGTATGACCGCTTTTCAAGGTCACTGCTGTTTGACCACTATCAGTATTAGTTCTGGTTTTCAGGGGATTCCTGAGAATTCAAAGTAAATTAACACTTGGAATTTCTGTTGAGAAAATTGTTCATATATACCCCAATGTTTAGTTACTATGAAGGCTTAGTTGTTATTACTCTTTGTAATTTTGTGTTGACATATGGTCTCTCAAACTTAGTCATCTGTGATTGCTGGTTATTTCAAAGAACCTAATGTACCAACTATAAACATCTAGTTGTAGAGTTGACATTCAGCTCCGTTCAGTCGCTCAGTCGTGTCTGACTCTTGATGCAACCCCATGAACCACAGCATGCCAGGCCTCCCTGTCCATCACCAACTCCCGGAGTCCACCCAAACCCATGTCCGTTGAGTCAGTGATGCCATCCAACCATCTTATCATCTCGTCCCCTTCTCCTCCTGCCCTCAATCTTTCCCAGCATCAGGGTCTTTTCCAATGAGTCAGCTCTTCGCATCAGGTGGCCAAAGTATTGGAGTTTCAGCTTCAACATCAGTCCTTCCAATGAGCACCCAGGACTGATCTCCTTTAGGATGGACTGGTTGGATCTCCTTGTAGTCCAAGGGATTCTCAAGAGCCTTCTCCAACACCACAATTCAAAAGCATCAATTCTTCAGCACCCGGCTTTCTTTATAGTCCAACTTTCACATCCATACATGACCACTGGAAGAATCATAGCCTTGACTAGACGGACCTTTGTTGACAAAGTAATGTCTCTGCTTTTTAATATGCTGTCTAGGTTGGTCATAACTTTTCCTCCCAAGAAGTAAGCGTCTTTTAATTTCATGGCTGCAGTCACCATCTGCAGTGATTTTGGAGCCCAGAAAAATAAAGTCTACCAAATTAAACTCTGATGCTCAGTAATTCATACTCTACCCTTATGAGAGAAGGACTTACCTTTTTAAAAACAAAAGCCATTTTTAGTTTATTAGGTAAAATCTATAACTACTCTGCTTTTTATGGTATACATTATCATTTTTACAAGTGATATTTAGACTGATAAAATATAAATCCTAAATGCCTCCTGACCAGAAGCAAAGATAAAATAATGTCCAGGAACATATATAAGTTGATATGCACCATCAAATTGTGATACTTATTTCATAATTATTTACCAGGCTCTATTCACTTTATCAAACATTCCTGTTTTCCAGCCATTCTGGGGCATTCCTCTGATTGAATGGCAGGTTTTTCCATAATGAAATGAATTGCTCATCATACTGATACGCTGCTTGAATTCAGATGTCATTGTTTTTAAACTTCCCATGTGTTTCTAGTTTGACAAATGAGTAAAAGTAGTATTCACATCTTAGTCTCACAATTAGGAGCACTTGGCCCAGGAGATCACTTATAAGCTCTATTTGATATATATTTATGCTTTATTTGATATATATTTATTAAGTGACTAAATCTCAAACCATTTAAAATATACCTGAAAGGCTGCTATACACAGATAACTTAGGAGGATAGACATAACATCATTTAAAATCAAGGAACATCTTCCTTATAGAATACTTCCTAGTTGTGGCAGTTAATATATGTTTGTGTGTATTTTCATAGCTCATAAAAATTATCTCTATTCAATTATTAGTTTATTTTTAACATGGAAAGGTGCTTCCCTGGTAGTTCAGGTGGTAAAGAATCCACCTGCAATGTGGGAGACCTGCTTCGATCCCTGGGTTGGGAAGATCTCCTGGAGAAGGGAAAGGCTACCCACTCCAGTATTCTTGTCTGGAGAATCCCATGGACAGGAGCCTGAGCGGTTATGGTTCATGGAGTCGCAAAGGGTTAGACACTAAAATCCTGAGTGTGGCTATTTAATCAGTGTTTTTAATCTTTCCGCCTCTTCAGCCTCATCTCTTGGCCCTGTCTGATTCAGATTTTATTCGCCAGCCCTTCAAACTACTTAAGAATGTCGCACACATCACACTGCCATCACTCCCACGTCTCGACCTATGCTGGTCCCTCTCCCTGAAATGTCTCTCCTCGCTTCCTTTCTATTCCCACCTTTCCCCTTTACCCCACTAACTCCTGTCATTGTTAATGCTCAGTCAGTTGTCCCTTTCTGCAACCTTCCATGCCCCTCCCTTCCCCTGTCACTGGATGGTTGCTGCTCCTCTCTGCATCCCTGGTTCCCTGGGCTTAGCCTTATCAGCACACCCACCATCATCTTTTACAATCTCTTTATTGGTCTGCGTAGAGACTCTGAGCTCCATGAGAGCAGGCAGCACTCTCTTCGTTTGATTGCTGGCCACCCCAGGACTCTCCCCAAAGACACACAGACTACTGTAAAGTCAGCAAGTGCCTACTGCTCTCAGTTCAGAGTGCCACCCTTCTGACTTGCAGTTTGGTACATCTCTGAAATCACTGTGGGTTTTCTTTCTCTGTCCTCAATATCTGAACATGTATGTCACATTTCTTCCCTTTGGTGGTCATGAGTCTCTAGTCCATCAGTTCTAGCTGCTCTGAAGGATAACCCACGTGTCTGTTTGGGGGCCTCCTCCTCAGAGCCAGTTTCATGTATATCACATCACCTGCTAAACTATCCCAACCTGCCTTCCACATTTGGTAAAAATCTATAGAGCCATTTTTATAAATTACAGAAACAAAATTTTATTTATATAGACTTGTCTCATAAACCCAGTGTCAAGCACAATGCCTTGCACATAATAGACTCTTGGTAAAATGTGTAGGTGAATGAATGAAGAATCAAGTTAATGCTGTGGTAGTGACTGTGCCTGGTTATAACATGTATAACTCTTTGAGAAGAATTCTCGGTTTTCTACGAGATCACATTAAAGTTACTCTAGAGTCTCGCTGTGCTGCTGTGACTGCTGCAGTGTGGAATTAAGAATCTTTAGGTCTCTTGATCCCATCCACAGTAAGTCGGGTGTCATCACGCTGTATTTACATCTACAGTGTGGACTGTATATAGTTTGAATAAAGCCCAGTAGTGAGAAAAGAAGGGGCCAGATGAATAGTCTGTAAGTTAAACCTGAGAATAGCTTTAAGATGGGTAAGTTCCCATGCCTTTGTCTATTTCGTTATCAGAAGAATACCTTGGTTGTACAAAATTTCCTGATGGGAAATTGGGTCTTCTCAGAATTCATTCGCCTCTGCCATAGTTCCACAGCATCAAGGAGAATGAAGATGCTCAGTAAATCCCCAGTGGTGATGTCTGTGATGTAAGATACGTAAAAATTGCAAGGCTTTGATACAGGAACTCAACTCATTTCCTTACAGTGAAAGACAGCTGTTAGTAATATTGTAAAAATGCAGACTGATTCATTCATCCAAGAAATTCTTGCCTACCAAATATGTATGTGGCACTGTGGGATATTACATTGCTCAGTAGAAATAAGATTCATTTCAAAAACAAATACAAAGTAGAAGTGATGACTGAAATAAGTTTGTTTAACTGGTCTGTTATTTGCTTACAACATTTGGTTTTCAGAGTGTTTTGATAGTAAAATTTTATTTGATCCTTACAACTCCCAAATTACATTAGACCTTTATTACATTTCCCAGTTTTATAAATATGGTAAAGTAAGTATATGGACACTGATATTATATAAATTATATTTTTATGCTTTTCTTTTATGTAGCTTTTTATAATCAGAGAAGCATGAGAAGAATCATAAAAGTTTGCTGTGTTTAACCTGGATAGATTCTCCACTGGAAAAGATCTGAGACAAAACTAAGAGAAAACTGAGCGAGGCTTTGCATCTTCATAATACAGATACAGGATGAACAGATAGCGTGTTAGGACCTTTACTGACGTTTTTCTTTGTCTGTAGCTGTTAGGATAATTACTACATATATCTGACTTTAGTGTTTGCACTTAATGAGACCTACAATAAAAGTATGAGACAACTGGTATACCTCTTTATAAGCTTTGGTACAGAGTTCAGTCACACAGATGAGTTTTATGATTTATATATTGTAAATATGACATAGGAGTTAAATGTCTTGTTTTAAAGATGGTTTATTTAAGTCAGGTAGTATTTTCTGGTGAATTGATTCGAAACTGCTTTTTAAATGTTTATTTTCTTTGGACCTATGAATCATAGACATTAGGACTATAATGAAACATTAGGTTGGTAATGAAACACACAGGTTCTGCCATTCATGTACAGAATAATAGGGGATACAAACATGTTTAAAGGCAACTATAAAAGACTTAAAAATATATTAACAAATTTAATCTAGCAATACATAAATAAGAAGACATTGTGACTAAGTAGGGTTTACCCTGACAATGCACCGTTGGTTCAGCCCTGGAAAGCCAATCAATATAATTCACCATATTAACAGAACAAATAAGGAAAATCATATGACCATCTCAATAGATGCAAAAAAAGCATTTGAAAAAATTCAGTATCTACTCATGAGTTTGCAGGGGGTTGGAGAAACCTAGGAATAGAAAGGAACTTCTTCAAGAAAAAGATTATCTACAAAAAACCTACAGCTAACATCATACTTTATGGTGAAAGACTGAATACTTTCCACCTAAAACTGTGAACAAGACAAGAATATCTACTTTTACCACTCCTGTTCAACACTGCTACAGATTCTAGTCAGTGCAGTAAGAAAAGAAATAAAATTGCCTGTGTTGACAGAAGATGTAATTGTCTTTCGTGACACAAGTAATCCAAAAGAATTTACAAGAGAAGTTACTAAAACTGAGTTTAGCAAGATCATAGGATAGAAGATCAGTATACAAAACTCAACCAACCTTCTTCACACTTAGATACTTATACCATAGTTGCACCATGCTGTTAACAATCACTTTGTATAGTTCCTACAAACATGCCGGATGACTTTAAATCTTACTCAACAAAGGCTTTTACTACAAAAAAAAATCAAAACTGAAAAACAGTACTGTTTATAATAACAGTAAAAACCTGGAAAAATTAGGTATAAATCTGTAGATTTGTATGCTGCTGCTGCTGCTAAGTCGCTTCAGTCATGCCCGACCCTGTGCGACAGCAGCCCAACAGGCTCCCCCGTCCCTGAGATTCTCCAGGCAAGAACACTGGAGTAGGTTGCCACTTCCTTCTCCAATGCATGAAAGTCAAAAGTGAAAGTGAAGTCACTCAGTCATGTCTGACTCCTAGCGACCCCATGGACTACAGCCTACCAGGCTCCTCCATCCATGGGATTTTCCAGGCAAGAGTACTGGAGTAGGTTGTCATTGCCTTCTCCTATTTGTATGCTAAAAACTACCAAACACTGATGAAAGAAATCAGTGAAGTCCTAAGTTCAAGGACTTTAATGGAGGCAGGGTGACTGCCCAAACTTCAGTAGGTAAGAATTTTGAAAGGAAAAGGATGTTGGCAAGGCAGGCACAGTGCCTCCCACACTCCATCACTAAATTCCTCTAAGATGTTTACATTGGTTTGAAGTCACGCTGAGTGACTCTCCATGTCTCAGCATTGTCCTTGTTCCTCAGAAAAGAAAAAAAAATCTAAATCATATTTAGAAAATGAGAACTAAGAACAAAAATTGAGAGCCTATGTGAAGCTATCAATTTCCATTTTTTTTCCCCATGCAGTTAACTACTACCACAGTCACACAATGAGACCTTAATTTCTGTCTGTAAACATGACTGGAAAATAGCTCATTGCAAAAAAGAATGTAGAAGTTAGTATCTAAAAATATTACATATTTTGAGGGGCTTCCCTGGTGGTCCAGTCGTTAAGACTGCGCTTCCACTGCATGGGGCAAGGGTTCAATCCCTGGTCTGGGAAGTAAGATCCCACATGCTCACGTGCAGCCAAAAAAGTTGAATAAAATAATTTTTAAAAATATATTACGTATTTTGAAATCATCTTCACCATTTATGCATTCTGCAAGGAGCGCAGGGTCGGTTTCCCTGTAACACTCTCTCCCTCTCTTTGATCAGGACGTGCTCACAGAGCTCCTGGAACAGTGCGCAGACGGGCTCTGGAAGGCCGAGCGCTATGAGCTCATCGCCGACATCTATAAGCTCATCATCCCCATCTACGAGAAGCGGAGGGACTTCGAGGTATCCGAGTAGTCTGTTGGTTAACTTTTTCAGAGGATGGGGGAGTGACACACATCCCCAGACATTCTTACACGCAGAGAACGTAAGCAGGCCGCTTGAGCACGAGGTCTCTGCCCCTGCACGTGACCCTGGAGGCCACCACCCTCGGAGCCACAAGATGTCACCCCTCTACCCAGACCTCCAATCTCGAAGGACAGGGGTTGGGGATTCTGGCACTCCACTTGCATAAAGTTGTCAGGACCCTGACTTTTAAAATCCCCAGGTGCCTCTTCTCTTAGAACTCTACCTCACTCCACTGATGGGGGAAAAGAGTGACCCTTTCAGCCTTTCTGGGCTGGGGATGCCATCCAGTTTCTCTTTAGCACGTGCTAAGGAATGGAGTAGGAAAAGCAAAAACTACAGGCAGCATCAGAGGACTGAACTGACTCACTGCACTGGGAACCCGATGGGTTCTCAGTATGCCAGATGGCCCTTCGGGTTGGAAACTTAACACTTGGAAATGATCACTGCCAGTTGTCCAGTCAAAACACATTCTTGATCTTTTTTTTTCTTTAACTCAAGTCCAAGGAGTTTTCACCTGCATGATCTCATTTCATTGTTAGTTTCACATCAGTTCTGCTAGCTGCAAATGGGAAAAAACAAGCTGTGTTCTTCCTTGCAGAGGCTGGCCCACCTATACGACACGCTGCACCGAGCCTACAGCAAGGTGACTGAGGTCATGCACTCCGGCCGCCGGCTCCTGGGCACGTACTTCCGAGTGGCCTTCTTCGGGCAGGTGAGCCTCCTCCCTCTCCTATAGTGCATCCCCAGTCCTTTTTTGTTCTTGTTTAGACCCTATAAAGTGGTATTTTGTAAATTTCCCATTTTCTAGAAATTCTAATTTAATGAATTTGTCATGTTTACTATGGTTCTTATCTTCCTCAGTAGTAAACTTTCTGCTTTTTTTTTTTCTTTCTTCCTGTCTTTTCTTTATTACTTTCTTAAGGCAGCGGTAAGTTCTCCCATAAGACATTCTTAGCAGCATCTTTGGTACCTCAGTGTGCTTTGCAAGTTTCAAGTCTGTATGTATATCTGTCCAGTCATTACACACTCCAGAAAAAACCAGATTAACAGTTTATTCCATTCACAGAAATAAATCACCTGTTCCCTTACACATCTATACTGCATGTTTTAAACCAAAATTAAGACTTTCTGGTTTCCTTTGTCCCTGTGCGTCTCTTATCTTTTATAATATTTTTGCAAGTAGATTTACCATTGTAATATTTCAGAAACCTTTTATAAAGAGGTTCATTTATATTTAACTGAAAGTTTAACCTCCAAGTCTCTAACATGATTAAATAGTATAAATTATAATACATGTATTTAGGGTGTGTGGTTTTCAATGAGCTTTATATAACCTTCAATTTATCCTGTTATTTATTGTCTTTTATAACTTTATAGCAATACCAGTTTACAGACAGTGAAACAGATGTGGAGGTAATTACAGTAAATGCTTAAAAAGCAAGTAATACAGTGAATCACTGCATCTAAACTCCTAAGTTTGATGTGGGTGTTTTTTGTCTCATGTTAGCCTGCGTTTTTTCCTTTTATATACCATGTTTTTTGCACCATTTTCTCTCTTTTATTTTAGATGAGAAATGTTTTTTAAAAATTTATTTCAAATATTAACTCCAATTTGGGCTTTTTAGTTTTCAACCTTTTTCACTTCCCAAGCAATTTTCTCAGCCTTGTCGTATTCAGACCCGACTGGTGCTAAAACAGGTGATGACTGGCGATTATAAAAATATTTTCTGATATTATGCAACAATCCTTTCCTACTTTTTCTCATCAGTGAAGCAAAATGGAATTTACACCAACTTTACGTAACTTTTGCCAAACATACTCTCCAGGCCAGAATGCTTCTGTTGATACTGTAAAATCCCGTGTAGATGGGAGAGGTCAGAAGTGGGGGGGTGTGCATGTCTGAGGCCAGCCCATTGCTGAGACATGTCTTAGTGAGTTCTGTTCCTTGGGAATGTGAAACAGGCTTGAGTGCCATCATTCGACTTCACTGAGAGAACACAGTCTTGAATCCCCAATTTCTTATTCACTCAACACTTAATGATCACATTCTTGGATGAGTTTGCAGTTTTGTGTTTTTCCTTTATCTTCACACCCAGACCTCACGTTATTATCATTTTCCTTCCTATTTGGAAAGCCCGATTTTGTTTTTAGAATCACTCCCTTTTTTGTTGTTGTTAACCCTTGTAACAAAAGACTCATTCCCTGTGGTCAGCCTTGGGCTTGTGTCTGGGGGCAGCTCTAATTGTGCGTAATGTCACAGGGGTTCTTTGAAGATGAAGATGGAAAGGAGTATATTTACAAGGAACCCAAACTCACACCTCTGTCAGAAATTTCTCAGAGACTTCTCAAACTTTATTCAGATAAATTTGGTGCTGAAAACGTCAAGATGATACAAGATTCTGGCAAGGTATGGACCATGCTTGTAAATGTATCATAGATTGATCATATATATTCATAAATGTGTGTCAAAAAAAGAAGATGCAGGAAAAAGTTAAGAATGGTTGACTTTGAGTGACAAGTGTATTTTTTTTCCCCCTAATACGTTTCTATGCTTCCCTGATATCCTTCATGAAGCGGTCCTTTATTTCATAACTTTAAACAGATATTCTTTTAAAAAATAATTAATATCTGAAAGGACACACCATTTTTAGTCCAGCTATTTAGAAACTCCGTAGGAGTAGGGTCCTAGGTTCTGTCAGTCACTGCTCTTTTTCCTTGGACTTAGCACAATGTCTGGTTGATTGACTGATGGACGGACAGAGGGATGAGCAGACAGACCAAGGAAGGAACTAACTAGCCAGCACATCTGTAGGAATGAGATTTATGTTCTCCTTAGACAGGCTGTCCTCTGCTGAGTTGCCCTCACACGAGGACCATTTCTGAACCTCCACACTTTCCTTGTGTATTTACGTGTTGTACCGACTTTAGGACATCTCCCAAGAGATGGGATCCTCTTGCCTCCTGAAACTCAGGTCTAGTGGAGCTCCTGTTCTTTGCATTTACAAACGTTCCTCCTGTTCAGTTTCCAACAGCAATAAGCTCGACCTCTTTCTCAGTCCATCCTTTTGGAGGAGCCTCAGTTCATGTTTTTGTCCTGAGCCCTGCGTAGGCGTCTCCAGTGTCTGGAATTTATGTCCTTGGGGCCCTTCCCTTTCTCCAGAGAAGAATCTTGCAGTCTCCTGCCCAGGTGGTAGGGAGGGGACAAGGGAGGAGGTAATTCTGGATGCTGGAGGCAGATGAGCAAGGGTGAAGGTCCCACGTTCAGCCTGCAGCCTTCCAGCTGCCCTTCCACCTGCGTCCTACTCTGTACCTTGCCCCCGCTTTCTGCTGAGACTGGCGAACCCACTTAGACTCTTTCCAGACCGGTTTCTCCAAGGAACAATCTGTTCTTTTCTTGGGGGTGGGGACTTGGGAAGGGAGCCTGGGGTTCTGCCACCACCCACCATAGACTCTGGGCCACTCACCAAACCATACCTCCCCTGGTCACCCTAATCCTAGTGCTGGTCTTCTCCAGACGCCCATCTCTTCAGGTTGCTGAAACAGATACCATAGACCAGGTAGCATACAAACAACAGAAATTTATTCCTCACCATTCAGGAGAGAGACGGGAAGTCCAAGGCCAAGGCACCAGCAGACTCAGTCTTCTGAGTGAGATTCTTCTTACTGGAGCATAGACTTATCGCTGTGTCTTCATGTGGAAGAAGGGCTGAGGGAGCTCTGTGGGGGCCTTGTATAAGGGTACTAATTCCATTCATGAAGGCCCCACCCTCCTAACCTAATCATCTCCTACCTTCCAAAACCACTACATTAGAGGTTAAGATTTCTACATGAGAATTTTGGGGGAACACAGATGTCCAGTCCATCACAGCAGGCTTCTGAGGGGTGCTCTGGCTTCCTCCTTGTTGCCCCTTCCATGGGAATGTGGATTAGAACTTTAACCCCCGTGCACCTGCCTTCCAGATATTCATTAAACTCACACACTGCTGTTCTTCCGTCCTTTTTGTCCTTGCCAGTTAATTCTATACTTTGTGACAGAGCTGTACAAAGGAAGAGGGAGAAACGTACATTGTTGGTCCATTTTTAGCCAGAAACCTCAACATAACCTTATTAAGACCTACTTCCTTTCTAGACCAAATCACTCAAGTCCAACTTGCCTTTTTCTCTGAAGCCAAAAACTTTGTCTGGATCAGGCTGTGTCTTTGACCTAACAACCTTCTCTCAAGATGTTCATGCATTCATCTATTACTTGTATTAAACTAATTCATATCCATGTGTTTAAGTCTAATCCATCTGCAGGTTAATTATGACTTGAGGGCTTGGCTTTAAACACTATTACTAAAATAAACATTTTTCTCTCTAAGCCAAATATGTAAAAATACAGCTTAGGAAAGAATCAGAGGAATCCAGATGGGGAGTCATTCCACATGAAAACTAGCATGATGTCTTTAAAAAAGTCAGTGTCATGAAGAAGAACAGTCTGGATTAAACAAGACTAAGGAGCCATGACTAAATGTAAAATGCAATCTTTGATTAGATTCTGGTTCAAACACAAATAGCCAAAAATACCATTCTGGGACATTTGAGAATTTTTCATCTAAACTTGGTATATTGGGTACTATTAGGATATTAGTGTTAATTTTGTAACATTAACAAAATGATGATGTATTGTGGTTATGAAGGAGGCTGTCGTCATGTTTAGGAGATGCTGGCTCAAGTGTCATGATGTGAACCACTTACTTTGAAATGCTTCCACTAAAAAAAAAATTACCTGTACATATGTGTGTAAAGAGACATATAAACAAAATAGCAAAGTATTAGCAATTGTTCTAAGTGGTGGGTATATGGCATTTGTTGTACTGTTTTTTTCAAACTTTCTGAGTCTCCAAAACTTTTACTCATACAAAGTGGGAAAACACAGCTTCCACGTGCATTGGAGGAGTCTTTCAGACACCAGAAGCTGTATTCCATTCCCTTTATTCATTTAAAGGTCAACCCCAAGGATCTGGATTCCAAGTATGCATACATCCAGGTGACTCACGTGATCCCGTTCTTTGATGAGAAAGAACTGCAAGAAAGGAAAACGGAGTTCGAAAGATCCCACAACATTCGCCGCTTCATGTTCGAGATGCCCTTCACCCAGAGCGGGAAGCGACAGGGGGGCGTAGAGGAGCAGTGCAAACGGCGCACCATCCTGACAGGTACGGCTTCCCCCCCCCGCCCCTTCCGGTAAGAGCCACACCCAGCTTCCGGTAAGAGCCACACCCAGCCCTCAGCATGGAGGGCAGCGGAAAGAGCCTCCAGAAGGGATCCAGAAGCTTCTAGAACCGGAAGGGCCTCGGGAACTTAGTTAACTTTCATTACGTACCTGCTTCAGTTTAACACGTATCTCATGCTTGCGTTTGAAAACGCAGACATTTTTCTGTTTACCTGTTGGGTATCTTCTTCCATCAGACCAGAAGTCAGGTCCAGTGGCAGGTCACTTACCTTTTTAGAATCTGGTGAAACCAGTGGGCCCATTTTCTTCCCAGAACGCTCTGGCACGCTGTTCTGAGCGGTTGGCAGACTCTCCAGATACGTGGCCCACCCCCGGGGCAAGCACCCCTGCGCACAGTGCCGAGGCTACCTACGTCATGGGAGCAGACCCCTGAAGCATCTGTGCCTCACAGGTCCCAGCATGACCCTGCTCAGAGACTCCAGGGGGCAGGAACAGGTGGGATAGGAGGCTCACCTCCTCCCTGAGTGGCTGGCCAGCCTCAGCTCTTGCTTCTAGAACAAGAGGACAGCACAATCTCAGCTGCTAGTACCAGGAAGCCCACCGCATTTTTAGGCTGCCCACTCAGCAGTGGCAAGAGTTTCAGTGGCTCCTTTGGCACCGCTTAGTAGCCACTGATTACCCACCCCCTAGAACTATGCTGTGTGACACATGTAGAGGCGTCTTGGGAGTAACCTAAGAGCCACCATCGCTCTCAGGTTAGGGTCAGCAAATGACAGGCAACCTTTAACCTTTAACAGGCAATAAAAGGCTTTCTTGACTTAAAAAAAAAAAATAAGGGAGGAGGCTGTTGAGAATGCCACGTGTTGTCAGTATCTGCTATTGAGGCACATTTTTCAGACTGGCCATAGTTAAGTCGAACCAGGAAGGCGCCCAGTGCTTGTCCAGCGGTTGCTGTTGTCAAGTGTTCCGCCTGGTCACGAGCAGGGAGCATTGCTGCACTGCTACTGCTAAGTCACTTCAGTCGTGTCCGACTCTGTGCGACCCCATAGACGGCAGCCCGCCAGGCTCCCCCATCCCTGGGATTCTCCAGGCAAGAACACTGGAGTGGGTTGCCATTTCCTTCTCCAATGCATCAAAGTGAAAAATGAAAGTGAAGTCGCTCAGTCGTGTCCGACCCTCAGCGATCCCATGGACTGCAGCCTTCCAGTCTCCTCCGTCCATGGGATTTTCCAGGCAAGAGTACTGGAGTGGGGTGCCATTGCCTTCTCCAAGGGAGCACTATAATCATCAATGAAGAGTTCTGTGAGGATGGCGCAGTTTCCGGTGAAGCTTCTGCCTCGCCAGTGAACAATACACTTTAAATGGGTGAATTGCGTGGTGTGTGATTTAGTGGTTAGGAAAAGAAAGAGTGTGGTTCATGATGAAATAGCTCAGGACAGCATATTGCATAGGATTTTTTATTCTTCCTATGAGGGAACTGAGGTAAAAATTTAAATTCAGCAAAGAACCCCCGAAACCCTACATTCTTTTTCTTATTCTCGAAGGTATTTTATTGTTTAATTGAAGGATAATTGCTTTACAGAATTATGTTGGTTTCTGCCAAACATCAACATGAATCAGCCATAGGTTTACATATCGCTCCCTCTTGAACCTCCCTCCCGCCTCCCTTCCTATCCCACCTTCTAGGTTGTTACAGAGCCCCAGTTTGAGTTCCCTGAGTCATACAGCAAATTCCCATTGACTATCTATTTTACAAATAGTAAGATAAGTTTCCATGTTACTCTCAATACATCCCACCCTCTCCTTCCTCCCCTACCCTACATTCTTTAAAAAGGAGATTCTGCTCCTGTTTTTAGAAAAATAAGACAACCTTTAAAACACAAACAATATTGTCCTCAAAAACATCAGCCCCTCCTCATAGATTGAAAGTGAAAGTGTCAGTCACTCAGTCATATCCAGCTCTTGTGACTCCATGTACTATAGCCCACCAGGCTCCTCTGTCCATGGAATTCTCCAGGCAAGAATACTGGAATGGATAGCTATTCCCTTCTCTAAGGGAATCTTCCTGGCCCAGGGATCAAACCCAGATCTTCTGCATTGCAAGCAGATTCTTTACCATCTGAGCAATGAATTGTTTTTCTGATGGACACAGTAGCAAATCCTTATCAAGCAAAATAACTGCATTTTTTAGGTGGAGTCATTTTACAAGAATTACCAGCTTACCATGTTTATCTCTCCAGCAGTGATAACCTCAGATCAGTGCTTATCAAAGGTTGTTCCCAGTCTGCGGTGTCAGCAACACCTGGGAACTTGTGGCATGCTGGGGGCGGGGCCCAGCTGGTGTGGTTAACCTAGCCTTCCAGGTGTTTCAGACACTGCTCAAGTTGGAGAACTGCTGATTTAAATAAACCGAGCTCACTGATGAGTCAGGTTCAGGATTTGTATCATGATTATCCCACTCAGGGAGCATGCTTATTCATAAATAGTTACCATGGGGTGTTTTCACTAGCCAGTTTCCCATTTTGTTGCAGAAGTATTTTAGATTAGATAACAGACCAGAGCAAAGCTCTGTACCCGCCTGAGCAGAGGGGACAAAGAGTAACGCTGCTACAGAGAAAGGAAATAATCGACTCAGGAAATAATCACCCTGAGGAGGTGTGGGCAGTGCAGAGCCTGGGCCTGGGTCCTGCAGACCCCATCACATCCTCAATATGTGACCTTGGGCAGGTCACTTAATCTCTCTGCACCTTAGTTTTTCATCTGTAAAAAGAAAGTTACACTGTCCATCCTGTGTGAAAGGATTTGGTAAATTATGCCCAGGTGGGGAAGGAATGCACTTCATTTTGCTACATCTCATCCACCATTGAGCTTCTTGCCTTTTGAGGTTGATGATGAGCAAAAGGAGATTATACTGCAACAAAAGAGCAAGAAGGGGTGCAGTTTCTGCCCAAAAGATCTCAGAATTTCACAAGGCTTAACTACTGATAGTACAAAGATTTAGAGAAGGGCTTATAAAAATGCTACTGAGAACCTGTAAACTATACCAACCTTCACTTAAAGACACACAGGCCAGGATATTCTGAGCTTTCCCTTGTGTTATTAATCCCTTAGGATCTTCTTCCTCTGCATTGCTTCAGAGCTGTCCTTTGGCCTTCAAGTTGCGTAGAAGCCCCTGCCCTCCGAACCCACACAGGTTCACTTTCCTGGATAGTTCTCTCAGTCAGCTACAATAGTGGGTCGTTTGAAAGACCTAATGATCACCCTCCCATCCCCCTCGGTGTCAGTTCTGAGCCTGCCTCCCTACCTGACCCTGTCTGTTCCTTCTTTCGTGGAGCTCATCCCATGGAGTTTCTTCCTGGTCATTATTCCCCAGTCTCCCAAATCACGTCCAGACTCCTTCTCAGGTTGGAAATAATTCCCCCACCCCTCACCCCCTGATCAGTCTCACCAGACCGTACAACCACACCCCTCAGCCGTCTCTTCCTCATTGTCCTGACTGAAGGGCTACAGACCACTGATGCGGGCTGTTGATTCATGATGTGATGGCTCACTCAGTCCACCACCTAATTTTCCACTTTCCAGGCCCATTTGCTCTTTCATGTAGCCATTTGGGGAGTAATATATTCTAACGTTCAGCAAAATTTATGGAGCACGGGCGGGCAATGTCCAACTTGGTGTATCAACAAAACAGAACTCTCTGTGCAGTTGAATTCTAGCAGGAGGAGACAGACGATAAACAGTAAATATAATAAGTAAATGTGTCTGTGTTGGAAGGTAATATGCGTTCTGGACAAAAGCAAAGGGGGATTGGAAATGGGCTGTTGGGGAAGGGGAAGGTTGTAGGTTAAATGGTGGGTTAAATGGAAGCCCTGTGGGCTTCATGGAGAGTCCAGACTTGAAGGAGGTGAGGGAATGGTCTGTGCAAATGTCTGGAGGAAGACAGAGCTATGGGGGCAGAGACCAGTGGCGGGGGTCCCTGTGCCCACCATGCTCAGGGTGACCAGTAGGCCAGTGTGGCTGGAGCCAAGTGACCCCAGTGAGAGGAGACATGAGGCCAGTAAGGAAGGCTGGGCCAGGGGGTGGTCCTGGATCATGTGCCTTGGTGGGCTCACTCACAGACCCTGAGTTTTCTGTATCATTTCACCTCTCCTGTGCCTCTTTTAGCCCCCTGTGACCATCATAAGAAGCAGTGACTCAGACCTTTTGCTGAGTGGAATCAGTGTAACATGGACATCTCACAAATACCCTTGGAGCTGTTTTTTTTTCTCTCTGAAATAATGGTGCTGCCACCCCATGGCACCCAGAAGCACTGTGATAACGTTAGTAGTGTGTTTTGACATGGCGTGAGCCTCACAAGACGTGTGTCCTGACAAATGAGAAAACAGTATTCTCACTGTAAAGCACGTCAGTCTGTCGCGTCTGGGCACACCTGTGGCTGGAGGGCTGTTCCCATCTCCCTGGCTGATAAACAGCAGCATCTAGTTCTTGTCAAAGGAGCCTTCAGTCCAAAGAGGACTTGCCAATCCCAGTGTCGCCACTTAAAAACTGTGTGTCCGCAGAGAACACAGAAGAAATGGTAGACACGGACCCTCGGCCTTAGATTGCATTCAGCAACTAGGACAGGCCTGTAAAGGGTGTGACAAACAGGGTTGGATCAGGTTGAATGTCTTTTCCTGCTCTGTTTGGACTTTTGGGTGGCCCTGAGGGAACCCTGGGAGCCGACCTTTCTCGTTTTGTGATCAGTCCTTTTTGAGTAAACCCTCCCCAACCACTTACTAAACAGTAAAGAATCTAAACATAACACTCCTATCTTATTTCCACTTGTTAAAAAGTAATAGAAGCTTTAAGCATATAGCTACCTGCCTATTCATAAATACATATATGAAATAAGAATATTATATTTACATGTACAATATATAAGCAATAGGGGAGAAATGTGAAACAGTATTGAATTAGAAACAACTATTTTTCTGTTCTTTTTTTTTAAATTTTAATTGGAGGCTAATTACAATATTGTGGTGGTTTCTGCCATACATTGACATGAATCAGCCATGGTTATACATGTGTCCCGCATCCTGAGCCCCTCTCCCACCTCTCTCCCCACCCCATCCCTCAGGGTCATCCCAGTGCACCAGCCCTGAGTGCCCTGTCTCATGCGTCGAACCTGGACTAGCAATCTGTTTCACATAGGGTAATATATATGTTTCAGTGCTATTTTTTTCTATTCTTTTTTAAACCAACTCTTTGGTGTTGATATGTTCAGGTGTCTTAAAAGAAATGAAAACAATATTGAGTGGTGTCTTTTTGGTTAAAAAAAATATGTGAGAAAAACTAAATATTTTTTAATGTTGTTGAATCACTCAAGTTTTAAAACATCTTTATTATTGCAACTCAAAGTTTGTGAATTTCCGGTTCATAAACTACTTTCTCACATGTTATTTTCATTGATTTCTCTGACTTGTGCAAACTTAAGCATGTGATTCCAAGTTGTTCCATGGCTCAAGGATATTCCTATGGAACTCTTTTCTGGACTTAACTCTGTTATATGATATCTCAGGACTATTTATTTAGTCTTTTTTATATTTGCAAAGCTGTCTCATGCCTGCTAGCTCATTCAGCTGTCACAACTTCCAAGAAAGGTTTAGCACATTTATGGGCAAGAAAATTGAGCAACGAGTGATCAAATGACTTCTTCAAAGATAAACTTCTCCTATTACAGTAAACAAGAACCCGACCCTCTTGACTTTATGTGATGCCTGTGGTGAAACGCACAGCACAATAAAGGAAGACTGGTTTCTGGTTCCACAAAGTGCCAGCATGTGTCCTAGACACGCTTCAGGTTCCTTACCTGTCACTTGGGCGTGGTGATGAGCTGTCCGTCGGGACGAATTTAGCAGTGCGAGCCGTGGCCTAACTCTGCGCTGTGTTCCTCCACAGCGATACACTGCTTCCCGTACGTGAAGAAGCGGATCCCGGTCATGTACCAGCACCACACAGACCTGAACCCCATCGAGGTGGCCATCGATGAGATGAGCAAGAAGGTGGCCGAGCTCCGGCAGCTGTGCTCCTCGGCCGAAGTGGACATGATCAAACTGCAGCTCAAGCTCCAGGGCAGCGTGAGCGTCCAGGTAAGCCGGCTGCCGGGCCAGGCAATCCGTGCGCCAGGCCAGGCAATCTGCAGGGCAGCACCTGTGGACCCAGGGAATTTCAGGTCGTTCACACCAGGTCCAGAGGAGATCCCCACCCCCTCTCTTCTGTATTTGTGCGGTTTCTCCCAATCCCAGATGGGCGGGAGCCCTTTGGCTACAAGAGCATCATTGTCACCAAGCTGTCTGCAAGGGCTGGAGATGGGTACAGCCTGGCTTCTCAGAAATTTGGTTAATTCTGACTGCCTAGTGGAAGCATCAAGACTTAAATAAGATGAAGTATGAAGAGCTATAGGTTTTCATATGAAACTATTGTTTTCTGGTTTCTATGAAAATTGTAACTGAAAAGGTACCTGAAGTTTCGCTCTTTTGATGGTATCTTTTGATTAGTGAAATTCTTCATTTCAACATAGCCCAACTGATCAATAGTTCCTTTATTAGTAGCAAATTTTGTATCCTCTATAGAAATCTGTTTCAGAGATGTTCTTTTTTTCTTTGTTTATCTGAATTGATTTTTCTGTGGTAACAAATAGGGGTCAAGACTTTTTTGTTTCCTTTAGCTGTTCAGGTGAAGTTGTACTGGATCTAGGTGCTGACTTTTTTTGTCCTTTTTATTGGAGTGTAGTTGATTTATAACGTTGTGTTGGTTTCTGCTGAACAGCAAAGTGAATCAGGTATACATATACATATATCCACTCTTTTTTAGATTCTTTTCCCATTAGGCCATATAGAGTACTGAGTAGAGTTTCCTGTGCTATAGAGTAGGTCCTTATTAATTATCTATTTTATACATAGTAGTGTGTATAGGTCAATCCCAATCTTCCAGTTTTTCCTACCACCCCCCACCCCACCCCCAGGTGCTGGATACACAGGTGTGTTCAGTTTGTAAAAATTCATCAAGCTAAACACTTACATGCACCTTTATCTTGGTATGGTACACTTCAATCATAGGGATGTTTTTCAGATATTGTACTTACGTGGTTTCCTAAGAAATTAATAGATATTAAGTTACTCCCTCCAGTGAGCAGCATGCTTCTTGCTTTATTGACGTTTTTAAGTTTGTATAAATAATTCTAGCCACCTGCATTATGTGTATATTCCTATATCCGCTTCTTTTCTCTTTCAAGAAGAATGTGTTTATGAAGGTTACATGTAGATTGTAATACACTGGTTTCAGTTTCTGAAATCGGTTTTTGTCAACTTTTTATCAGATCAATGCTAAGCTGTTACCTCACATTTTTCTAAAAAGTCATTCACCTCAAAAGTATTTACAGATGTTTTCAACCTCTTCCCTTACGGCCCAAAAGACTAATGTACCAAAATAAGGTATCAGGTGAAGATGATAAATACTCCAGCCACGTGAGTGATTGCATAACGGGCCAGAGGCCGCAATTTTCTGCAGCTTAAAACAAAAACCGCTCAGTAACGTGGCCTGGGCCTGGAAATAGCCAGCTTCTGAAAAGGCCACTGTGGGGCCGGGGGAAGGCGTGGCAGGGAAGGGTGGGGCTGGGCAGGATGCACTTTCCAAAGGGCATGTGCCCTGCCTTTTGATAGTGAACTTAGCATTGGATAAATTCCTGGTCACCTTTAAGACCAAAGCATTCTGTGATCAACCGAGGAGGTGAAAGTTACTCCCTCCAGGGTAACAACAAAGCTGGAATCCGGGGAGAGAAGCCTGATCCTTTTATTTGTGTTTCTTTAATTCTTCCACCAAGAGCCTCTCCCAGGTGGCTGTTGCACAGGACAGAGCCATCGGGTGGCTTCGTGACTCTGCTCTCCACTCCAGGGTCTTAGCATGCTGACCTTATGAAGTGTCACGAGCTTCCTTCTCCACCTTCTTAAAATGGAACATACACGTCACTCTGGATATTCCTTCGTTCAGGTCACTTTTAGGTTATTGACAAAGCTCCCCACATATATCCAGGGATCATACCCAGTCATCCCTGAGGGTTAGCTAGTTGTCCCTATGTCAGAGGGCCCCCTTCTAACCTCTGTGCCCCCCGTCTCCCCACCCCTGGTGTGAACTCTTATCAGTTCAGTTCCCCTGCCATTACTGCAAGTCCTACATGCCGTGGGCCAGGACTGCTGCCCATGCCCTTCACCCACAACCACAGCCACGCCCTCCCTGCTCACTTACCTCCAAGTCCTTCAGGACACCCCCACCCCAGAAAAATCATGCAATGATCACGTAGTCAGGCCCTTTCCCAAGTCCCAAGTGCCTGGAACTTTCCCCTCCCCATCCAGTGTGTCTAACCCTCTTTCTTGCCACACTCCCACATTTCCTGACTTACTCAGCCTCAGAGAGCTCCGCTTGGTGAATTAGAGGAGACATGCAGGGCTCTGAGTCCCTCATCTTGTTGCCAAATCCCCTGAATCTTTGGCCTCCCAGCCCTTGAGATGGTTAGTTCATTTAAGGGTAGCAGATCAGCTCCACAATTCCCCCAGGGGAAGAGTTGGTTCTTTAAAACTGGCACACGTACTTTGTTTTTCAGTTTTCATTGAACTCACCAGATTGACCTCTTAGTTCAGTGTCATATAGCACAAATACCAGTTGGAAGACTGGCTCTGATCTCAGGTGTCTTACTTATTGGCTGTTCGACCTTAAACAGGTCCTTACATTTTCCAAGCGTTAGTTCTTCCTCCATAAGATGAACCATCATCACAAGTGCCCTGAGGATGGCTGAGATGACAAACATCAAATAGCTTATAGCAATATGAGCTTGATTCATGGTTTCTTCTTTTGGGTCCTAAGTTCATGGAGGGCAGAGGTCATAACTCACTCACTCAAGCAGCATTTTTAGCAAATGCCAGCTGAAACTAACGATGATGGGCATTTTCTTCATAACCTAATTTTAAATTTTTGTTCTTTATTCAGGTCAACGCTGGTCCACTAGCATATGCCCGAGCTTTCTTAGATGACACAAACACGAAAAGATACCCTGACAATAAAGTGAAGTTGCTTAAAGAAGTTTTCAGGTAACGCACACTGGAAATGTCTTTCTCTTGAAGTAGCAATCGTTCCTGTGCTTGCTCAGGAAAGAGATCCTGCCAGTTGGGCTCACGCTTTGTTCTGTTCATGCCTTGATTTCCCTCTCCCGCACCGTTTCAGGCAATTTGTGGAAGCTTGCGGTCAAGCCTTAGTGGTGAACGAACGGCTCATCAAGGAGGACCAGATAGAGTATCAGGAAGAAATGAAGGCCAACTACAGGGAAATGACAAAAGAGCTTTCTGAAATCATGCACGAGCAGGTAGGTGCCACACTCGAGTGCTTCTCATGTTTAGACCCCACACACACTTGGGGGTCTCAGGTGCACCCTACAATGGTCTGAATGCCCCAACATCCTTCCAGAATGTTGCTCTCTGAAGGATAGGGTAGCACGCTGCACTGCTGCTACTGTCTAACCCTGGGGGCTTGGGGAACAGCCAGCAAGAAGCCTACCCGTCATTGTCTAACCTCCTTTCTATCACTCAAACTGTCAATAGCTCAGAAACAACTCACATAAAAAAAGAAATACCAGTACTATTCCTGGAACTCTTTATTCACCCAATCCTTTGGTTTAAGGAATTCTCCATTGCAATAAATGTCTTTCACCATTTAAAAACATAGGGTTTTGCAGAGTGTGACTCCTTACAGCTGATCTGGGTGCCCCAGTGAGTCAGTCCTCAAGGCTGCTTCTTTATTCCTTGTCATTCTGGGCAGCTTCCCTGATTGCACTGCTACCACCATCTTCCTGTATGAATTCCTTTCAGTGGGATTACATATGTGGGCTCAGTAGTCATCAATGGGGACAGCTGCCCAGGGAACTAAATGAATGTCAAAGGCTGCTTCCTGTTGCTTTCTGAGGGGTCTGTTCTCCATCAACCACAGAGTTGATGGAGACTTCTGTGTCAGTCTTTCTGATCAATGTTGGCCCCGTAAGCGGCCCACATGACTGCTTCTGTCTGTTGCCTCCATCACTGCCTTTCATTCTTAAATGGAAGCCAGTGCCATTTGTGTCAGTTGCCTGTGATGATTTAGTTAGGAGGGTTCTGTTGCAGAAAACTAACTTAAATGTCTAAGCTTTAACTTGCTTTTTTTCTCCTCCATGCTCACGTGTTCAGATGGGATGGTAATGTCATTTTCTACTTTTATTTCTCTGGATCTTAATAACTGGCTCACAGAAAGTTACGACTAAGTTTGGATAACTGTAGACACCGACATAATGACAGTACATGTGCAAAAAGAAGGCAGCCCTCTTCTGGGCATTTAGAAAAGTACAAAAAAAAAATAGAAATGACTAAAGAAATAAATACGTGAATAATTGAGTGGAAAGAGAGGGTTTTGTGGGAACAAGTGTCTGGAGAAAGCTCAGGGTCTTTTGTGTGGGGCCTCCAGGTAGTTTGGAGAGCTTAATCAGTGGCTGTCAGCACTTGGCACTAGACAAGATGAAAGTAGGGGGGGCGGAATTCAGAGCTGAGAATATTAAACTCCCAGACTGTGTGGACATAATGCCATGCTGGCTCTTAACTGCACCTTGAATTTTCCATTATCCCAACAACTGTGAAGATTAAACTTTGAACCCTAAAGCAAAAATGGTCTTGCCCTGGAGTCTTGGACTTTCCAGGGGAGCCTCTGAGTGTGTGTGTTTCTCTCGGTGTCCACCCGGCACTAGGTCAAGTCTTGTGCTTAGAATTCTTCCCTGCATTATTGAGTGTGAAAGAGACTTGTTGAGAGTCAGCAAGGCGGCCACTCTCTCTCTCCTAGCATGGAAATCTGTAAGATCTTGAGAAAAGGAGCTGGTGGAAAACACCGATGCTCCAGATTCATTTAAAAAAAAAAAAGACTTTTCCAAGGCCCAGGACCAGGTCGTGTCCCCACGAGGTACGTGCAGGATAGACTTCAAGGTGCTTTTATGACCTGGTGAGCTTAGAAGGCTCTCTACTCACTAACGTGTAGAGGAAACGAAACATGCTGTCCTTGACTTGCTCTTTAAAATCCTGATCCGATAAACCCTGATACACAGTGGGAGGTGAGCTGCCCCGCTCCCTCAGCCCTGCATGGAGGCTGAGCTCCCTGGGAGTGTCACAGTCACGCAGTGGCCGCCAGGTGATGAGTTGTGAGAAGTGTCACTGGGCGCGTTGCGTGTGGGTAACGCTGTGTCTCTGTGCCTCGAGATCTGCCCCCTGGAGGAGAAGACGAGCGTTCTGCCAAACTCCCTGCACATCTTCAACGCCATCAGCGGGACGCCCACCAGCACGCTGGTGCACGGCATGACCAGCTCGTCCTCCGTGGTGTGATCTCCCCGCGTGGTCCACGGGTGGGGACTTGCTCTGTCATTTGCAAACTCAGGACGATGACTCCAAAGCTAATCCCTGGGCAGGTGCCCGACACGGGGAGACCGAGCACAAGGAGGAGCCGAGGAGATGGAAGAGTTACGGGAATAAAGAACCGGGTAATTTCGTATCTCCTGGAGGAGTCCTCCTCAAGAGAGCACTCGTTATTTTTTTTTTTTTTAAACCTCGCTGGCAATATTCAACATTTTCATTGTGTCTTAACAGAGGTGTGTAGTGGACACTCTTTGGCTGGAGTTAAGTGTTATTCTTCCTTACAGAAGTAGTATTAAAAATAAACGGCCTGGAGAAAACACGTGTTTTGGAATGTACATAGCACTGAAGTCGAGGCTGGAGGATAACCCTTCGCCTCTAGGCTAAGCTGGAAAATCTTGAAAATATTTTTTTTTTTTTCCTGTGGCACATTCAGATTGAAAACAAGAACTATTTTTGTGACTAGTTTTTGATGACCTAAGGAAACTGACCATTGTAATTTTTGTACCAGTGAACCAGAAAAGCTAGTGCTTTTATACTCATTTACTTGCATTGAAGAAATAGGAAAGCTTAAGAAACTATGGGAGCTTAAAACTAGTCAAGCAGTTTAGAACCAAAGGCCTGTATTAATAAACACAACTATGCTAAACGTTTAAAGGAGTACAGTATACTGTTATGTACATAGAGTTTGTTAATACAGTCTTGGTATTGTGTACATACACGTATGACATTTCTACATTTTTAATACATCAGCTTCTGCATAAAGTTTAATTGTGACAGATTTGTGCTGTTCTTAGTATATGCAACACACTTGACTCTACTGTTTTATTCTTGTACATAAAAGCAGTGCAGTTTGGAGGTGTATTCAGTCTTTGCTATGTTAGGTTTATAAACCATTTTAAAAATTTCATCCTTTTGCCAAAGTGGTGGAGTATGTCATTGATAAATCATAAATCTTGTGGTGAATAGTGGTGTAATGTAAAGCCTTCACCATGTTATATTTTCTTTTCAGACATTAATTGAGTAATTTTATATTTGGGAAAAATAAAGGTTTTTAATTTTATTTAACTAGAATCTCTGCCCTGCTGTAATTAAACATTCTGTACCACATCTGTATTAAAAACAACATTGCTGATTTTCTGGTAGCGAGTATTGGGTATTTATTGTCGGACAGCCTTAAGAGGGGGCAGGATATTGAAATATTTGGGGGTGAAATAACGTGGTATATGAAATTTGCTTAAAAATACTTGAAGGGGTAAAAAGAGGGTAGGGATTTGAAACAAGCTTGACAAATGTTGGTTGCTAATTGTGGAAGCTGAGGTTGGGTGCCTGGGGACCATTGTACCCATGTCTCTGCCTTGGTCTAAGTTTCCACGGTATAGATTTCAAGAGGCGGACTGGGGGGCTGGATCTCCCAGAGGACTTGGATCAGCGCTTTGTCACCCTGCAGTCAGTCTGGCTCTGAATTCTACTGGTTGTTCCCAAGGATGCGTAGACACGTTAATCCCTCTGTCTGTTCCCCTTCCACTCCTTCATCACCTCCCTGGTTGACTCCTCTGGGACAGGTAGTCGTTTATCCCAGCAGGGCATCCTGGCCAGCTGAGCTCACCTTCTTAGGCCCCTACAGCATCACCAACGCTGGAACCGAGGCAAGTGACGGCTCGGACCACAGGTGCTGGTCTTGCCTGTGACACGCCCAGGGCCCTAGCCATGATCCACTCAGCCTCAGAGAGTTCTAGCGACAGAAGGAAAAGGAGTCTTTCCACAAGAAATAAAATAGCCGCTTTTAGGGGGTATTGGAAGCTCTCTTTTCATAACCGGTGGAGGAAAGAGAGCGTGACATTGTGTACATCTTGAGCACACAGAAGCCAAGGATCTTCTGGTGTCTTTGGAACATTCTCTGTCAGTGGGCAAGGCTATGTTTTGCAGATGGAGACAGGTCATGAAGAAGAGATGCGAGGCATTATGACAGCTCACCAGTCTGCAGCCCATTCACTACTGGATCCGGACTTAGGGCTTGAGAACATTCTCTACGTTTGCCCGGAGTCACTGACATCCCACCCCCAGGTAATAAACCTTAACTCTAACACCATCAGGGAAGAGGTCTAAAAGTTTGTCTCCTGTTGCTGGGCTGGATTTCCTCGTCATAAATGCCTCATTTAGAAGCCATAAAGTTCAAGTCATCATGCAGTAAGATAAATATATGTCTGGAAAGAGCTATCTTGCTATCTCATGGTTAAACTTGGAAAATAATTTGTACAGATTTCATGTCAGATGAGATTCAGCTTGGAAGGTGACCAACCCTTGTTAATTACAACAGCGGAGAAAAGAGCTGTCTCTAAGTTGAAGACATCTACTGTGGACGCTGTACCAAAACACATTCACATATGTTAAAAACCTTATTTAGTTTATGTATAAAATTTTAATTTTGGTATAAAGTAACCCATTAAAGTATCTGTTTATTGGGGAAAATTGTGGGGTTTTTTTATATTAAGAAATCTTTATTGCTATTTTTAAGTTAATTCTTCAATGCTTTCCATAGATCTTATTTATTCTTTTTTGGAGGTTGGGGGGTGCTGTGCTGGGTCTTCATTCTTTGCATGGGTTTTCTTCAGTTGCAGCAAGCAGGGGCTACTCTTCATTGTGGTGTGCAGGCATCTTGTTTTGGTGGCTTCTCTTGTTGAGGAGGACAAGCTCTAGGCACACAGACTTCAACAGCTGCAACACGCAAGCTCAATAGTTGTGGTGCGTGGGCTTACTTGTCCTGAGGCACGTGGAATCTTCATGGACCAGGGATCAAACCTGTGTCCCCTGCACTGGCAAATGGATTCTTACCCACTATGCCACCAGGGAAGTCCTGTTCTTTTTTTTTCTTTTTTTTCTCTTTTGAGGTAAAATATACATAACATGAAATTAGCCCTTTTAACCATTTTTTAAGTATATATTTCAGTGGCATTAAGTACATTCTCAGTGTTCAGCCATCACCACCATTTATCTACAGAGCTTTTCCATCTTCCCAAATAGAAACTCTGTACTCATTACACAAGAACTCCCTGATCCCCCTCAGGGAAAATTGTCTGAAGTAACTTTGGAATTAAAACACTGTTTAGTACCCTATCAGGGGTACTTGTCACCTGGGAACTAACACTAGATAGTACAGGTAAATAAAGCCAGTCCCTTGCATGGAGAAAGCTGTAGAGAGAAGGGATCCAAAATTAAAAGGTGACTTGTATAATAATTATCAGGGTCAAGGTTATGGTTTTTCCAGTAGTCATGTATGGATGTGAGAGTTGGACTGTGAAGAAGGCTGAGCGCCAAAGAATTGATGCGTTTGAACTGTGGTGTTGGAGAAGACTCTTGAGGGTCCCTTGGACTGCAAGGAGATCCAACCAGTCCATTCTGAAGGAGATCAACCCTGGGATTTCTTTGGACGGAATGATGCTTTGGCTACCTCCTGCGAAGAGTTGACTCATTGGAAAAGACTCTGATGCTGGGAGGGATTGGGGGCAGGAGGAGAAGGGGACGACCGAGGATGAGATGGCTGGATGGCATCACGGACTCGATGGACGTGAGTCTGAGTGAACTCCGGGAGTTGGTGATGGACAGGGAGGCCTGGCGTGCTGCGATTCATGGGGTCGCAAAGAGTCAGACACGACTGAGCGACTGAACTGAACTGATATAACCATGTGATAGAGTCACTCGTAGAAACTCCATTCAAAAAAAACGTTTGTTTTCCATCCACAAGATTGTTTGCATAAATTATTGTACATCCACACAGTGGAGTACTGTGTAGCTGTAAAAAGGAGTAATATCTTTGTTCACTGCTATAGAGTGATCTTCAAGATACCATAAGTGAAAAACATAAGATAGAGAAAAGCAAATAGTGTGCTATCCATTATTTAAGAAAGGAGCGATAAGTAAGCAGATAATTGTTTTTCTTTAGATGAAAGGGAAAGTAAAGAAAAAAGTTGTTGTTTATATGGGCGAGGGAGAGTGATACATAGGGGACAGAATTAGAAGATTAACCTGTCCAAGTATGATTTGCTTTATAGATTTGGCTTTAGAATCATTAGAATATATCATTATTAAAATGAAATTTTAATCCTTAAGAACTGAAAGCAAAATGAAATAAAGGGACATAACCATATATGTATCAAGTTGGCAACACAGATACTTAAGAACTATTTCAAATGACTTTAAAATACAGGAAATTTCACCGTCCATCCCTAGTGAGATACGCCCTCAGGACAAAAGTAGTAGCAACAAATCAATAAATGATTGGTTAATAAAAAATTTCAGTAACTGTTTGTTCCATGGAAGCAGTGTTTTGGTTTTGACTGTATGTCATTTGTTTGTCATTTGTTTTTGACTGTATTGTCATTCTGAAACAGTTGTGTGTTTATTGCTGGAGAAAGTAAATGAGTAAGTGTGTGGATATCATTTGGAACCACATTTTTGGCATGGGAGAAAGAAAAGGTTGCATATGTAAGCCAAAACAGGTTAAATTAAAACCCTTCAGTTCTGAATTTCTTATGGAAGTATGAATTTTAGCTCATCAGATATTTATCTTAAAAATACACTTATTTCCTAGCTTGAAAAGACCTGAAAACAATGACCAAGCCGATAAATAATGAGCAACCCTATGTGCCCAAATTGTGGTCTCTAAATAGCTTTCTTTCCAAAAGGATCCAGACTTCCTAGAGAATGGCTGACTCCAGTTTTAGGGCAGAAAATGTCCAAGATGAGTCTGGAGCATCTTGTTCTACCTGACATCCAGAGGACTGACTGAGACACCACAGACCCCGTCAGAAGTATTTTTAAAAGCACCTTTTAGGTAGACATGGGGTGAACATAAACCAGAGAATAATAGCAGTGGATTAAAATTGTAAAATTCAGTCTATTCATTCCTGATAATACTAGAAAAATAAAGAAAACTGGGAACAATCAAAGGAGTTAGTATAACTAAGAAAGACCAAGAGGTGACACGTGCCTCCGAAGTATACACCACGCTTTGTGACAGAGTCCTGCCAAGAATTCTAAGCTGGTGTAAGAAGCCAACACAGTACAGTAAAGCAACTATCCTTCAGTTCAGTTCCGTTGCTCAGTCATGTCCGACTCTGTGACCTCATGGACTGCAGCACACCAGGCTTTCCTGAACATCGTCAACTTCTAGAGCTTGCTCAAACTCATGTCCATTGAGTTGGTGATGCCATCCAACCATCTCATTAAATGAAAAATAAATCCTTTAATTAAAATTAAATCCTTAAAGATAAATTAAAAAAATAAAATGCCACTTTCAATGGGAAAAAAAACAAAACTCTAACCTGAATCTGATCAAGTCTCTAATAGAGAGCACAGAGGAACATGCCAAACGGCAGCGCAGGGAATGGAATCCAACCTATGGGAAAGCTCTGCAGATCAAACAGCCTGGTGTCCTGAGTAACTGACAAGAGCGAAAGAGATGGGAGGGCACTTACATGTTGAAAGAGATTCAGGGTTCTCTTGATACGGTGTATCTACCATATAAAGTAAATAAACTTTTTCCCTACCCCTTACACTAAATAGAACTAAAATCCCTGGAGATTATACATTAAAAAACAAGCATCAGAAGACTGAAAGGAAAAATGAGAAAAAAACAGCTAGAAACCTTGGAATCCAAAGAATGATACAGTGGTAAGTCTCCCAGTTTTCTTTTTGCTTCATATTTCTCATACTTAGAGCTGAAGAAAATAGCAACTCAGAAACATGCACGGTAACAGACCAAAAAAAAAAAAAATCACACTACTTCACACCCATTATTATAGGTATTAAAAAAATACCTTGATAAGGATGAGGACATTGAGATACTTATGCTTTGTTGGTAGGAATGTAACATTATACAGCTCTTCTGGAAGACAGTATGATGGTTCCTCAAAAATTACACAAAATTACCATATGATCCAGCAATTCTACTTAAGGGGATATGCCCAAAAGAACTGAAAGTAGGTACTTGAACAAATATTTGTATACCTGTATTCATAGCAGCGTAATTCACAATAACCAAACCATGGAAGTGATTCAAGTGTCCACGAATGGATGGATGGGTAAACAAACTGTGGTGTACACATACAGCAGTATGTTCTTCAGCCTTAAAGAAAGGGAATTCTCAAACATGCCTCAACATGGCGGAACCTTGAGGACATTGTGCTCGTGAAACACGCCGATCACAAAAGAACAAATCTTGTATAATCCCACTTGTGCGAGATCCCGGAGCAGTCAAATGTATAGAGGCAAAGTAGAAGGGTGGTTGCTCGGGCCTGCGGGTGGGGATGGGAAGTGGGAAGTCGGTGTTTAATATACAGAGTTCCAGCTGGGCACGAAGAAAATGTGGGGCTGAATGGTGGTGATGGTTGCAAAGTAGCGTGAATATATTTGGTGGCTCAGACGGTAAAGAGCCTGCCTGCAATGCAGGAGACCGGGTTCAATCCCTGGGTCCGGAAGATCCCCTAGAAAAGGCATTGGCAACCCAACTGCAGTATTCTTGGCTGAAAAATCCCATCGATGGAGGAGCCTGGTGGGCTACAGTCCGTGGGGTCACAAAGAGTCGGACACAACTGAGCGACTTCACTTAGTGTCACGGAACTGCACACTTTATAAGACTAACTTTTATGTTATTGTTTTCAGCCAAAGTTAAAAAAAAAAACAAAACAAAACCTGCTGTCTCTAGCCAAAGGAAAATGCAAAGGGCAGTGTAACAAGACAAAATGTTTAGGCACTACTACTGGAGCCGACAGCACAGCTCCAGCCCTGCCCATACCCACATCAGCAACCACCCTCAAGGGTGGAGCAAGGTCTCGACACACCTGCCAGGGTGGAGTCAGAGAAGGGTGCGAGCCAGAACTCTCATCCATGCTGCCTAGCAAGAGTCCCACCCATGGAGACCACCAGGGGGCCTGGACTTGACAGCAAAAGCATGACCCATGAAAGGACAAATTGAATTTTTTTTTAACTTGAGGGGTTCTTTTTAAAAAATATTTTATTATTGACTTATTTAGCTGTACCAGGTCTTCACTGTGGCATAGGGGGTTCTAGTTCCCTGACTAGGGGTTGAACCTGGGCCCCCTGCATTGGGAACACAGAGTCTTAGCCACTGGACCACCAAGGAGGTCCCTCTTTATTTATTTATTTTTAATTGGAGAGTAATTGCTCTACAATGTTGTGTCAGTTTCTGCTGTAGAACAAGGTGAATCAGCCCTAAGTATTCATATATCCCCTCCCTCTGGAGCCTCCCTCCCACCGCCACCACACACACACCTCCCCTGCCCCCACGCCATAAATTGAATTTTAAGAGTAAAAGTGAAAACTTTTGCTCTGAGAGGAGCCTGTTAAGAGGATGAAAACACAAACTACAGACTGGGAGAAAATATTTGCAAACCAATACATTTAACAAAAGACTAGTATCTAAAATATTTTAAAAATACTCAAAACTCGACAGTTAAAAACAGTCAGAACATGGGCCAAAGCTACTGGGAAGAGCATTTGGCTGGGGAGGACAGGGACACCACCAAATTCCGGTGAGACTACAGTAACTGGATCGTTCATAAATTGCTGGTGGAAAAGTAAGTTTGCCACTTTGGCAGTTCCTTAAGGAGCCACGTACGTGGTTTCCTGTGACCCAGGGATTCAGGTCTTGGGCATTCATCCCAGAAGAATGAAAACTTCTATTTATTCACTTCAAAAAACATGACACAAGTGTTAACAGCAGCTTTTTATACAAATAGCTCAGAACTGGAAGCAAGCTAGAAGATCTTCAACAGAATGCGGTGCACCCGGGTCGTGGAGGCGACTCAGTGGCAGAGCAGAGCGAACCGCAGGTGCACACGACACCTGTCGAAGGAACCATGCCGGCGAGAAGAGCTTAGACCCCCAAGTTATACACGGTGTGATGCTGCTCACATCACACTCTTGAAAAGACAAGACTACAGAAGTAGAGGGCAGTTTAGTGGTTGCGGGTGGGGTGGGCAGGGAGTGAGCGGGCAGCCCAAGGGGTGCCCGAGGCTAGTGCTGCTGGTCCGGTCCTGTCTCCTGCCAAGCCAAGCCCTCTTACTGCCAGGATGGCCTGTGTCACCTTTCCTGGGGTCATTTGAGCCAAGACCACATCTGGCATCAAGCAGCGTGTGTGTGACCTTGAGCTGCCCACTCGGGTCCAGGCTCTGCCTGGAACTGGGGACACAGATGCTATCACATGTTTTGGTGAAGCAAAGCTGGGCTCACGGTGGTAGGAAAATGATGAAGTTGCCTTTTCCTGACCCTGGCCGTCTTCTTCATAGCTTTATCCATGTCTCCATTCTCCTTGTCAACATTTCCTCGTTCTGACAAGTAAGGGGGAGGGGGTCCCCATGAGCACAGGTAGAACTTGGACGCTCATTTGTCATTCTCTCGGCACGCTTAGTTTTCAGTCAGCTCACTGAGGTCTTGGCCAAGCGAGTCTCTGGATTATGCCAGCCTGGAGACAGAGCCTGAGAACTTGGCCTTGAGGCCTGCTGTCAACCACACCATCCCTTCGGCCACCGTGTGCATCAGTTCCCATTCCTTGCTTTCAGCAGCTGATGGGCTCCACGTTATATCTGCAGTTCTTGAATACTTGCGTTGCTTAGTATTCACAGGAAACAGTAGCCCCTGTTCCTTGGAGTGATGAGCTGAATAATGGCCCCTGAGCAGGAGAGCATCCTGTATTATGCAAGTGGGCTGATGTGATTAGAGGGAGATCCTTATAAGAGGGATGCAGGGGGTGGGGGGTGAGAGTCAGACAAGGTGATGTGATGACAAAGCAGAGATTGGGCTGATGCGCTTTCAAAACGCAGGAAGGGGCAACCTCTGAAGCTGATAAAGGCATGGAAACAACTCTCTCCTGGAGACTCTGAAAGGAACCCGCCCTGCCAATACCTTGACTTTAGCC
Source organism: Capricornis sumatraensis (assembly GCF_032405125.1). Classification (NCBI taxonomy): domain Eukaryota; kingdom Metazoa; phylum Chordata; class Mammalia; order Artiodactyla; family Bovidae; genus Capricornis; species Capricornis sumatraensis. The sequence continues at coordinate 83,809,109 of NC_091080.1, read as the reverse complement.
CAGTAACACTGATTTCAGACTTCTGACTTCCAGAAGTGTGAGATAATAAATCTGTGTTGTTTTAAGTCCCTAAGTTGATGACATCTGGTTGCAGCAACAATGGGAAAGTAATGCACCTGGTATTCCTTTAACTGGCACTCACTAGGAACTAACCAGCAAATTATCAATTTCCAGAGACCATGCAATCCCAAAGCACCCCCTTCTCTTCCAAAGGTCCCTGTGTGCTCTGTGGAGCCTTGCTGGCCTCAGATGGACTGTGCCATTTGTCAAGAAGTTCCATTTCCTCTGTCCATGGATGTCACCCCAGGAGGCAGAGGTGTCTTCCATTCTAGACAAGTCCAGCACAGGCCTGAACAGCAGGACAGCCCCCAGAATTTGGGCATAACCACCTCATTCTGGTTGGCAGAGACCAATCCACTTTGTCCTCCTCCATGTACACCTACCCTCTGACCACCCCTGTGCCCCAGGGCACTTTATAATTTTCTTTTTTCTGATTTGCAAGGATTACAGCTGCACCTTGCAGAAAATCCACACAATATAGAAGCATATGAAAGTGAAAGTGTTATTTGCTCAGTTGTGTCTGACTCTTTGCAACTCAAGTGACTGTAGCCCACCATGCTCCTCTGTCCATGGAATTCTCCAGGAAAGAATGCTAGAGTGGGTTGCCATTCTCTTCTCCAAGGGATCATCCCAACCCAGGGATTGAACCTGGACCTCCCACATTGCAGGTGAACTCTTTACCATCTGAGCCACCAAAGAAGCCCCATAGAAGTGTATTAAAAGAAGTATAACGGTGGCAGTTTGCCCAAATTGTGCTCCAAAAAATAACACAAGGGCAAGGACAGAGCTCATTATTTTGTCTCCTTTAAAACTAAGCATCTTTCCTGGGTTTGTGGTAGTACTTGAAAGTTTTCTGACAAATGTTCCAATTACAATTCACTTTGCACTGTAAGATATGCCTGGGACAGCTTGATTGTATTTTTTGAATCTGAGTAACTAGAAAAAAGACAAGGAAATTAAGCCACCAGAGGTGAAGTGTGTCTTCATTCAGTCTATGCTAGCTATTGAGCCTGGGCAAGTTTAGCTTGCCTTTGTCTCTGACTCCTCGTCTGTGAAATGGGGATGATAATGGTCCCCACAACCCTGAGTGGTCCTGAGAGTTACAGGAATTAAGAGTTTAACTACTGACTGGCTTGTAGCAAGCTCTGAGTAAATGTCACTTTAAAAAAAAAAAGTCATGACTCAGCCCAAATGAGGAAAGAGGAGAAAATTCAGAATTAATTCTTGCTCAATCATTGCTTAGACCATTGTTTTCCTGCACTTGTTCTATGGAACACTGCTGATTCCAAAGGATGTGGGATGTCAGTTGGTGTTATGAGGAAACACAGTTAAAGGATGAGTGCTGTGTTTTATGGGTCCAGCAAGGCTGGAGTTAGCAGGCTCTGTCTGCGGTGCTCCTCAGAAGCTTCCTTATGGACTTTGCTTCCAAGACAGGCCTCTCCCAAGGGGCATTTCCCCTGTAAGTTGATTGAGGCTCTCCCTTTTGCTTCTCTGTAGCCTGTCCCAGGACCAGTGTCTCATGGAAGGCTCTCTGGGGACCCCTCTGTTAGATCCCACGAGACCCGTTCCCCCTTGCTGCTGCTTCTCCCTGTTCCATGAGGAGTGGTGGCTCCAGGACACTTGTCAAGACTCCGGCTGGGCACATGGACGCAGTGGCCTCCTCCTTCAGCTGGGCAAATGTCCCAGGAGGAGAGGGTCACCCCCCAAACCCTGAAATCAGCTGAGCCTGTGTACAGATGAGACTTCATGTCACCCAGCTAGTGCCTGGGGCGTGTCATGCTGCACCAACATTGAGCAAGAGGCTTGGCATCACAGTCTAGAGCTTGCTCCTTCCGTGTCCACACGTGACATGAGCAGACGTATTTTTCACTCTCTGTCCCTCTGTCTACATAGGCAGGGATAAAGCTGTATTATGTCTTAACCTCAGGTGGGGCTGATACACATATTGAAGGGGAACCTTCGAGGCTGAGAAGGAATGCCCTCCTCTTGTTAGAAAAAGCGAGAACAACACTTGCAATGGTTCCCTGAAGTCGATGTCAATTAGAGTTTGCTGGAATGTGGACCCACTGGTTGGAATTTGGGTGGTGGCACCTGCAGGTATGCTGACAGTAGTCACCTGGAGTCTACCTGTTTTATTAGTCCGGGCTCTCCAGAGAAACAGGACCACTGGAACGTGTGTGTGTGTGTAAAGATTTATTTTAAGGGACTGGTTCACACGATTATGGAAGTCAGCAAGTCCTAAGATGTGCAGGATGCGTCAGAAGCAGGAGACCCAGGAAGAGCCACTGTTTCATTTTGAGTCCAAAGGCAGGAAAAAAAAAAAAAAGCTGATGCCCAGTTCCGAGGCTGGCAGGCAGGAAGACTACCCTCTTACTCAGGTTGAGGGTCAGCCTTTTGTACTATTCTGGCCTTTAACTGATTGGGCAAGGCCCACCATATAGGGAGGGCAGTCTACTGATTTAAGCGTTAACCTCACCCAAAAACACCCTTAGAGAAACACCCAGAATAATGTTTAGCCAAATACCTGGGCAACCCATGACCCAGTCAACTTTACACACACAAAAATCAACCTTCACGCCAGTGATCTGTGCACTGTGAAGGAACCATGGGTGAAGAAATGAGGCTGAATTGCAAAACCTTAGAAATTGGAGCAGCATCACCCCTGATTCAGGCTTTCCTGGTGGCTCAGACATTGAAGAATTCGCCTGCAATGGGGGAGACCCGGGTTCAATCCCTGGGTTGGTTCAGTCCCTGGACAGAGGAGCCTACCAGGCTCCAGTCCAAGGGGTCGCAAAGAGTCAGACACAGCTTGAGTGACTAACATACCCCTGATTCAAGGCCTAAACCCATCCTTAGGTTGTTGAGGTCAGCAGGCATGAGGAAAGTTGAAAGAAAACTTCTTTCTTTGGACGCAAGGTCGTTGAGCTGAGCTTTGAAAGATGCTCAGAGAGGAGCACGTGTCCCTCAGAGTGGAGGCCCAGAGGCAGTCCCCAGGTCCACCTTTGCTCTGGGTGGGGCTGACCCAGCTTCTCAGAGGTAGAACGGGCCTGGCCTCTTCCAGCCAAAGCTGGTGATTTGCTCATGTATCGGCCCGTGGCCTCACCTCAGTGCTTCCTCCCCGGTGCCAGCACTTTGCAGACACGGTTACTCTTCCTCCTCATAATGACCCTGTTAGGTAGGATGTGGTTTCCTATGAAGAAACCGAATCTCAGAGAGATGGAGGAAACTGCCAAGGTCACACAGTACACGGTGGAGCTGGGGTTCTAGCTAAGACTCTTCTGACCCAGAATCCAGGCCAGCGGCTGGCCGAATATGCCCTGGCCAGTCTGCATGCCCGGGGCCACCTGGCAACGCGGGCCTCTGCAGGGGCTGTCACCCAAACCAAAGGCAGAGAGCAGGCACTATGGGCTGAATTCTTTTCCCTCAAGTTCACGTTGAAGTCCCAGTCCCTGTACTTTAGAATTCGACCTTGTTTAGAGACAGGGTCTTTATAGCATTTGTTGTTGGTCAGTCACTCAGTCATGTGACTCTATGCATCCCCCATGGACTGCAGCATGCCAGGCTTCCCTGTCCATCACCAACTCCCGTAGCTTGCTCAAACTCATGTCCATCGAGTCGGTGATGCCATCCAACCATCTCATCCTCTGTCACCTGCTTTGCCTTCTGCCCTCAATCTTTCCAAGCATCAGGGTCTTTTTCCAATGAGTCGGCTCTTCGCATCAGGTGGCCAAGGTATTGGAGCTTCAGCTTCAGCATCAGAACTTCCAATGAATATTCAGAGTTGATTTCCTTTAGGATTGACTTGTTTTATAGAGATAATCAAGTTAAAAGGAGGTCGTTAGGGTGCTCCCTAATCCAGTATCACGAGAGTCCTTTTAAGAAGAAGTTTGGACACAGACATGCCCAGAGGGAAGATGGTATGAAGACACAAAGGGAAGATGGCTGCCTGCGAGATACGGAGAGAGGCCTGGAACGGATCCACCCCTCATGGCGCTCACCTCGGTCTTGGACTTTGAGTTTCCACAACTGTCCTTTAAGCCCCACACTCTGTGTCACTCTGTGTCACCTCTGCTTGGCAGCCCAAGCAATATAACCAAGCGAGATTCCCAGACATGAGAGACGACAGAAGAGAGGCTTCCCTGTTGCTTGGAGAGACTCGGGACCCTCAGGGGAAGACAGTTTGAACAGAAATGTCACCAAGCCAGGACAGAATGAAGACAGCAAGTCTTCAGAGGAATGAACCCTGGCTCTGAAACCAAGATTGGGAAATATTCACCGTCACCATTGGCTTCCGCAGTCTTGTTCGGCTGGTTCTTCCCCAAGAGCTGTGTGGGTCTGTCACCTGGTCAGCTGCTTTCAGCCTTTCCCGATGGGGAGTGACCAGGAGTGGGCGGCTGTGTGGGCAGCCCCTCCTGTCACTGTACCTGGCAAGCAGTTGCAGACAGCCATCCTGATACCCCGGTGCTGGGCGTGGCACAGTAGAAGCAGCACCGGATGAGGAGTCTGAAAAGCTGGGTTCTAGTTCAGAGTGGATCTCAAAAGTTTCATCATCTGTAGATGAGATAAATCCCTGTTCCTCTCCACAGAGGTTTTCTCTCAAATAAGATCATTTATTATTATTGTGTCCCACTCACTCTCCAAAAGTACTGTGGGGACCTTGTAGAAAAGACTATTACATGGAACCATCTAAACAAGCATAGAATCATGGAAGTTAGTGAACAGAGGGAGGAGATGGTTGCATAGCTCTACAACATGGAGCTCGAAACTTAGCTCTGAGCATCCTGGCAGCCAAGGGGAAAAGTGAAATACCTTCAAAAGTAGGGGGGAAAACCCTGTGAAGTATAAGATATTGCTGTTTCACTTATTGTAATCATTTAAACTAAAACATTATGTTGTACTAAATATGATTATTTTATTTCAATGTGCAGATTCCAAACATGAAGAACAGACTCTATCCAGGTTCTGAACTCAAATTGCCTGCATTTTTAGGCATTTTAAGCTTTCTAGACTTGTTTAGTTTTTTTATTTTTTTTATATTGCTCACATCACGTGGCTTGCAGGATCTTAACCAGGTATCGAACCCATACCCCTTGCATTGGGACCTCCAGGGAAGTCCCCAGGCCTATTTAGAATAGATTAATTTATCCCTGTAACCACTTCCCAGTCACAATCTCATGTTCTGGGCAAATTCAGTAAACGTTTTTCTTGTCTTTTTAGAAAAAGTGCATCTAGGATTTTTTCTAATTGGGAAGCAATACCTGATCCTGGTAGAAAATGTATAAAATACTGAAAAATATAAATGAGAATGAAACTATTCACAGTCCTCCATGCCCTGTCCCTTCCAGATAACTGCCGTCAACGTTTCAGTTGACTCCATTCCAGTATTTCCTCCACGTCTTTTGAATTTCCTGGTGCTTCTTGAACCTAGGTTTTGGTTTGCCTCAGCCTGGGGAGTTTTTGCTCTGAGTAAAGACTGTGTAGGAACATCTAGAATTACCAGTCTGTCAGCATCTCCTGGACTTGGAGCTCACTTCCTTTAAAAGCAAGCTAAGCAGCCTGTCCCGGGCCACCTTCCCCTCGTCCTACCTGGAGAGCTTCGAGGCAGCATGTGTGATGCTGGCCCTGGGTACCAAATGCTACCAATCCCCTCTCCAAAATGGGCTGTGTTGTACAATTTGTAGGCGAGCCCAGCCTAGTGAGAAACCTGGTTCCAAGACACTGCCATTTCTTCACCCAACATTCCTATCTTTTCAGTGAAAATTTATCTGGAAGCCTAGTGGACTTGGCAAAAGGGCTCCTCATAACCACCCCACTTTTTTCCCCCAATATCCTATTGTAACCACTATGGAAAACAGTATGGAGGTTCCTTAAAACCTGAAAATAGAGTTGCCATATTATCCAGCAATCCCACTCCTGGGCACATATCCAGAAAAGATGAAAGCTTTAATTCGAAAAGATACATGCAACCCAATAGCGGCACTACTTACAACAGCCGAGACATGGGAAGCAAGCTAAATGTCCACCAACAGATGAATGGGTAAAGGAGATGTGGTACCTACCTACGATGGATATTACATAGCCATGGAAAGCCATAGCAAGGCTGCCCTGCTGGCTCAGAGGTTAGAGCGTCTGCCTCCAATGCGGGAGACCCAGGTTCGATCCCTGGGTCAGGAAGATCCCCTGGAGAAGGAAATGGCAACCCGCTCCAGTATTCTTGCCTGGAGAATCCCATGGACGGAGGAGCCTGGTGGGCTGCAGTCCACGGGGTCACAACTGAGTGACTTTACTTTACTTTAATGGAAAGGAATGAAATAATGCCATTTGCAGCAACATGGATGGACCTGGAGATGAGCATACTGAGTAAAGTAAGGCTGACAGAGAGAGACACATATCACATGATACCACTCATATGTGGAACCTAGCAAAAAACTATACAGTGGAACTTGTTTACGAAACAGAAACAGACACAGACATAAGAAAACAAATTTACGGTTAAAAACAGAGAAAGCGTGGGGAAGGGGTAAATTAGGAATATGGGATTAACAGCAGACACTGCTATGTGAAGAATATTAATAGATAAACAATAAGGAGCTTCTATATAGCTCAGGGAACTATATTCAACGTCTTGTAATAACCTGTAATAGAAAAGAAGTTTTTAAAAAGCCTTTTGGCACTTGGGTTTTCTTGCCCTTTCTTACTTCACTGTTTGGAATTCCATCAATGGCAGATTCACGCCAATGAACACATGTCATTCAAAAATCTTCCAGGATAAATCTGATCAATCGATCTTTGTGAGAACTGTCTCTACCTGTGATTCCCCCTCTTACAAATGATGCTACCTGCTCCGGTGGGCAGCGGGGTGAGGGTAGGCTTATTGGAGAGCAGAGGAGAAGTCATGGAGAAGGGAAGGGCAACCCACTCCAGTATTCTTGCCTGGAGAATCCCATGGACAGAGGAGCCTGGCGGCCTACAGTCCATGGGTCGCCAAGAGTTGGATCTAACTGAGCGACTAACACACACAGAAGGCATCTTAGATCTGAGGGGAGGCAAGAGAACCTCCGCTCCGTGGCTCTGCGGGGAAGTCGTGTGGCCCGCCAGGGTGCTCGGTCCCAGGACAGTCATCACCCTGCCTACACGCTGCCCTCACTCGCTGCGAGAACACATCCTCTCTGGCTGTCCTCCACCTCAGGGTCCCCACCCCTCAGATGCCCTTGCTGCCCCACAGCTGCTGCCTTCCTGAGGCCCTGGGACTCAAGGCATCACCTCCTCTGTCTGCCTTCACCCTGTCCCTCGGCGACCTTGACCGACCTCCTCCACGCACTGCTGTACGACGACATCCACGTGTATGTCTTCAGCACAGACTTCTGCAAACTGCAGACGCTACCTTGTTGAAGCCCTGGTTGGAAATGGATTAGAATCTGAAGTCAGCATGTACCAAGCCCAAGTATTCACTTATCGCCCTGCCATGTGAAAAATGAGGTTATGTGAAGTGGGGCTTTATAAACATTGGTCTAGTTTTAGTTTTGCAGAGCTGGGAAGGATCTGGGGGGAAAAAAAAATCTGTCAACTCTCTAGGGAGCTCTGAAACCACAAAGGTCTGTGTGTTCAAAGATCAGCTCAGTGACTCACCAGCAACACAGCTTTGTGCGGGTGTCTTGCGCTGTCTGGCCCTGCCGGCCTCTCGTGGTTGTTGGCAGGACCCTTTGATGTGCACACAGAGCCTGGCACCTGGTGGGCTGTTAGGGAATGTCCCTTTCTGCCCTGTCCTTGAACTGCCTTGAGGGCAGAACTTCAGAAACATCCTGGGGAACCCATGGACCAGCTCTCTGTTCCCACTGGGGCCCAACAAACTCTTCTCTGTTGCTTCAGTCTGCCCTGACCTTGAGGGTTCAGCATCTCTACACATGAAGCAACCTTGGCCTGGGGTGCCCTGGCCCTGCTGCAGCCCTCTTATGGGCCAGGGCTTTGAAATGGGGGTGCTGGTGAGCTGTGGGCGCCTCTGGGGCACAGCCCACAACCTCTCCCCAAGCAGAGGCAGACCCACATGGTGCCCTGTGCTTCCTGCTTAGCCTTTGCTCATTCAGAGCTCCTGTCACCGTTTGTAAAGATTGATCTTTTCAAGCTACATCTTGCTTATGATTTGGTAGAGGATTCACAGAGCACGAAAAGACGTGGAAGAAACTTAAGTGCATGTTGATAAGTGAAAGAAGTCAACCTGCAAAGGCTACAAACCACGTGATTCCAGCTAACCACACGGCCGACAGAACACGCAGGGCAGGTGTGACTGCTCACCATGGGATCCGCCAGCATTCTGGAAAAGGCAAAACTGAAAGCTATAAAACGATCAGGGGTTGCCAGGGGTTACAGCAGAGGAAAGGCGACTAGGTGGGGCCCAGAGGATTATCAGGGGACAGTGAAAACAGTCTGAAAGCTACTGTCAGGGTGGGTTCAGGTCATCATACATTTGTTAGAATCCCAAGAGTGAGCCCTACTGTGAGTGATGGACTTGGGGTGATCGTGACTCGTCACTGTTGCTTCACAGTATGGCAATGTCCCCCTCTGGTGCAGGATCTCCACCTGGGGGACAGGGGCTGTACTTGTGGGGGCACAGGGAGGGAGTACATGAGAGCTATCTGTGCCATCCACTCAGTTATACCGGGAACCCAATGCTACTGAAAAGTAAAGTCTGTTATTTCTTCTAATTCCCATAGTTGCCAGGTCAAACATGTAAGAAAAAAGAAGTACAGTTAAAGAGTCTGACTTCTATGCTTGTCCCTGTGGTCTTTCCTACTCCCTAAAGAAAACCAATCTTAAATGTATCGGATGATCCCATTCATTTCTTCAGTGCAAGGCACACACACCCCCAACCCTTTGTCTGCTTCCTTAGACAGGTAGCAGCCTGCCCTGCCCACCTCCCACTCTCTCTGGGGATGTCTCTGTAGTTCTTGAACAGGTAACTTTGTATCCAGAGACTTGTTTTTGCTACTAGTGAAGCACAGGTGTTTTCCCAACTATCGAAATACTGTCTTGTTTATCTCTCAGAGCAATAAAAGCGAATAGCGCATTTTCAAATAAGCGGGCATCCATGTTTTGCTCTCTCTCTGTGGCTTTCTGTCTCACCTCTCTCATCCGGCGGGGTTGAGATGCTGGCTATGGGATGGACTGGCCCTGGGCCTCTGCCCTGTCCTGTCCTTCCAGGCACTGATGAACGCTGAGTCACCGGCTGCTCGTCCAGCCCCGTCTAAAGCCCCTGCACACCTCCTAACCCCGCGGATAACAGGAGCAAAGTCCCCTTGTAAAGATCTGTGTTCTGCTGATTTCTATGAATTGCTCTCTGGCCTCTCAAGGAAGCTCTCCATTGCAGATATGGGGTGAGCAGCGCTGGTCCCCCGGGGCAGGCTCACACCTGCTCTGGAGGTGAGGACCCTGTATGCAGAGAGCAGGTGTCCCCCCACGTCCCCCCACTCACCATGCCACACACCTTTAATCATGCAAATGCACCTTCGCCCAGCCTTTGCTGGGGGTGGGCAGGCTGCTGCCCGTGGCTCTGGTAAAGGCAGGTTGATCCTGGACTTTATACCTTTAAAAGGATACTTTGACCAGCTCTGGAGTCATCTTTTTGAGGCTTAGTGGCATGTGTGCTTTGATGTGGGCTTTCGATCATAGAAACTTGTACTCAGGGGAGTCTTTGACAGTCATCTGCCCAGTGGTTCTCAGCTGGGTTAACAACTTTGGTTTGGTCCCCAGGGCACATCTGGCAATGTTGGGAGCCTTTTTTCAGTTGTCACACTCGGGGGTTGGGGCTGCTTCTGAAATCTCGTGAGCAGAGCCCAAGGATGCTGCTGAGGGTCCGCGCTGCACAGGGCAGACCCCACGACAGGGAATTTCCCCACCCAGCCATCAGTGGTGCCCATGTTGAGAGGCCTTGATCCGATTCCTCGTTGGTCTCGGTCTGGTCTGCACACTGGCAGCCTCAATGAGCACGTGGAGCTTGTGAGATGTGAGAGCTCCCGTGGATCTCGGGAGGGTCTTGGTCCCCCACCCGAACCCCTGAGTCAGAATCTACGTTCCAACAAGATTCATCTGTCCAATGAGGTGTGGGAATTGCTGCTCTAGCAACCCCCAATCTCCCACCCAAAGTAGCAAAAGTCAAACCTCCCACCAAAACGCAGTGCTGAAGACAGCTGAAGCTGTCTCAATAGCCAGCTCTTTTAATATCTTCAAGACATTTATTTTAAGGAACAACTTAGCCTAATGAAATTCTATGTATGCACCATACAACCTGTGGAGGCGGGTACCACCATTGTTTCGATTTTTCTTCTCAAGATAGGAAGATTGCACAGACCTTTCAGGAGCATGTTTCAGGGTTTTGAAGTTCCTCCATTAAGGCTCCTGGTTGGAGCATCTCCTGGTCGGTTACAGAGGACGCAGCTTTGAAACCCTCCACCCAGCCAGCCCCATTTGTTGCCTGAGTATCAGAGTAACGTGCCTGGAAAGGAAGCTTCACCAGAGCAGAGGTGGGGGCTTCTTCTCACTGTGTCTCCTGGTGCTGAGTGCAGTGCCCGGCGGGCGGCTAGCAAATGCTCCACGTGTTGGATGAATGGAATTGAGATTCGATGGGGGTGACAGTCGGGGGAAGCAGGGTGAGAGAGGGAGGCTCCCTCTGCAAGACACTGAGGATGCTGATGTGGGCGTCCAGGAGAACGAAGCTCTCGCAAGTGCAGCCTCCCACCGCTCACAGGGGCCGGGAAAGCGGTGAACTAGCAGGACTGGTCAGCTCCCTCCAGTCCCCTCTCAGGCCTGAGGATTACTTCAGAATGTTCTTCCATTCAGAAGTCATCAGCTTGAGCCTACACTTTCTCCCTCTGTACCCACAGCAGCACACCACTTCCGGAAGGCCCATCTCTGTGGACTGGCCAGGAGCGCTAGGCAAGAATGTGAACCTGACCATGAGCGGTCTGCCCACTCCCGGTTCCCCTCCCAGGAACACTCGAGCGGAAACCCGAGGGCTGGCGTTCCATCGCATAAGAGCGCTGTCGCCACGATGATGCCTGTTACTGTGCTGATAAAGCGTCGGCCCAAGTGCTCTGTGCTTATCTTGTTACTCTTCACTGCTTCATCCTGAGCCACACGACAGGAGGAGGTTCAAAGGTACAGTGGTTTACTGGCAGAGGCAAAGGCAGGACCGAAACCCCAAATGCCCCCAGCCAGTGCCCCCTGAGCCGTGCAAACAGCAGTAGTTCACAGGCTGCTCAAGAGATGAGAAGGTGCGAAAAGACAGCCCTTTCCTCGTAATACGGACTTTAACAAGTTGAACTAATTTATGTATATTTCACATCATTCCAGAAGTAATTTCAAGTGGCAGGTGGAAGGTGGGTAGAAAGACGATAACCAAGCCAGGAGCATAAAAGAGAGGCAAGAATGGGGCTAAAGCGAAATTATATATAAAGACCTGGACAGCTTCCCTGGTGGCGCCCATGATAAAGAATCTGCCTGCCAATGCAAGAGATCCAGGTTTGATTCCTGGGTCAGGAACACTCCCTGGAGAAGGGAATGACTCCCCACTCCAGTATTCTTGCCTAGAGAACTCCATGGACAGAGGAGCCTGGTAGACTACAGCCCCTGGGGTCACGAAGAGTTAGACCCAAGTGAATAACACACACCAACACCTAGACATTTGCCCACAGGAAGGCACACACACTTGGCATTTTAGTTGCCATCGGAAAAAAAAAAAACTCAGGTTGATACATGGCAGAAACCAACACAACATTGTAAAGCAATTATCCTCCTATTGAACATAAATAAGAAAATGAGACTCAGTTTTCAGTGAGTAGAACAATTGCCGAAGGAAAACAGAAGTGGTCCTGAAACTGAGAGAGGACCTGAACTTCTCCTTAGTGTCCCTAAAGAAGGGCCACCTTGGCAACACGCTGCCAGTAGACCTTGTGTATCAAAAATCAAAGGCAACACCTGGGAGAGCAGCCCAACAGAAGGGGTTCTGTGAGGGGTACACCACACGGTCCCACACGCATCCCTGCAGGCCTGCTCCCTTCTGGGGTGGACCTGAGTCACCAAAGTCCACCTCTGCTCACGACCACCACCCCGTCCCAGCATCCTGCTCTCGGCCTGTGACCCAAGGCTGTAAATCTCCTAACTTCTGAGAATGGCCCTCTCTTAGACCCTCTGTCTTCCCAAGGCCTCCTTCCCCATCCATCCCCGCCAGAAACAAAAGCATGGCTGACATCCCTCCAAAAGGAGACCCTGTACCCATTAATAGTCACTCCCCGCCCCCTCCTCCCTGCTCCTGGTGGCTGTCAATCGACTTTCTATCTCTATGGATCTGACTATTCTGAACGTTAGTAGATGTATAGCCACATAATATGTGGCCTTCTGTTTCTGGCTTCATTCACTTTGCATCATGTTTTCAGGGCTCATACTTGTTCTAGCGTGGGTCGTTCCTTTTTATGGCTGAGTAATATCCCACTGGATGGATATACCACATTTTGTGTATCGTTTATCAGGGCGTGGACATTTTGGTTTGGTTTTGGCTATTGTGAATGATGCCACTATGAATATTTGTTTACATGTTTCTCTTTTTTCAACTCTCTTGTGACATCCCTAGTAGTGGAACTGCTAGATACAAGACTGAATATAAGTGGCTAGAGGCAGGCATCCTTGGCTTTGTTTCTAATCTGAGGGGAAAGGTGGCCTGCATCAAGTTGAAGTTCCTTCTAGTCCTAGTTTGTTGAGTTTTTAACATGAAAAGTTGTTGGATGTTGTTGAATGCTTTTTCCTGTGTCTATTGAAAGAATATTGGTTTTGCCCTTTATTCTGTTAATATGGTGTGTTACATTGATTTTTGTATGTTAAATCTTGCATTCCTAGGATAAATCCCACTTAGTCACCCATAATCCTTTTTAGTTGTTGCCAGATTCAGTTTGTTAATATTTGTTGGGAAATTTTCTGTTATTCACAAAGGATATTGACATTTTCTGGTGGTGTCTTTGTCTAGTTTGGGTATCAGGGAAATACTGCCCTCATAGAGGGGCTTCCCAGGTGGTGCTAGTGGTAAAGAACCCACCTGTCAAGGCAGCAGACATAGGAGACGTGGGTGCGATCCCTGAGTCTAGAAGATCCCCTTGAGGAGGTCATGACAACTCACTGCAGTATTCTTGCCTGGAGAATCCCATGGACAGAGGCGACTGGCGGGCTATAGTCCGTGGGGTCTCAAAGAGTCAGACACGACTGAAGCGACTTAGCACACACGCCTGGCCTCAGAGAATAAATTGCGAAGTGTTCTACTTTTTCTCTTCTATTTTTTAAAAGAGCTTGTAAAGATTTGGCATTCATTCTTCTAATGTTTGGTAGAATTCACCCATAAGGTCATCTGGGCCTCAGTTTTCCTCTGGGCGAAGTTTCTGTTTACTCATTCAATCTCTTTATTTGTTATTGTTGTTTAGTCATTCAATCACGTCCAAGTCTTTGTGACCCCATGGACTGTAGCCTGCCAGGCTTCTTGGTCCATGGGGTTTTTCCCAGGCAAGAATACTGGGGTGCATTGCCATGTCCTCCTCCAGGGGATCTTTCTGACCCAGGAATCGAACCTGCGTCTCCTACGTTGCAGGTGGATTCTTCTACTGCCGAGCCACTAGGGAAGCCCTTATTTGTTATAGGTCTATTAAGACTCTCTATTGCTTGTTCAATCAGTCTACCAGTTGGTATCTTTCTAGGAATTTGTCCTTTCATTTAGATTATCACTTATCAATTTAGATTATTGAATAGTTGACATTTAACTATATGTTACATCTGTATATGTTATAAACCCAACAATATAATGCTATAGTTATTGATTTACATGGTTTTTTAAAGAAATTAAGAGTAGAAAATTAAAGAAGTCTACTTATACACTATTTTCTATTTTATATCATATTTTGTCTTTACCCTTGAATTATTTCCAGCACTCTTAATTTTTTCATGTTACTGTCTGGTGTCATTTCCTTTCAGCCTAAAGGACTTCCTTTAGTATTTCTTGTAAGGCAGGTTTGCTGGCAACAAAATATTTCAATCTTCGTTTAACTGGAGGTTTTTTAATGCTTTTATTTTTTGAAGAATAATTTTTGCTTCTCAAATCTGCTATTAAGCCCATTTAGTGAATTTTCCATTTTGGCTATTGTTCTTTCAACTGTAGAATTTCCACTTGGTTCCTGGTTATAGTGTCAATTTCTTTATTGTTATTGTCTTATTTGTTAAGTCACTATCATCATATTTTCCTTTAATTCTCTAAACATGGTTTCCTTTCATTCTTTGGACACAGCTATAAAAGCTGCAGAGCATTTTTTTCTATGAAATTCAGTCTCTGGCCCCATTCCAAGTCAGTTTCTGTGGACTGTGTTCTCTTAAGTTTGGGGTGGAGGGGGGTACTTTCCTGTTACTTCACCTGTCTCATACTTTTTTTGTTGAAATTGGACATTTTACATACTATATCATTGCAACTCTGAATTCTGCTTATTATCCTGAGCCCCATATGTCATTTCTATTTTTTAGGGAATTGTCTATTTCATATATATTTTTAAATTTATTGCTACATATTCATTAGAATATCCAAAATTTCTTTTTAATGTTAAAATTTACAAGTACAGCAATAAAAATTCTTTGAGTTTAAAATAGTATTTCATTATTTTTAAAAAGGTGCCTTTTTAAAAGAGATTATAAGGCAATATTTGATATATCTATTAACAAAAAAGTTCAACACCAACAAAATATGAATAGGAAACCTCTGTTTCTTAATTCTAATTTGGAAAATTATCTAAGATAAACTTTTAAGCTTAAAGAACCAAGGTGCAGAATCGTATGTATAGACTGCCACCATTTATATAGGTGCTAACATTTGTTTGTATGAACCTAAATTATCTCTGGAAGACAGTTTAGCTATTGAGAAGAGAAGCAAGTAGCTAGGGAATAGGATAGGAAGAAAAGTTTGTACTTTTTAAAAATATTAGTTTGAATTATAATATTTAAAAAGAAATTTTGAATAGTGACTTCTAGCTGTTGAGGCTTCCCTGGTAGCTCAGACAATAAAGAATCTGCCTGCAATTCAGGAGACCCACGTTTGATCCCTGGGTTGGGAAGATGCCCTGGAAAAGGAAATGGCCATCTACTTCACTCCAGTAGTCTAGCTGTTAAAATAATGAACATCCAATAAGTACTTATAACAGGCAGGCATTTATTAACTCATTGGGTCCTTACAAGCAATGCTTTTAATAAGACATAAGCCCTGTGTGAGGCTCCATTTTATAGATGGGTAAACTGAGACACAGAGACCTCCACAGAGCTCAGTGTCCAAGCTGTCAAAGCCAGTGAGCAATTGCCAGGCCCAGGCTCTTAAGATCCTGTGTGACACATGGCTCTTTGTACAGCTTCCCCTTGCTCATGGGCCACGTAAATGGATAAAAATCACCCATCAGTGTACATAGCCTGTCCCACAAGATTGAAAATCCTACACCTGGGAGGGCTTCTCATTTTTAATATTATGCACATAATGAAAGTGAAAGTGTTAATCACTCCGTCATGTCTGACTCTTTGCGACCCGTTGGACTGTAGCCCACCAGGCTTCTCTGTCCGTGGAATTCTCCAGGCAAGAGTCCTGGAGTGGGCAGCCGTTCTCCAGGGGATCTTCCCAACCCAAGAATCGAAATTGTCTTTTGCATCTCGCGCACTGCAGGCAGATTCTTTACTGTCTGAGCTAGCGGCAAGGCCCATTCATATAATGAACACTCAGTAAATATCTCTGAACAAAAGGGTGGATCCTGCTCAGAGCATTTTTTATGCCTTGGGTATAAAATGGGCTTCCCTGGTGGCTCAGACAGTAAAGAATCTGCCCGCAAGGCAGGAGAACAGTAATATTTTCTCAGGTCTCCCTGAAAAAGCCACTAAACACATTTCCAAACGTCAGAGACCCTAAGGGGCAACTTAAGAGTCAAGTTTAAAGCAAAATGTCTGAAGCCTCTAGCACCCATCTCTGAGCCCCCAGCCTTCTCTGAGAAATGCAGCCTGTGTACTCACAGCTCAGGCCGTTTGTGTATGTGGGCCGTGTGTGCAGTATTACAAACCACTCTGCCCTCCCTCTTGTCCTGGCTGAGGCTCAGAGGCGTCTCACCTGCTCCTGCCATCTCCTTCCCCATCTCCTTCCCCTGCTCGCTGCCCTTGTGAAGTCCAAAGTCACAGAGATTATCTAGATGAACACCGCAAACCATCCCTCACTGGCTCCAAGACACACGTTTTCCTATTGAAACCTCTCTAAAATCAGATACCTCCTGCAGCCAGCGATAAGAAAGCTTTGTGTCATCGTTAAGTCATTTTTTTCTTTCTTAGTGATCCGTGCAGCTTCTCAGGGTAGTTGGGAGCTTAGTTGGGGGTGGGGGTGGGGGGAAGGGTGTGTGCCGAAGGACAGGCAGAAGTCTATTTCCTCTAAGAGCTGCTGCTCAAGGCAGTTTTGATTCTACGCTCAGGTTTTGGATATTCCAGAGTCACGCCATGAATCATAATGTGAAGACAGTACCCGGACAGCCCTTGTTATATGCTGCGCACTGAATGGAGACCACCTCTCATCCCAGCCCGATCCATCTCTCTGTTTAGAGAGAGAGGACACGGAGGAGCAGAGAGCTGGAGTCGCCGGGCTGCTGCATGAGTGGTCGGTCTGCCCTTCTCTTAATGAAGCACATCTTCCCGGGGCTGAGGGTAGGGAGCTGCACTCCTCCCCCAAGTCGTCCAGCCTGGGGGCTCCCTTCCTTGGCCTGACTCAGCCATCACTCCAGCAAACGTGCCTGGTTTACCAGCTGTCCCACGGTTCCCAGCAACTTGAGAGCCGAACCTGAGGACATGTGTAGCCCCCACTGTGTACTTTGCAAAAACACAGTATGGGCTGCATCTTGGGTGGAAGTGGAGGCCATGGACTGGTGCAAGATCAAGTGTCAGAGGGTGAGAAGGACTGAGGAAGAAGCAGGCACAGGGCAGCAGGCCGGCTGCAGAGGGGTTCTCACCCCAGTGAGCAGGCGGCCACTACATGTCGTCGGCTGTTGGCTATTTGCCTGTAACATCCTGCGTGGCCAGCTCACATCAGTAAGTGTTCACAGCAGTCTTGGAAACATTCCCTAAAATCAGGGTGACGTGAAATATTCTCCTTACGTTGATGAGATTTTATTTCACATTCAGTATATTTGGTTCATTGCTTTCACACACTGCAAGAAAGACTCTTTCTGGAAGACAGTTTGGCAATGCATATAAAGAAGGCCTAAAATTGTTTCCGTACCCTTTGACTAAGAAATTCCAATTTCTAGAGATTTATACTAGAGAGATCACCACTGGAGAGACATAAATATTTCTGTCCTAGAGTGTTTATTGCCGTGTTGTTAAAACAACCCCAAGCAAGACACCAACCTAAAGGCCCAAATAGAAGAGAATAACTTAATCATGGTGCCTCTTTACAATGAAATACTGTAACCCTTAAAAAACCACTTTAAGACCACTTAGTGACATGGAACAATGTCCATGATAGAAAGTCGAGTGAAAAGGTTATAAAACAACATGTATGATATGATCTGATGTTGCAAAGTTCATTAACTTATGTATGAAGAAAGTCTACAAAGAAGGACAGCCAAATATTAACATTAGTGGTCTCTAGATTTTTTTCCTATAAACTTTTCACAATTTTTTAAAATCTTTTATAATGAAAATGTATTAATTTTACCTTCAGAGGGAGAGAAAAGCTAAATAATACTAAATGTCCCCTTGATTTTGCTGGCACAAGAGTAACTTTCTTATCTTCAAAAAGGAAGTTAGCTATTCTTGGGAACTAGGTTTAGAGATACAGTTTCTATGGTTAAAAAGAGAATGTCCTGGGACTTCCCTAATGGTCCGATGGTTAAGATACCGCACTTCTGCTGCAGGGGACACTGGTTTGATCCCTGGTCGGGGAACTAAGATCCCACATAGCATGTGGCATGGACAAAAAAATAGAAAAAAAAATTTTTTTAATTAAAAGAGAATATCATTTACTGTGGAGAGCAAACATTACCTACCAAACAGACTAGGGTCAGCAGAGCATATCTAATCTCTGCAGATTCCACTGCATCCTCACTGACAGTAACACAGTAGGATCTTAGGACACAGTTTCCTAGATGATGAGAAAAAGGAGTATTACTTGGTCTTTTTTTACAGATTAGAAGACTTCCGTATAGAGAAAACATTTTCCCTCCAGGCTTATTGGTTCAATAAAATCGAAAGTAAGACTTTTTCTTTGGGTTTTTGCTTTTAGGATATTCAGAGAGTAGAATCCCCAAAAGTAATACAATACCCTGATGTTTGTTCCAGAAAACCTTGTTTTCAGAGATCAGTAACACGTTAAGTTAATGAGCTGTTTTTCTTGTCTGATCATAGACTTCCATGTTGAAAGGGCAAGCATGCTTTATGGTTTCACACACGGAAGTGGGGTGGTTCACCTTGCTAGTAAGTAGGATCATTTTCAGGGAAGGTTGTTTCCATGGTAATGAATGAATGAAATCTATTCACCAAATGATAACTGAGAAATTACGGCAGAAGGACCAACGGTGAGCACGGAATCCATTTAAAAATAAGGTTGAGAGGAAAGCAGAGTTGAGAAAAAAGTTACAGGGCAGAATGTACATGTTTTTTGCTTTGAGAAGCTAGAAAGGACGCACCTGATAAAGCTCACTGGGGAAGGGCACGTGGAAAGCAGAGTAAGCTTGTTGATTGCTCACCTATAGTAGCTGGGAATCCAGAATATCCCTTAAAGGGACAAGTCAAGTAAAAAGTGTAAGTGTACGTATCAGTACACATGGAAACACTAAGCAAGAGAACACCACTAAATCCCATGGTGAAGGAAAGGGATAAAGTAAGAAGAGAAACATTTTAATGTTATTTCACATAGTCAGGAAGGATAATATCGAAATAGATAGATGATTAAGAATATTATATGTAAGATTATAAATATAAATAACCACCTGTACATAAATACAAATCTTCCTCCCTAAATATCAGGAGAAACTAAGACCTCCCCAAATACAAAGAGCTAAAAACTCAGCAGCCTGCACTCTTAGAATCAGTGAACGTTATATGAATTGTATCTCTAAAAAGCTGTTCAAAAATGCAAAAAAAAAAAAAAAAAAGAGAGAGAGAACCACATATTGAAAGCTTTTAGAAACTATAAAAACATAACATAGGAAATAAAATAATATGACTGAACTAAAATCAGATATCTTTAAATAAGCTTATCTTGCCTGTCAAAGGAAAAAAAGTTTTCACTTGGTTCACAAAGAAAATCTCAACTCTATGCTGTTTGCAAGAGACACACCTAAAGCTAAGTGATTCAGAAAGATTGATATAAAAGTCTCTACTAAGTTTCTTTCTTAATTCCAGTCTTCTTATAAATGATCCTCATTCCAACTCAACAAGCATGGTAGTCTGCTAACAAAGTGACCAGCTTTTGATGGTATTTTACAGAACACTTTCATTTATATTGATGCTATCTCCATTAAATTTGTCTATAAGTTGATGAGGCCAGCTATACTGTTACTCTTACAGAAAGGGGCTCCTAAGCCTAGATCTTTCATATATTATGCCCTTAATTTCCACAACATCACTCTGAATTAAGTATCATTATCTGAGTTTGTTTCACTTGTGGCCAGAATGGTTAAGTAATCTGCTGATTTACACACAAAATAAGCAACAAAACTGAGACCTCAGATCAGGTATGTCTGACCCCAGAGCTTGTTGGTTTTCCAGTGTGTTCCTAATTGTGATGTCATGAAAGGTTGGGACTGGGAAGGTATGAAGAACTTGAACAGAACCATCAACCCTTAAACACATTTTATACTTCATAAAGTGAAAAAAAGTGAGTGTTAGTCTCTCAGTCATGTCCAACTCTTTGTGACCCCATGGACTGTAGCCCACCAGGCTACATGGAATTCCTCTGTCCATGGAATTCTCCAGGCAAGAATACTGGAGTGGGTTGCCATTCCCTTCTCCAAGGGGATCTTCCTGACCCAGTCATCAAACCCAGGTCTCCTGCATTGCAGGCAGATTCTTTACTTTCTGAGGCACCAGGAAAGCCCAGATGTGTGTATATTTGCACATAAAACTAGCATCACATAATATAAAGGTGAACAGTAAAATTCATGCTGATAATTTAAAATTTTTCTTTATGTAAAATAGCATTAAATAGCAAATAGTGTGAGGGAAACTGTGGAGGGAAAAAATCAATTTTTGTATTTTCAGCGTCACTTTTGTCCTGCTTTTTGAACAAGAGGCCCTGCATGTTCATTTTGTGCCAGGTCCAAATCCAAAAATTATGTAACTGGCCCTGAATGAAATACACACACACAAACATACACACACACATAAACACACACACACAAATTTATAAACATGACCTTTTGACAAACAGCTGTCCAGTGTGCCAATACATTTACACTGTAAATATTTGCAGATTTGGAAATTTCAGTAACATCTTCAACTTCAAAGAAATGCCAGTCCCCAGTTCTCATCAGTTCAGCTCAATTCCGTGGTCACACAACAGTGCACCCAGGGTGATTTTTTTCTTTGCCACTGGCTGGCTCTGAGACCGTATCCATCATCCCAGATGTGGCAAGCCCATCGTGTTTCACTGAGGTGGCATCTCAGTTGCTGTGTGTTGACCTTGCCCAGAAGAGGTGAGAGTCTTGAAGGCTCACCAGCAGAAGTAAAAACAAAATAAGTCAGTAGGTGAGACAGATTAATAAATGGCCTCTCCAAAAACAAGTTCTAATTCCTGGAATTTGTAGATGTTAATGTGGCTTTCCTGGTGGCTCAGTGGTAAAGAATCTGCCTGCTAATGCCATGTCGTGGGTTTTATCCTTGGGTTGGGAAGATCCCCTGGAGAAGGGAATGGCACCCCACTCCAGTGTTCTTGCCTAGGAAATCTCATGAACAGAGGAGTCTGGCAGGCTACACTCCATGATGTCCCAAAAGAGTTAGACATGACTTAGTGACTAAACAACAATAACATTTTGGAAGAACGTAGTTTTTGTAAAGAACATACTTTTATAAATGTATTTTATAATTAATTTTGAGATCATGGGATTTATATAATCATTAGAAAGAACTGTGTATAATGAACCATGTAACAAAATAACACTGTCACATTATTCATTTACAATCTGGCTTCTGCTAAACTCGCTTTCTTCCGTGCATTTCTGTACATGCAGTTTTCTCCCTGTCTGGCACGTCGATTTGTGCCTTAGGGAATAATCTACAGTTTGGGAGTCTTTTGTACCCTTGTTAGGTTCATGCTGTTCACCCAGCATTTTCTTTTTTTTTTCTTCAAGAAATAGATTTAAACAATATAGTGTGAGCAGATATTTGAGGATAGTAGGTCTGTATAGATATTTGAATAGATTTTGTATCATTTGAAATATAAAACATTAAAAAAACAGGAAAACATATGGCCTTAAGATAATTTGATATATAAAAGTTACATTATTGGTGTTTAGAATGGTATACTTGCCAGTTAGCTTCCTCTTCTCTGCCCTCCCCTGCCGTTTAGCAGACCTAAAATGTATGTTTTAGTACAAAGGGCCTAAAGTAGCCAAAACAACTTTGAAAGTGAGGAACAAAATTGGAGGACTTCAGTTCAGTTCAGTTGCTCAGTTGTGTCCGACTCTTTGTGACCCCATGAACCACAGCACACCAGACCTCTCTGTCCATCACCAACTCCTGGAGTTTACCCAAACTCATGTCCATTGAGTCGGTGATGCCATTCAGCCATCTCATCCTCTGTCATCCCCTTCTTCTCCTGCCCTCAATCTTTCCCTGCATCAGGGTCTTTTCAAATGAGTCAGCTCTTCGCATCAGGTGGCCAAAGTATTGGAGTTTCAGCTTCAGCATCAGTCCTTCCAATGAACACCCAGGACTGATCTCCTTTAGAATGGACTGGTTGGATCTCCTTGCAGTCCAAGGGACTCTCAAGAGTCTTCTCTAACACCACAGTTTAAAAGCATCAATTCTTTGGCGCTCAGCTTTCTTTGTAGTCCAACTCTCACACCCATACATGACTACTGGAAAAACCATAGCCTCGACTAGATGGACCTTTGTTGACAAAGTAATGTCTCTGCTTTTTAATATGCTGTCTAGGTTGGTCATAACTTTCCTTCCAAGCAGTAAGCATCTTTTAATTTCATGGCTGCAGTCACCATCTGCAGTGCTTTTGGAACTCAAAAAAATAAAGTCAGCCACTGTTTCCACTATTTGCCCATCTGTTTGCCATGAAGTGATGGGACCAGATGCCATGATCTTCGTTTTCTGAATGTTGAGCTTTAAGCCAACTTTTTCACTCTCCTCTTTCACTTTCATCAAGAGGCTCTTTAGTTCTTCTTCACTTTCTGCCATAAGGGTGGTGTCATCTGCATTTCTGAGGTTATTGATATTTCTCCTGGCAATCTTGATTCTAGCTTGTGCTTCTTCCAGTCCAGTGTTTCTCATAATGTACTCTACATATAAGTTAAATAAGCAGAGTGACAATATACAGCCTTGATATATTCCTTTTCCTATCTGGAACCAGTCTGTTGTTCCATGTCCAGTTCTAACTGTTGCTTCTTGACCTGCATACAGGTTTCTCAAGAGGCATGTCAGGTGGCCTGGTATTCCCATCTCTTTCAGAATTTTCCACAGTTTATTGTGATCCACACAGTCAAAAGGTTTTGACATAGTCAATAAAGCAGAAATAGATGTTTTTCTGGAACTCTCTTGCTTTTTCGATGATCCAGTGAATGTTGGCAATTTGATCTTTGCTTCCTCTGCCTTTTCTAAAACCAGCTTGAATATCTGGAAGTTCATGGTTCAGGTATTGCTGAAGCCTGACTTGGAGAATTTTGAACATTACTTGACTAGTGTGTGAGATGAGTGCAACTGTGCAGTAGTTTGAGCATTCTTTGGAGGACTTACACTACCAAATTTCAAAACTTATTTTCTTTTTTTAATATAAATGTATTTATTTTAATTGGAGGCTAATTACTTTACAATATTGTATTGGTTTTGCCATACATCAACATGAATCTGCCATGGGTGTACACGTGTTCCCCATCCTGAACCCCCCTTCCCACCTCCCTCCCTGTCAAAACTTATTTTCTAAAGCTACAGTAATCAAGGAAGTGTGGTATTAGCTTAAGAACAGAAATATAGACCAAGGCAAAAGAAGGGCAGATCCAGAAATAACCCCTTACATTTATGATCAATTGATTTTTGATGAAAGCTCCAGAGCAATTCAATGGAAAAAATAATGATCTTTTTAACAGTTGGTAAGGAAACGGAAACCCACTCCAGTGTTCCTGCCTAGAGAATCCCATGGACAGAGGAGTCTGGCAGGCTCCAGTCCTTGGTGTCGCAGAGTCAGACACGACTTAGCACCCACACATATTGTGACAACTGGATATCCATATGGAAAAAAAATTAACTTCAGCCTTTACCTCACACCATACACTAACATTAACTCAAAATGGATCATTGACCTTAATGTAAGGACTATAAAAACTTATAGAAGAGTCATAATAGCAAGTTTTTGCAACCTCAGTAAAGGAAAAGGATATGAATAGCTGTGACAATGAAAGTATGATCTTTTAAAACAAAATTGATAAATTGGCTTCATCAAAATTTAAAACTTTGGCATTTCAGAAGAATTAAAAGGTATGCAATTGACTTGGGAGAAATATTTGCAAATCATATTTCTAATAAAGGACTTATATTCAGAATATATAAAGAACTCACAACTCAATAATGAGACCGACACGCAATTTAAAAATGGGCAAAAGTTCAAATAGATTTTTCCCCAAAGGATATATACAAATCGCTATTAAGTGCATGAAAAAGTGCTCAATCTTACTAGTTATTAGGAAAGTGGTTTTAATTACCACTTTCCTTTCCACCCTCATACCCCTAAAGTGAAACCTGCCTGTCACCCTCACTATCAGTGATGTGTTGGCAAATATTAACGATCAGGGGAAAAACAGCCCTAATGAATAGCATCTGCCAGTGTCCTTGGTGTAAATGCTCCCACCATGGCTGATCCCAAGCCACCCACATGTGGTCTGAAAGCGGAGTTGGGAAGAAGTGTTTGCAGTCAGCTCCCGGATCAGGGTGGAGCTCCTTACACACCAGACCAGCCACCACTAGCCTCTCAGTTCAGAGGAAGGCCCACTAATCCGTCTGCCCAACCCCAGGGCAACTCTTGTCAGCTGCCTAGAAAGGTCTACACGTTCCTCCATTCTTTAAAGGGACAAATAAGTAAAGGCTCACTAGGCACTCCTATGTTCTTGCCTGGAGAATCCCAGGGACGGGAGAGCCTGGTAGGCTACCGTCTATGGGGTCGCACAGAGTCGGACACGACTGAAGTGACTTAGCAGCAGCAGGCATGGGAGGAAATTCAGCAACTTAGAAGCGACAAGCCCTGGTTGGGTGTGTGAGATTCTGGAGGAGAGCTGAGATAATTAAAGTCTGGGAAAGGGATTTTATCCTGATATTTCCATTTGGATCCTCACAGAGACTCAAGGAGGTGCTCCATCTTAAAAAAAAAAAAAATCAATAAGGAGCTCTTAGAAATGAAAAATGTTTGTCACTAAATAAAATTTCAACAGATGAAAAATTTTTTTAAAATCCCATAATGCCAAGAGACAGACAATGTGGATAAAAGAAAAGAGAGGATCAGGAGACCTGATCCTAACATCTGACTAACAGTTTTTGAGAAAAGGAGAAGCAAGGAAATGGAGAGGAGGAAATAACATAAGACATGATAAAAGAAAATTTCCCAGGGCTTGAGACACCTCCCAGTTAAAAATACTCAGGAAAATGAATGATAAAAAAAAAAAACCCCACCAGCTCTAGATACATTCTCATGAGAAGAGTAAAAACCACAGTTTCCAGAGGGAAACCTACAGTGAAAAAATAGGCTCTCCAGCAACCTGATACTAGAAGATAAGAGGCAATGTCTTTGTAATTCGGCAGGAAATTGAATTCCAACAAAGTTTATTCAAGTGCACCCTGGTGGCTCAGATGGTAAAGATTCTGCCTGCAGTGCAGGAGACCTGGGTTCCATCCCTGGGTCGAGAAGATCCTGTGGAGGAGGGCAGGGCAACCCACTCCAGTATTCTTGCCTGGAGAATCCCATGGACAGAGGAGCCTGGAGGGCTGTAGTCCATAGGGTTGCAAACAGCCGGACACGATTGAATCAACTTAGCATGTGCGTGCACACACACACACACGCTTACTCTAGCAGTAAGAACAAGCTAAAGGCAATTATGAAAAAGAAAAGCAATACAACAGTTGATGTAAAGCAAGTGAAAACGTGCTGCAAATGGAACGATTGGTGGGGCTTAGAAAAGAAATCCGTTTGACACCAACATCTGGGACATCCTCCTTGGTACAGGAGTGTAACAGTGAAACCATGAAGTAAATGTGATCAGAAAGGGTATTAATACCGGGAAAATGGATTCTATTGTCTGGCTCTACAGTGAACATTTACAACTTTTTTTTTTTTTATAATTTTTTAAGCTTTTTACTTTATTTATTTTTGGCCGTGCTGGGTCTTCACTGCTGCAAGCAGGCTTTTCTTCATTGTGGTGAACGGGGGCTACCCTCTAATCACGGTATGCAGTCTTCTCCTTTCGGTGGCTTCTCCTGTCGCGGAGCACGGGGCTCCAGAGCACGTGGACTCAGTAGTTGTGGCTCATAGGCTTAGTTTCCCCGAGGCGTGTGGGATCTTCCTGGACCAGGGGCTGAACCTGTGTCCCCTGCGTTGGCAGGCAGATTCTTAACCACTGGACCAGCAGGCAAGTCCCTTAAATTTTTTAATGGCTGCAAGTATTTCCTTGTAAAGAGGCACCATGATCAAGTCATTCCCTTTTATTTGGTCCTTTAGGTTTGGTTTCTTGTTTGGGGCTATTTTAACAACACTGCAATACACACTCAATAAACACTTTGGTACAGAAATATTTATATCTCTCCAGTGAGAGGGTGGCTTGACAAGTAATCCAGGCCTGGACTAGATGATGGATTCTACCCTAGAACCCCCAGAATGGACCCAGCTTTGCCAACACCTTGATTTTAGCCTCACCAGACCTTTTTTGGACTTCTGACCCCCAGAACTGTAATAAATGTGTATTATTCTGTGCCACTAAGCTTGCGGTAATTTGTTACAACAGCAATAGGAAACTAATACATTGCTTAAAAAAAAACACTAATATTTACTTTTGCCAGTAATTTAATATAGATTTGAGTGGTATAAAATCTGAAAGATAAATGTTATGTTATAGAAATACCTGAATTTTCTAAATCTTGCCATCCATGGCATTTGAAGAGATGATATACCTTTATTAATTCTAGGAAATAAAATTGTATAATTGAATGTGAGCAACTTAGACCTCAAAGGTATATATTTATTCACAGTGGATTCCCAAGACTCCATTGTCTATACTGTTTTAGATTTATAGTAATTTACTAAAGCAAGTCATTGGATAAATGCACTTTGACAAATTCTGATATTTGCATAATTAAACATGAAGTGAACAAATGCAGCATTTGTATCTTACTTGTGTCAGATGATAAGTTGTAATATTATTGGTACAGAAATCAATAATGCATAAGGCATAACCATTTTTGTCTGGCAATTAGGAATGATTTCGGAAAGCGAGTTCTAATGAGGGTTTTTTGTTTTTGATTTTAATTAAAAGACAAGAGCAGTGAAGAGAGCACACTGGAAGTTATAAGGATCTCTGCTTCCTTTTTTTACTTTGATATATGTCCCAGGGATTCTGTATAATTAATTGGAAGAAGTTTCTCCAAAATGCATTTTTTAACACTTTCTGAAGCAGTGATATTTCAGATAAGGAAAATGAAAGTGAAAGTCGCTCAGTCGTGTCCGACTTTTTACAACCCCATGGACTATACAGTCCATGGAATTCTCCAGGCCAGAATACTGGAGTGAGTAGCCTTTCCCTTCTCCAGGGGATCTTCCCAACCCAGGGATTGAACCCAGGTCTCCTACATTGCAGGCGGATTCTTTACCACTGATCTATGAGGGCAAAGCCTCTGTCTAGATGAACAATGTTTGTAATTCCTTGTATCCCCGTCTCCTGAAACTGTTTCTTGCTCGTTGGTGTGCAAGGAAGGTCAACTTTATTTGAGGATAACAGTTATAGTCTTTAATTATGTACGTTGCCCTCCCAACAGATGGAGGTGAAGAATTATTTGATAGCTTTTATTTCTCACTTCCCCAAAACGTGATATAATTTTTTATACTAAAAATAATTAAGTTCTTTGGTTGGTTTCTTTCTTTTTTAAAAAAGCTTCTCATTTTGTATTGGGGTAGAGCTGATTAACAGTGTCATGATAGCTCCAGGTGAACAGCGAAGGGCCTGAGCCATGCGCATACACATATCCATTCTCCCCGGTCGGTTTCTTGCTCCATGTGAAGTAGGACAGTGGTATGTCAGTGATGACAGAGATTAGACTTTGCAGCACCCCTCCAGATAAGTGCCCCCCATTTTTCGTTTCTCTCTTCTCTGGTCTACAGGGAACACCAGGGTAAGGTCACGTATCCTTGTCTCCCCCAGTTCCCCCTTGATTTCCCATAACTTTGAGCCTAGCGGCTGGTAGGCCAGGCCATGTTGTGAGGATGAAAGAGGGAACCCTGGAGAGGCCGTGATTCAGGGGCCCCTCGGCCACCCCACCCAGCGTCCTGGAGCAGCCAGTCCTGTGTGTGGGAGGTGGCCCGTGTGCTGCAGGCTCCTGAATACGAGGAAGAAACTCATGCCTCTAGAAACTTCTTCTCTCAATTTCACAACTAGAGTTTATTTTAAATAGACGGCTCCTCCCCTCTTCTGTTAAAATGCAGATATTCTGAGAAAAAAAGTAGCATTTTAAGGTTTCAGGGACATTTATTTCATCATGTGGGTAAGTTACCAGACTCCTTCCTGAAAGTAGACTTTGATTCCTTTTCTTAGAAACTATATATGTGTGTGTGTATACATATATATGTTATATATATATATATAAAACATATAATAAATTATATATATAACATATGTGTCTGTATATATGTATACATATGTACACACATATGCTCACACACATATTTTTCAAATGTATACACATGTGACCCCACGAACCGCAGCACACCAGGCCTCCCTGTCCATCACCACCACCCGGACTTTACCCAAACTCATGTCCATCAAGTCGGTGATGCCACCCAACCATCTCATCCTCTGTCGTCCCCTTCTCCTCCCACCTTCAATCTTTCCCAGCATCAGAGTCTTTTCCAGTGAGTCAGTTCTTCACATCAGTTCGAATCCACTCTTGAATTCATGCAAATGCACGGCTCCCTGACCCACAGAAGACGCTCAGAAAGCAGTCTGGGCTGCTGCCATTGGCTTTTCTTCCTCACTGATACTGTGACAGCCTGAGCCCACCTCCAAGCCAGCACGAGGACTTGCCGAAAGCTCACGTGTCCCCAGCTCTCCCTTCCGCCCTCTGCAGGCTTCGCCCTCACAGACAAGGCCCCACACCCTAAAGTGTGGGTCCACCATTCCCTTGCTTTAAGAAAGAGTTTGATCAGCTATAAATGCACTCGGCTAAAGTCATTTAGAAGCTTTGTAATGCGAGGCATGTTAAAAAAGAGGAAATCGTCTTGTTTTATTTGTATGTATTTCCCAACGAGGTGCTTCCGCAGGATGGGGTCCCAGCAGCCACATGGAAGGGACTTGAAATGACCAGGCCTATGAAAGCAGAGAGCTGGCTTAAAACGGTGCCATGCCGTGCTGGGGAAGAGCTCCGTCATTTGTCTAGTTCCCCACTCTATCACATCCATTTCCTAACTATAAAATTGCTCTGGTGGACACAGCAAGGGTTGAAATGCTGTTTCGGGTGCTTAACACAGAGCAGATCAGCAGGGCGGGTCTCTTCCACCCCGTGGAGTTTTGTTCTTCACTATACTTCTCCACCTCTAGGAAGAGCCTGCCTGGGTTTCTCCGTACACACCACAGCCTTCCGGTAAGCGTGGCCCTGGGGCATTGCTAAGACTCAGAAGAAGACAGAGACAGATGAACGGCTAAACACAATGTAATGTGTACCCACAGTGGAATATTATTCAGCTTTTAAAAGGAAGGAAATTCTGACCCATGCTCCAACATGGATGGACCTTGAAGATGTTACAACACATGTAAGAGGCAAGGACAAATTTTGAACGATTCCAGCTATATAAGGTATCTTGAAGAGTCAAATTCAGAGAGACAGAGAGTAGCATGGTGGGTGCTGGGAGGTGAATAGGGAGTTAGCATTTCATGCGTACAGAGTTTCAGTTTGTTGTTCAGTCGCTCAGTCGTGTCCGACTCTTTGCAACCCCATGGACTGCAGCACACCAGGCTTCCCTGTCCTTCACCAGCTCCCAGAGTTTGCTCAAACTCATGTCCATTGAGTCAGTGATGCCATCCAACCATCTCATCCTCTGTCATCCCCTTCACCTTCTCCCCTCCATCTTTCCCAGCATCAGGGTCTTTTCCAATGAATTTCCATTTAGGAAGATAAAAAAGTTTTGGAGACGGATGATGGTGACGGTTGCACAACGGTGTGTGTGTACTTAATACCACTTAATAGTGCATTAATAGTCAAGATGGTTAGTTTTGTGTATATTTTACACGATTCTTTAAAAAACACAATAGAAACTCGCCTTCCTTTTCCGTTTTAATGTTTCTTTCAGTGCTGGCAGAGTACAAAAGCCCTCCTCAAGTGAGAGGAGTAAACCGAAAAAAAGATCTGGAGCTCCTAGCTGTATTCTTATTTTTGGTTTTGTTATTCTTAAAGGAAGGCAATATAGAGTTCTCCAGAAATGTTTTCCACAGCTCACAGGCCAGGTAAAAGCCACACATCTGCAGCAGGCACAGACATTGAACTGACCAACCTTCTGCCCATTTTTGCAGACGTGGTGCTTACCCAGCGCAGTACTGCTTTCCGAAGTGGGGTCCCAGCATGTGTTAGAAATGCAGATTCTCAGGCCCCACCCCGATCTACTGAGTCAGCAAATCCAGGTGAGGCCAGGGACCCTGCATTTCATGAGCCCTCCCCCTTGGCTAAGATGCACGCTCAAGACAGGGCATCCTGGCCCAGATTTCCCTTCTGGCGGTCCCCGGGGGCCGGGGCGGAGTCCAGGCGCGGGCCGCCGACAGGTGTCCCCCTTCTGGGGCTCAAGGGGCGCCGACCTCTGCCCCGGCCGTTCCACCGCCTCCAAGGGTGGAGCCCCGCCGCCCCGCCTGCACACCTCCAGCTGCACAGGTGCTGGGCAGGGCCTGGAAACCGAGTCACAGGAAACAACATCTTAGCACGGATTCCTCCCACCTGGACTCCTCGCTCGCCAGTCGCAGGGAGCCCTCGGAGCCGCCAGCATGGGTAGGTGCCCGGGCGGGCCGGGGTCCCGGGGAGCGGAGGGGAGCCGGGAGCAGGCGGGGCGCTGCGGAGGGGTTCCCGGCGGGCCGGGAAGGGGCCGGGCTGCCACGCGGTCCCCACCTGCGGCTCGGGGACCTGCGCGCGTGCACGCGGAGCGGGGAAGGCTGGCACCGCGGGCGGCCTTGCGCGGGCGCAGCCGGGACATCTCCGCGCGGCAGGAAGCGGCCACCGGGGGTCCGCGGAGCCGGAGCCGGGGAGCGGGGGCTCGGGGGAAGTTTTGTCCTGTCCTGGGGGGTGAGGGGGGAGCGCAGAGGGAGGGGGCCCCAGGTGGCAGACGCTCGTCGGAAGAACTAATGCCATAACGTTGACCTGCCCACCTGTTGGGAATCCACGGCCTCTGTGTTCCCACCCGGTGGGCTGTGGGCTGGACGGGGTGGTGCTGGTGATGGGAGGGGTCCGCAGAACCTCAGTGGGGAAGGGGGCAGGCTCTCTTGGCACTTCCCTTGCCTCTGGCTGGCCCGGTGACCCCAGAGGGAACCCTGGTCCAAGAGGCAGTGGGGCTGGGCAAGTGGGTCACACTTGGGTTTCCAGGGGTGCTGAGCGTGCGCCTCCTCCCGCGTGCAGGCGGTCAGCCGCCGCAGCCATCAAAGCGCCGCTTGACCGGCGGACCGGCTCCTGGGCGGGTGCCCTGGGTCTCGCTGCAAAAATACCATCCGCTTGTCACTCGGTGCAGCTTTCCTGGGAGGTGCTCCGAAATGTTTATTTTGGTTTTCAGATCTCCACACCTAAGTAGTTTCTGTGCTGAATGGGAACTTTCCCAAAGGTAGCTGCAGGCGAGGTCGCTGTCTGCTGCCTGATTACCAGTGAATGAGCACTATGTAGTCCCCAGTGAACACACTTTCTAGTTTACCGATTGACCCTTCAGGCTGTACGGGTTCTTTTGTGTGTTTTGCCCCTGAGATAGGCATAGCATGTGAGAAGCAACAAAAAGTCTATGTTCGGACACCAGTTGCATCTCTCTTGCTGTTCAGTGGCTCAGTCGTGTCTGACTCTGTGACTCCGTGGACTGCAGCACGCCAGGCTTCCCTGTCCTTCACCAGCTCCCGGAGTTTGCTCAAATTCATGTCCATGAAGTGGATGATGCCATCTAACCATCTCAGCCTCTGTTGCCCCCTTCTCTTCTTGCCCTCAATCTTTCCCAGCATCAGGGTCTTTTCCAGTGAGTCAGCTCTTCACATCAGATGGCCAGAGTTGTGTATTTACTCAGGTCCTAAGTTTTTGATATCTGGGTCTAGCTAATAAATGAAACAAATAATTAGGAAATGTCTTTTAACTTGAAAAGCAGCAGTGACTTCCCATCTTAAGAGCAGATGTCTGTGACTGAGATGATGCCAGGATTGTTTCAGGTCTGCTCATGACTGCAGGGGGATACTTGGTGAATTCAGCAGGAGGGAAAGAAGTGAGGAAAAGTTCTTAGGGAAACATTTTTCTTGAAAAAGGTCAGATGGGAGATATCTTTGGCTAAGGAGGCCACACAGTGCCTGTGGCAACTATTCAACTCCACCCTTGGAATTTGAAATATGAAACAAATTGGCAAATCTGTGTTCCAGTAAAATGTTACTGATGGGCATGGAAATGTACATTGTATACAGCTTGCAGGTATCATGAAATAGTCTTTAAGTGTGTTCTTCAACTCTTTTAAAATATAGACATCATTCTTAGCTTGCAAGCCTTGCAGAAAAGGGCAAAGGGCTGGATTTGGCATGAAGCCGAAGCTGCTTGCTGACCTTTGCTTCAGTGAACGTGTGAGATTATCAGAGTCGAGGTGCAGAGGAGGCCAGGGCTGACCTGCCTTGACTGGGAAGCCCCCTCTGAGGCCTTTGGAGGGCTGGGGATGCCTTTGCTGAAAATCTCAAATATTCAATGTTCCTCCTCGTAACCCCACCCCAACCCCTGGCCAAGAGCTTAGCAAAGATTTATGCTGAAGTTGTTCTCACAAATTTCTTCCCTCCCTCTGGTTCTAGAAAACCATAGATCCTGCTTCTGTCATGTGCCCCACGTGGGCCTCTGAAAATGGAAGTTGAGGGGGCTTCAGGTTCTAGGAGGCAAGTTCCCCGACACCCAGGCCAGGGCCTCCGGGCCAACTTGAGCAGTTCATTCACTTTGTTATCCACCCCTGCCCCAGCCCTCCGCTTCCTGCTGGCCTCGCGCGTCCTTCAGAAGAGTTTTTCATGCTAGTTTCCTGCCTGAGTATACAAGGACAGCCTGGAAGGTCCCTCAACCCTGGGTATTTACAAGTCTCTCCTCTTCCTAGAAGCTCTTGGGTAGACCTATGAACAGGGCCAAAGGGCCAGGGAGGCTGGCACTGCTGCTGTCGGCCAGAAGCCTGGGCGGGGGGTGGGGGGTCCCACACCAGAGGGGGCTGAGGGCATCGGAACCTCAGGAGAACCTCTTCCTCCCCAGAGTAAGAAAAGGAAACTTCTGACATTGGGTCCTTTTAGGCTGACAGAACGGCAACCCACTCCACCTTCTTGCCTGGAGAATCCCATGGACAGAGGAGCCCGGCAGGCTACAGTCCACTGGGCTGCAAAGAGATGGTCACGACTGAAGTGATTTAGAACACACGCTCTAAGGCAGTGGTGTGCCTTAGACTTCAGCCTGCATCGGGATCACTTGAGCTAGAGCTTATCCTAACAGGTAGCCAGGCCCCGGCTCTAACATGTCTGTATCGGTGGGTCAGGGCAGGATTCAAGGATTTACAAGTTCCCAGATGCTGCTGCTCCTGACAGTGCCCAGGACCACACTTCGAGAATCACCACCCTACGTGACTCTAAACGACAGCTTTCTTTTCTTGACCCTCGCCCACGTCCCCATGTTACTACTGTGCCCCCAGAACGAGATTGTAGCAAGATCGAGTGCAGTCTGGGCCCTGGGTTGTCTTCGATGACCAAACTTGGGACACATTAGTAGCTAGAATCGGAAGCTTAGCTCGCGAAGGGAGCCAGCTAAGGCTGGCACGGGTTGACCTGAATCACCTATTTATGCAGGTATTTTGTTTCTGTACTTTTACCACATAAGGGTACAAAACTGTCCTGCCCTGAAGAAGCTCATATCCTCAGGGGCAGAAGCACAAGCCCATAAGAAACATTTTCCCACACCGAATGACAGTTGAGGGAAATAAAGTATTATGAGACCAGTGAAAGCAGTCATGTACGGTGTCTCGTCAAGGTTGGAGAATTTGCCATCTTCATGATAAATTTTTGCATAGCCCTTCTCATCCCCACAAAATGTCCTGAGTGGAATTATTCCAGTTTTGGTTTTCTTGGATTTCTGATCAATAATTTCCCCACTGCCCTTTGAGTTGCTGAAGGACAGAGACAGCTTGGGGGATTGTTCCAGGGGCTGGTTGAGCCACCAGGCTTGTTTCCAGGGAGCCATCTGTTCCCTGGGGTCAAGCTGACGAATGGAGCCACGGTGCAGGGACTGCCAGCCAGCTCTTTTCCCACTTTTCTGGGCCGTGGCTGCTCTTGGACACAGTTCTCCACACATCTCGGCTCCATCTCTGGCAGGAGAGAAAGTAGGCGGGCGTCCCAGGTGAGCCAAGAGGGAAATAAAAACAAGGGTGGACTCAGGACATTCCTCCTTCCTCCATGATGGTGGTGAAAGAAAGAGGCAGTATTATCAGAAGATGAATACGAACCGTTGACTCATAGCCCTGGGATTGCAACATCAAGAAGCAGGGAATCGCTGGTTTCGGAACTTTGTCCCCTGGTTACAGAGGTCAGAAATGTATCCCCGAGGAAACAACGTGGTGGGGTCACCCCGTGGGGTCGATGTGAACAGGACTGGCTGCCCAGACCCGGTCCAGGTGCAGCTCCTATCAGCAGGCAGGACGGGGATACAGGACCGTCTCAGCAGGTGGAAGATGTTACAGCCAAGACAGGGATGCGACTGTCCAGAGACTGTGCTGAGCAAGGAGGACGGTCTAGTCCTTCCGAGACTGGAGACCAGCCCGCACCTCCCCCTGGACTGCTGTCAGCCTGCATTTCCGAGTCGCCTGGATTTCACGGAGATGTGTGACCCTGGAGCTGTGCCCGTCAGGAAAGTTTGGTTCAAGGACAGACGTAAGACCAGAAAATTCCCAAACCATAAGAAGACCTGTTAAAAGTGCTCAGACTCAGCATTTCAAACTCTCTGCAGGGTTTTCGTGCAAGCTCTATTAGGACATGTCAGGAGGGATGACTGAGATGTTCTTAGAGGAACAAACGTTTTTCTCATTTAGTCCAAACACGTAAGTTCCATGATGTATTCATTCCCTTGTGGCTGCTGTAACAAAAGTATCACAAACCAGGTTGTTTACAACGGCAGAAATTTATTGTCTCGCATTTCTGGAGGCTGGAAGAAACCCAGGTGTCAGCAGGGCATGCTCTCTGAAGGCCATAGGGGGAGTCTATTCTCTGCCTTTCCTCTTGGCTTCTGGTGTTCTCAGCCAGCCTGCCATGCCTTGGCTGGTGGATACTGCTCTCCCGTCTGCTTCCATCATCACGTGGCCATTGTCTTCCCTCTGTGTGCACGTGGCTGTCTTCTTACCAGGACACCGGTCGTATGGGATCGGAACCCATCCTACCCCAGGATGACCTTGTCTCCAGTCTTCACATCAGCAACAACCCCATTTCCAAATAAGATCACCTTCCAAGATTATGGAAAGGACCATAGTTTTGGGAGAACACTGTTTAACCCTATACATGGTACTAGAAGCAGGCTTCCCTGGTAGCTCAGACAGTAAAGAATCTGCCTGCAATGAGGGAGACGATCCCTGGGTTGTTAAGATCCCCTGGAAAAGGAAATGGCAACCCACTCTAGTATTCTTGCCTGGAAAGTCCCTTGGACAGAGGAGCCTGGTAGGCTACAGTCCATAGGATCGCAGAGTCGGATATGACTGAGTGACTAACACTTACTTAAAAATGTAAATGGTACTAGAAAACATTCTCTCTGAAATATGTGTATTATTTATCAATAACTTTAGTTAGGAAATATTCATAGTGTGCATAGATCACTCCAATGTGGCCGGCATCCTCAATTTAGGTGCTGCATTTAGTAACTAGTGTCTTCCCCCCAGCAAGACAGATGGATTTTTCAGTCATAGCTCTAATCCATCCTGAACAAGTCTATTTAATAACAGAACTGGTCTGTAAACACACCCCCGAGTACATAGTAGTAGGTAAATCAGAAATGCTCACAGTGATGTCATAGACATGGGTGATTTACCTCATTAATTCTAAAAATAATGTCCAGACTCTGTTATACTGTGTTCTGGATCAGTGGATAAAGTTTCCAGGCAATCTTTAACTATGAATAGTGTTTAGCTTTTTGTTTATATATATATATATATATAGTTCTCTCTTCCGTGCGTGTTCATTCCAAAATCATAAGATTGGAAAAAGTAAGTCACCTAACACTTCTGTGGAGAGCTGTTAGGTAATATCAAATAAAATCTAAAGTACACACAATGTTTTATCAGCATTCTACTTCTAGAAATTTCTTACGGGTATTCTTATGTATTCTTATGACAGGATGGAGCCGTGTTCAACGTAAATATCAACAGAGGAAAGCATTTGCATTCTGTACCTAGTTTTGCAGCCTAACTTCACACTTACCATGATCAGAAAGCAGTTTTTCTAGTCACGATTTAACATCTTAGAGCAAAAAAATCTTTATGTCCAAAATTTCAGGTCTTTAACTTATTTTTAATTGCTTCCAAAGAAACTCCTCTAAAGACCAGAAGATAGGTTTTAGTGTTTTGTTTTGTTTTTAATTTAGTGACACTTGCATGCTGCAGGCATTGTGTTCTCCTGTGAGGATATTCAGGTCAGGGCCAACGGTAATACGCTTGTTTCCCTTGCCTGTTGGGTGCATGGGACTCACCATGGTGGTGGCGTCCAGAGGCCAGGAACCCCTCCTCTCTCATTCTCTCCTGTTTCCTTTTACAACAGCTCTGAGGCATGGTCTGTCTTTACCCTGAGAATATATTTGTTTTTTCACTGTCAGCTGTCATACCATTTAGAGTCAGCCTCACTCTTAAGTTCAGAATACAGAATGTTCCTTTTTTTTTTCCTTAAAAATTTGTTAGCCTCCACTTTATTATTATTTTATTTTTTTGGCCACTTGGCATGTAGGATGTTAGTTCCCCAACCAAGGATTGAGCCCGCACCTCCTGCATTGAAAAGGCAGCGTCTTAACAACTGAACCGCCAGGGAAATCCCTATAGGGTATCCTTGTAGAATATAAGAATGTCCAGGTGTAAAAAGCTTTTGCACAGCCAAGAAAACGATAAGCAAGGTGAAAAGACAACCCCCAGAATGGGAGAAAATAATAGCAAATGGAACAACTGACAAAGGATTAATTTCCAAAATATACAAGCAGCTCAATTTAATACCAGAACACACACACACACACACACACACACACACACACACACACACACACACACAATCAAAACGTGGGAAAAAGACCTAAACAGACATTTCTCCAAAGAAGACATACAGATGGCTAATAAGCACATGAAAAGATGCTCAACATCACTCATTATTAGAGAAATGCACATCAAAACAACAATGAGATATCACTGCATACCAGTCAGAATGGCCATCATCAAAAAGTCTACAAACAACAAACGCTGGAAAGGGTGGGAAGAAAAGGGAACCCTCCTGCATTGTTGGTGGGAATGTAAATTGATACAGCCACTATGGAAGACAATGTGGAGATTCCTTACAATACTAGGAATAAAACCACCATATGACCCAGCAATCCCACTCCTAGGCACATACCCTGAGGAAACCAAAATTGAAAGAGACACACATATGCCATTGTTCACTGCAGCACACTTTACAATAGCTAGAACATGGAAGCAACCTAGACGTCCATCAACAGATGAATGGATAAAGAAGTTGTGGTGCATATACACAAAGGAGTATTACTCAGCCATAAAAAGGAACGCATCTGAGTCAGTTCTAATGAGGTGGATGAACCTAGAACCTATTATACAGAGTGAAGTGAGTCAGAAAGAGAAAGATAACTATCATATTCTAACACATATATACAGAATCTAGAAAAATGGTGCTGAAGAACTTATTTACAGGGCAACAGTGGAGAAACAGACGTAGAGAACAGACTTATGGACATGGGGAGAGGGGAAGAGAGGGTGAGATGTGGAGGGAGTAACATGGAAACTTACATTACCATATGTAAAATAGCCAGTGGGAATTTGCATTATGTCTAAGGGAATTCAAACAGGGGCTCTGTATCAACCTAGAGGGGTGTGGTGGAGAGGGAGATGGGAGGGAGGTTCAAGAGGGAGGGGATGTATGTAAACCTGCTGGAGTCCAGCTCCAGCAGCCAGGGATTCAACCTGAAGGTGTGAGCAGTGTCGGCGAGAAACTGAGGCAGCCTCTCATTCTTCTTGGACTGCCTGTTTATTTCAAGCTTATGATTCTCTTTTATACTTCTACAAAAGCATTAGGTCAGAGGTTTTATATTTTTAGTTCCCATTGACCCAGATTTATTTTTCTCCAAAAATCATTGTTGCCCCTCAAAAGGAGTTCCTCCCTCAGCGATTCTCTTATCTACTTTTTCTCATGTGTCCTTGTGAATACACTGTAACTCATGCTAATGTCTGGGCTGCATACCGCATTCCTCAGTTTAATTCTTATCTTTCTAAGTCCTGTTTGCCCCTAGTATCCTAAGCTCACTATTTCTTAGAAAGAGCTTCTAGCTAATAAATATCTCCAAAGTCCCTAATTTCTATAAGCTATAGTAGAATATTGTAACATTACAGCAATCCTTAAATCTTTAGCTTCTAACTATTTTAATTATTCCTAAGTCCTAAATTCAGCAAACTCCTTTGCCATAAACACTTTTCTCACAAATGGGCTTCAGATAGCAATCCCTTCCATGGCCTCAAGCTGCGGCCTGTGTGCTCACTCTGGAACACTTTTTTGTAAAAGTCCTTGAACAAATGTCAGTCATTAACTTGATGAATTATTCTTTGAGCACAGCTGCAGAAGGCTTTATGCCTTCTCATGCTCCTCTCAAAAACAATAAGCACCTTAATATTCTCTTCAGTCAACTCAGCCGAGGAAAGGAAAAAACAAGTCAGAATCACAAAGCCTAACTCCTTCATTCCGGGTCCGTGCCTAGGGAACAAAGGGACGGGGTTTAGGGCCATGCCTCTATTTTGTCAGTAATGCCTAACGTGGCTCCCGACGTAAACCTATGGCTGATTCATGTTGAGGTTTGACAGAAAACAGCAAAATTCTGTAAAGCAATTATACTTCAATAAAAAATTAATTTAAAAAAAAAGAATGTCCAGGTGCAGATACAGGAAATCCCTGGAGAGCAAGGATGGTTTTCATAACCCCCAGTAAACTCGTCCCCTGAGTCACTGATTAGCCTCCGCCTGAGGCAGAACTTGGGCCAGTCCCTGGACCTTTCTGTTTTGCGTAAGAGCTTACTGAGTACTATTACTGACTGAGCTTACTGAGTACTATTACTTACTGAGCTTACTGAGTACTATTACTGACTGAGCTTACTGAGTACTCTGGCTGCCCTCTCCCTGCAGTAGAGGAATACACTGTCTCTGAGCACGTCCCGGGGGCTTAGATCTGGGGCGCCCAGAGCTGATTTCTTTCTGAGGGAGAATGGGAATGGCCATCAGGAATTCAGACCTGTGGTTATGGAAACAAGATGCTGAAAGCTGCAGGTGATTTATAAAACCATCGGAGGCGGCCTTTGTGGGCCTCTTATGCCTGTGATTCTAGACAGTTCTTTATAGAAATCTTTTTTTTAAAAAAGTATTACTAGGAGGTTGGGCTTTCCTTGTGGCTCAGATGGTAAAGAATCCACTTGCAATGCAGGAGACCTGGGTTCAGTCCCTCAGTTGGGAAGATCCCCTGGAAGAGGGCATGGCAACCCACTCCAATATTCTTGCCTGGAGAATCCCATGGACAAAGTCTGGTGGGCTACTGTCCATGGGGCCACAGAGTCAGACACAACTGAGCGACTAAGCCCAGGAGTGTGCCTACAAACGCTGTTTGGGGTTTGTGTCCCCCACCCCACCCCCTGCCTCCCCCTGGTCCATATACTGAGGTCCTAATTCCCAGTACCTCAGAATGTGACCTTACTTACATAGAAACAGGGTCATTGCAGGTGGAGTCAGTCCAGGTGAGGTCACCCTGTAGGAGGTAGCCCCAGTCCAGTGTGACTGGTGTGCTTAGAAAGAGGGGGAGGTTTGGACCCAGACACAGCAGCGGGGAGAGGACCAGGTGAAGACGAAGGCAGCAATCTGGCGATGCTGAAACAAGCCAGAGACCGTCAGGGCTGGCCAGCAACCCACCAGAAGCTGGGGGACAAGTCCCTCACAGACTCGCCCTTCACAGCCTTGCAGGAACCAGCTCCGCCTTGCAGCCAGAACCGCGAGATGATAACGTTTCCATTGCTCTAAGCCGCTCTGTTCACGAAATGAACAGAAGTGCCCCTAGGGGCATTAACTAAGGACTGCCAGCCTCAGCCCTGACCAGGGGACCCCCCCCCCACACACACACACCCCTAGTTCAGGGAAGGCGGAGACAGCTTCAAGAAAGATGAAGATCCGGCCATCAGATTCATGGAGGACCAGGCCCGGCTGCTGGGTGGCGAAAGCTGCCCCGAGGTAGCTTGCTGCATCCACACACAGGAAGGAAGACGCGCCCCCTGCCTCCCGGTACCCAGCAAAAGGGCGACAGTGAAGCAGCAGGCTGATGACGGCAGCATGGTCATGAGGGGCCCTGTGGCCGGGGAGCCAGTGCCTGGATGCAGCCAGATGGCTTCGTATGGCTTCGTATGCCATGTCTGTCTGCTTGGGGGTGGGTAAGGGCCGCTGGACAGAGAGCCCCACGCCTTTCTAGTGGGGCGACAAGGTGGCCAGCGCCCAAGATGTCTGGTCCCTGCCCTGGGATCTTGGCCAGAGTCGCTTCATAAAACCCCCACCATCCCATTAGCGCTGGTTTCCCCGCATTCCTCAAGCAGCTCCAGGTTGCTAGAGTTTAGTGGACGTTCCCGATTCTCAAAGGCCTGATAATGCTTTTGCTTTTCTCAGCGGTGCTGGCAGGACAGCCAGGAACTTGATTAAATGGCTTTCAGGAAAGCACACATCAGCGTGTTGGATGTCTGGTGATGGTGGTTTAGTCTCTCAGTCGTGTTCTACTCTGCAGCCCCGCCAGGCTCCTCTGTCCATGGGGATTCTCCAGGCAAGAATACAGGAGTGGGTTGCCATTCCCTTCTCCAGGGGATCTTCCAGACCCAGGGATCGAACCCGGCTCTCCTGAACTGCAGGTGGTTTATGCAGCTGTTTGTCAGTGTAGCAGGGGAAGAATAGGTTCTCTCAGTGGGGATGAAGGGAGTTGTGGAAAAGAGGCTATTTCTATAAAAACAAGTCCAGACGGGC
This sequence comes from Capricornis sumatraensis, assembly GCF_032405125.1. Lineage (NCBI taxonomy): Eukaryota > Metazoa > Chordata > Mammalia > Artiodactyla > Bovidae > Capricornis > Capricornis sumatraensis. Next base: position 83,768,092 of record NC_091080.1, on the reverse strand, counting down.
AGGGCCAGTGCCCCCAGGGGTACAGGCTGTGCCCTGCTCAGAGGCCCCAGAGCAGGCCCAAGCTGGAAGGCAGTGCCTGGGGCCATTGAGCCATTCTCCACTCTTAAGCTGTGCCCCTGGGCAAGATCCAGCCAGAAAGATCACGATTTTCCAAATTGCACAAAACTGCCCTGTGGACAAGCAGGGACCCTGAGGTGGGCTAATGTGGCAAGACATTCCAGGAAGGAAAAAAAAAACTCAACAGGTCAGGAAGAGCCAGCCTCAGGAAGAGCCCCTCCGGAAAACAAGGGCCTCGGGTGATAGATGTAGGCTGTCTGCTCTGAAACAAGCCTGACTCTGGTGGCAAAAGCCCACTGAAGGAAGGAAAAAGCCCTTTGGCTTCTTGATCAAAGTTGATCAATTTGGTCGAAAAAAAAATCAAAGTCAGTGTGCCTCTTCTCCCATGCTTCTCCACCAAGCCTCAGTTCAGTTCAGTCTCTCAGTCATGTCCAACTCTTTGCGACCCCATGCACTGCAGCATGCCAGGCCTCCCTGTCCATCACCAACTCCCAGAGTCTACTCAAACTCATGTCCATCGCGTCGGTGATGCCATCCAACCATCTCATCCTCTGTCGTCGCCAGCTGCAATTACACCTGATGCATCTCTTGCCAGGCTCTTTTTGAAGTCACCAATGCTGTATTTTCTCAAAAAAAAAAAGGAGGGGGCAATCACATGATACATGAGGCTCTGAAACTCTTTTCAGAAGTCAGACCAGCTCGCTGTGTCCAGGGTGGTTGTAAAGAGACTAAAAGGGTCTAAGTGAGGAGAGAGGGGAAGGGGAGGCGCTAACTGCCCTAATGCTGCGGGGAGCCACGCAGGAGCCAGGAGAGGGGGAGACGTAGGAGGCCTGGCTCCAGTGCTGGGGGGAAGGGCGATGGAAGTCAGGGCCCCAGCAGAGGCCGGGCCGTGCAGGAGGCAGAGCCTAAGAGGTCTGAGGGAGGTCCTGAGAGCCTCCACCCCGGACACTCAGGTCAGTGGGGGGGACAGGAGATGGGGAAGGCGAGGCAAGGCGTCTGCTGGTCACCGTCGTCCTGGTAAATAGAGGACGGAGCTCAGAAACAGGGAATGAAAAGTCAAGGCCAGACTCACATCACAGGAGCTGACCACCTGGATGGGAGCACTGCCTAGTGCCTGACGGCGCGCCAGTCCCCTCCTGTGATGCTGGGTAATGAGTGAGTGGCCTCCAAACTGTATCCCAAGAGGGCTTGCCACTGTGCAGGCAGCCGGCTCCACCCTCAGAGTTTCTGATTCCACGTGTCTGTGATGTACCCAAGAAGTTGCATTTCCATCGATTCCCAGGAGCTGCTGCTGCTGGTGGTGGTCTAGGGCCCACCCTTTGAGAACTGCTGCACTGGAGAGTTTTTTAAATATTCCTTTAACCCCTATAGCCACTCACGTGGTCACGCACTATTCTGCTACCCGTTTGAGAGCAGCTTGATTGAAAGTCTGTGCTTGCCAGTGGCTTGTATTTGAGAAGTCTGACTTTCCTCTGTCCACAACTTCCTCATCCCACGACCTAACTCCCCCCAGTGACATCATAAGGACTGATCTGATCAATGAGAGCACCCCTGGAGGGGACGGCCTCTTTCTTCAAGGGCCACCTCTCTCCCCTGCCAGGGCTCCCACGGCAGTCTTGTCCGTATTTTCAACTCAGTCCATGCCAAACATCCACCCACACTACCCAGGTGTTTTCCTGGGATCCAATTAATAGCAAACCTCATTAATGCAGGTTCAATCTTATCAACCAACTGGCAAAGAAAGTGTTAGCACTTCTAGATGAAGGAATGGAGAATCCAGTGGTCGAGTGCTTTGACCAGATCCTCATGACTGGGAGGAACATCTCCAAGCTGATTTCAAAGCTCCATGTCCTTCCACCAACTGGCTGCAGAGCCAACGTTGTAAGAGGAGTTCTCGCCTCAGCTCCAAAGCTGCTTCTGCCAGGAGTGAGGCTAAGCATGTTCTAGCAGGACCATTGTGTTCGCTGGGGTCTCATGTGAGTGATTTGGGGAGGCATATACACAGCCTACAAGAGCCATCACCAAGGAAATTCGTTTTACTCTTGGTTTACAGAACCAGTTTCAGACACCCTTATTCCTAACAGCAGTCCTATCAGGCAGCAGTCCCACTTTACAGACAGGTAATGAAGAGTCAATAACTTGCAGAAGCAGGGTGACAATATACAGCCTTGAATTGATGCTTTTGAACTGTGTTGTTGAAGAAGACTCTTGAGAGTCCCTTGGACAGCAAGGAGATCCAACCAGTTCATCCTCAAGAAAATCAGTCCTGAATATTCATTGGAAGGACTGATACTGAAGCTGAAACTCCAATGCTTTGGCCATCTGATGCAAAGAACTGACTCATTTGAAAAGACCCTGATGCTGGGAAAGACTGAAGGCAGGAGAAGGGGATGACAGCGGATGAGATGGTTGGATGGCAACACTGACTCAATGGACATGAGTTTGAGTAAATTCCAGGAGTTGGTGTTGGACACGGAGGCCTGGCATGCTGCAGTCCATGGGATGGCAAATATTCGAACACGACTGAGCAACTGAACTGAACTGAACCTGCAGAAACTAACTGAGCAATTAATTACAGATTCTGCCAAATTCCATTCCGAAGGCAGGTGCCACATACAGACTCCTAAGCCTCAGATAAAAAATGTTGCTTAAGGAAAAAAAAATGATAAAAAGGAAATTTTGCCAACAAATAAAACTTGTTAGGAAGTTTGAGTCTTTAGATCTATGTAAATAGTGATGAAACCTGGGTCTCCTGCATTGCAGGCAGATTCTTTACCATCTGAACCACCAGCTGCTAAGTCACTTCAGTCATGTCTGACTCTGTGCGACCCCACAGACGGCAGCCCACCAGGCTCCCCTGTCCCTGGGATTCTCCAGGCAAGAACACTGGAGAGGGTTGCCATTTCCTTCTCCAATGCATGAAAGTGAAAAGTGAAAGTGAAGTTACTCAGTCGTGTCCGACCCTCAGCGATCCCATGGACTGCAGCCTTCCAGGCTCCTCCATCCATGGGATTTTCGAGGCAAGAGTACTGGAGTGGGTTGCCATTGCCTTCTCCGCTGAACCACCAGGGAAGCCCCCAAAAGTGAAAGTGTTAGTCACTCAGTTGTGTCTGATTCTCTGCGAGTCACCAGGCTCCTCTGTCCATGGGATTCTCCAGGCAAGAAGACTGGAGTGGGTAGCCATTCCCTTCTCCAGGGGATCTTCCCAACTCAGGTCTCCTGCATTGCAGGCAGACAGATTCTTTACCATCTGCGCCACTAGGGCAGCCCATGTAAACAGTGATGAGACCTACATCTGCAGAGCTTGAGACAAACCCATGTGTGTGAGTTTCTTACGGCTGCTGTAACAAATTGTCACAAGCTTAGTGGGTTAAAACAACACAAATTTATTGTCTTAGAGCTCGGGAGGTCAGAAGTCTGACATGGGGTAAAATCGAGGTATGGGCAGGCTTCTTCCCTGTTTCCCTGTCCTTTCAGCTTCTAGAGGTCACCACTTTTCTTGGCTTGTGGTGGCCTTCCATCAGGTGACCATCGTCCCGACCTCTGCTTCTGTCTTCATATCTCCTTTGACTCTTTTAAAGACCCTTTTGATTACACTGGAGCTCTCAGATGATCCCGGATAAGTGCCTGCCCTCAAGGTCTTTGGCTGAATCACTCCTGCCAGGTCCCTTTTGCTGGGGCAGGAAACATATCCACATGACCCCGGGGATCAGGAATGTGGACATCTTTGTGGGACCAAAGTTCTGCCTCCCACACCATGCGACCTCAGAAATGTCATCCTCAATAAATCATGCAGTGCTTAATCCTTCCCTTGATTTCCGTCTCAGCGATGATAGGGAACACTTTCCTCTGCCTGCAGGACCAAGCTTCTCTCTATATCCCGCAAAGATGCCTCATCCCCTCCTTTCCCAAGTCCGCATCCTAGAAAAGCACCCTTTACACCCATCGTGTTAACGAAGGAGTTACTAGTTTCTAAGTAATAAAATAGTCCATTTAGGGTTTCCATCCCAAAATGGTTCAAAATGTGGAACGTGCTTCGTTAGGTACTCGGCTATACTCACCTTCATGGCAAGGTTCCATTAATGAGGAGGAAGCAGCCATGTGTCTTTCTTGGTTTTTCCTGCTGTCCCCAAAAGTCAGTGATCGTAGAAGTTTATGATGTGCATTTATTTTACCAAATTCTGTAGCCAAAAGAGAGCAAAAAGCACTGCTAGGCTTAGGATAACAACAAGGGCCGGCATTGATTCCACAATTACCGTGTGCCTGGGGTAAGCTGTTTTACTCTGATCTGTAATTAAAACCAAGTGACCCATGAGTGATTCGAGAAACATCAGACCACTCGAATATGCCGATGAGATTTACTGTCAGAATATCAATGATAGACACAACTATACCAAAGTCAACAGAATCTGGCGACAGGTGAAATTTGAGTTCAAGTGCTTGAGCACTTGAGCTGCCTCAGACAGAAGCCCTGAGCGGACACAGGTGTATTAATCAAATGCTAACTGCAGTGTTATATCCATCCATTACATGTGAAATCTATGAAAGAAGAGCTTAGCAACCTCTCAGTTCAGTTCAGTCGCTCAGTCGTGTCCGACTCTTTGCAACCCCATGAATCGCAGCACGCCAGGCCTCCCTGTCCATCACCAGCTCCCGGAGTTCACTCAGACTCACATCCATCAAGTCAGTGATGCCATCCAACCATCTCATCCTCTGTCATCCCCTTCTCCTCCTGCCCCCAATCCCTCCCAGCATCAGAGTCTTTTCCAATGAGTCAACTCTTCGCATGAGGTGGCCAAAGTACTGGAGTTTCAGCCTCAGCATCATTCCCTCCAAAGAAATCCCAGGGCTGATCTCCTTCAGAATGGACTGGTTGGATCTCCTTGCAGTCCAAGGGACTCTCAGGAGTCTTCTCCAACACCACAGTTCAAAAGCATCAATTCTTCGGCGCTCAGCCTTCTTCACAGTCCAACTCTCACATCCATACATGACCACTGGAAAAGCCATAGCCTTGACTAGATGGACCTTAGTCGGTAAAGTAATGTCTCTGCTTTTGAATATACTATCTAGGTTGGTCATAACTTTTCTTCCAAGGAGTAAGCGTCTTTTAATTTCCTGGCTGCAGTCACCATCTGCAGTGATTTTGGAGCCCAAAAAAATAAAGTCTGACACTGTTTTCACTGTTTCCCCGTCTACTTCCCATGAAGTGATGGGACCGGATGCCATGATCTTTGTTTTCTGAATGTTGAGCTTTAAGCCAACTTTTCCACTCTCCTCTTTCACTTTCATCAAGAGGCTTTTTAGCTCCTCTTCACTTTCTGCCATAAGGGTGGTGTCATCTGCATATCTGAGGTCATTGATATTTCTCCCGGCAATCTTGATTCCAGCTTGTGCTTCTTCCAGCCCAGCGTTTCTCATGATGTACTCTGCACAGAAGTTAAATAAGCAGGGTGACAATATACGGCCTTGACGTACTCCTTTTCCTATTTGGGACCAGTCTGTTGTTCCATGTCCAGTTCTAACTGTTGCTTCCTGACCTGCATACAGATTTCTCAAGAGGCAGGTCAGGTGGTCTGGTATTCCCATCTCTTTCAGAATTTTCCACAGTTTATTGTGATCCCCCACAGCAATAAAAGTGTTTCCTTGGAAGACACAGCTTTCAGAAAATAAAAGGTATCCTGAGTGACGACTGGGTGGTCAGTCTCGGATTTTCCCCTGAGTGAGTGTAGGAATTTCATTTTCCATAACGTAGTTTGGGTGTGATGGTTGTTGTAACAAAGTCTAGCGTTTCTTTTCTGTCATGTATGGATGTGAGAGTTGGACTGTGAAGAAAGCTGAGCGCCGAAGAATTGATGCTTTTGAACTGTGGTGTTGGAGAAGACTCTTGAGAGTCCCTTGGACTGCAAGGAGATCCAACCAGTCCATCCTAAAGGAGATCAGCCCTGGGATTTCTTTGGAGGGAATGATGCTAAAGCTGAAGCTCTAGTACTTTGGCCACCTCATGCGAAGAGTTGACTCATTGGAAAAGACTCTGATGCTGGGAGGGATTGGGGGCAGGAGGAGAAGGGGACGACAGAGGATGAGATGGCTGGATGGCATCATGGACTCGATGGACGTGAGTCTGAGTGAACTCCGGGAGATGGTGATAGACAAGGGAGGCCTGGCGTGCTGCGATTCATGGGGTTGCAAAGAGTCGGACACGACTGAGCGACTGAACTGAACTGAACCCTATTTATGTGTGAACTAAACAAAACCTTTGCCAGTGTTAAGTCACTCAGTCGTGTCTGACTCTTTGCCAGCCCATGAACTGTGCAGTCCATGGAATTCTCCAGGCCAGAATACTGGAGTGGGTAGCCATTCCCTTCTCCAGGGTATCTTCCAAACCCAGGGATTGGACCCAGGTGTCCTGCATTGCAGGTGAATTCTTTACCAGCTGAGCCACCAGGGAAGCCCATGCTAAATAATGTTCAGCCAGAAGTTTACAGGTGCTACCCTGACTCGGCAAAGTCTTCCCTGCAGACCAACATTTATGAGAAATGTGTGAACGCCATGACTGGAGCGAAGCTCCAGGCTGTCTCTGTCATCTGGGTGTTCACACCCTCCTGCTTTTCTCTAAAAGGCCCATCACAAGAACCAACCTGACCTCTGGTGTGGACAAACCTCATGACTTTGTTTGGTCTTTGGAATGCATTGGTAAGGCCACATTATCTGAAGTCTTACATAGGCAGAGCATTGTATGGCCCTACTAGGTCCCCAAGAAGACAAATGCAGGCTTCAAATGCAGCCAACAGGCTCGTCCTGTGGAGCTCTGCAAAAGCATCTTCCTGGGAGGTCCTTTGATTTCACAGCAGACTGGGCTTCTCCCCACTCTGGTGATGAAACACGGCAGCATGTAGTCTGAGGGTGAAACATGGCTTGTTTATCCCCCAGGGTCCCATCAGGAAACAGTTGGCATACTCAGACAAACATTTAGATGGGAGTGGGGGCCAGGGCTCCCTAAGTGATGGGTGGGTACCCAGAGTGGTGGCCTTACCATTGCCACCAGTAGGAAGTGGTACAAAGCCAGGACAAAAACCTCGAAGGAGAGTCGTGTGCAGAGAGAGGACCCATGTCGGGGGCAGAGCGGCTGGCCCTTGAGGACTCAGTTGTCTGAAGTGGCCGGGGAGGAAAATGCCCTGACCCTCTGATCTCCTGCCACTGCTCCCCTGGGGCCAAGCCATGTGGGGATTGGGAAGACATGGGGGCACTGGGCTTCACCGGAGGGGCTAATGGAACTTTGCAGTGAAGCAGCCAGGATGTGAGCACAGTCCTTGAGGACCGGAGTGGCTGGTTCTTCAGGATACGTATTCACTCGGCAGACATTTGGTTTCCAGTCTGTGAAAAGCACCATGTGAGGGGCCGAGGATGCTGTAATAGTAACAGCTTCCCCTGGAGGATGCATCGAGCCCGGGGCCGGGGCTTCCCCCATGGACTCTCATAGCCAACCTAGGTGGGTGGGATTCCTGTCACCTGATAGGCAGGCTGCATGCAGAGGAGGTGGGCTTGCCCAGGGGCGCAGGGGGATGGGGTCAGCAACAAGACTAGGATCCCATTCCCATCCAACCTCATGCTGTACTCCTCACGTGTTGCCCCGGAGAACAGCCCCTTCCTATAAGAAAGTCTAACTGGGGAGAAAACCAGTCCATCAGCGGTGAAGAATCTCCTTCCAGAACTTTCATCTCTCCCACCTTGAGAACAAGGACTAAAATAGCATCACTGCTCTTAAGTGAAAGTAAAGTCGCTCAGTGGCGTCCGACTCTTTGCGACCCCATGGACTGTAGCCCACCAGGCTTCTCCATCCATCGGATTTTCCAGGCAAGAGTACCGGAGTGGGTTGCCTTTTCCTTCTCCAGGGGATCTTCCCAATCCAAGGATTGAACCCAGGTCTCCCGAATTGTAGGCAGACGCTTTACTCTCTGAGCTACCAGGGGCTCGTAAGTGGGAAGGTATGTAATGTGAGGCGGGGGAAAGTATAGTTACCCGCAGCCCAGCGGGACTGGCTTCAGGAAGGAAGACCTCCTCTTACGAGATGAGGGGGGGTGGCCTGGAAGACCATGTGGCCCAGGCCAAGAAGGGAGTTCCTCAGAGAGAGTTCCAATTGTGTCTTATGGGATGGGGCCTTGGACGAGCACAGGATGAAAATACAAGGCAGCCAGTTGGAGAGGAAGGGCCTGGAACAGGGAAGGTGTAAGAGCTTGCAGTGGGGCCATGGGGGAGACGCCAGCGAGTTGTTCAGCCTCTGTATCCAGTTCTCCACCCCCTGCCCCAGACATGGGCCCAGGAGCGTTCTGAGGTGCCCAGGGCCGGGATAAAATTTAGGTACTTAAATCAGGCAGGCAACTCGCCCTCACCCATCCCCAGACCAGCAGCACTCACTGACGTGCCCTTGGACTTTGTTAGAAATGCAAGCTTGGGGGACCTACTCCTCCTTATTAGAAATGCAACCTACTCCTCAGGCCTCCAGAGACAGCAACTCTGGGCATGGGATCCAGAACCTGCTCTCTCAAGCCCTAGGGTTGGTTCTGAGGCAGGCTCCAGTTTGAGAACCTCTGCTCATGGGCTTGCCAGGTGGCACAGTGGTAAAGAATCCGCCTGCCAATGCAGGAGACACAGGAGATGTGGGTTCAATCCCTGACTGGGAAGATCCCCTGGAGTAGTAAATGGAAACCCATTCTAGTATTCTTGCTGGGAAAATTCTATGGACAGAGGAGTCTGGCAGGCTACAGTCCATGGAGTCGTGAAGAGTTGGATATGACCCACACACACACACACAACTGTGGAGTCACAGAGCCGTAAGTCTGAGGATCATGACTATAAGGAACTTGAAGCTGTGGTCAGTGGGGCTGGGGTGAGGGGGTGGAGAGGGGGTGGGTCCCCAGGGACAGAGGCATGTGAAATAGTACGGGACAGCCTCTGATAAATAGGGGCCAAGGTGTGCAGGGACAGGGGCAGTGCAGGAGATGCTGCTGTTTGCTTACTCAGTCTTGTCTGACTCTGTGACCCCATGGGCCACAGCATGCCAGGCAGGAGATACGAGGACTCAGGCAAGACTCTGGGTGAGCTCTGGTCACAGTTCCGGGGAGACAGTAGGGCAGGGGCAAGGGGGGTGAGGGGCACAGCTAAGGTGGAGGAGGCCGTCTGTGGCACCTCGTTGGTGCCAGCTCACTTGAACCCTCATCCATTTTCTTCTGCTCTTCTAAGTCCCTCTTTTGATGCTAAGCCCCTGCTGGGCAGCGGGTGCTGGAAAAGACGCTGGGGATAAAGGGCTGGAGACCCCGTGATTCTTCCGGCAGCGGGGAGGCCGCGGTGGAGACTGTCGGCTATTGCCCTCTGGTTATGCAGGGAGGTCGGAGGTGGCTTTGCTGTCTCGAGTTCAGGGCTGTGGGTGTGCGGACAGGGAGGCGGGGTGGGTGTCCGGGAGCCTGTGTGCCTGGGGGGCTGGGCGGGAAGAAAGGCATTTTAAAATTGAACCTTCTTTTTAGACAGAATGCTGTTGCACACTTAACAACATTTGTCTAAAAAACAATGTTTAATTGCACACTTAACAGGACTTCCCTTGTGGCTCAGCTGGTAAAGAATCCACCTGCCATGCAGGAGACCTGGGTTGGGAAGATCCCCTGGAAAAGGGAAGAGCTACCCACTCCAGTACCCTGCCTGGAGAATTCCATGGACAGTCCATGGGGTCGCTAAGAGTCAGACGCACCTGAGCAAGTTTCTCACACACACACACACTTAACAGACCACAGCCTAGTATAAAAAGAAAGGCGGCTGGGGAGCCGGGAGGAGATGGGATCATCACCACGCGTGGGTGTGCGTCGGCGTTTTCTATCTCTGTTTTCTCACCCTCACCCAAACCCCCTGGCCTCGTGAGACCGTGAAGGACGTTCCGAAAGTGGGGGGGTCTTATCCCGCAGGCGCTGGGCAGCCTTTGAGGCCTCTCAAGGAGGAAACGGTTGTGGCAGATCCTCTGAGTCTCTGGTTCTCCATCCTGACCACTCATTTGCCCTGATGAGGAGCTGATGAAAAGAAAACGCAGCTACCGGCCCAGCCCCGCTCAGCAAAGAGGCCAGGGCCCAGCCCTGGACTGTGGATGGGGCCCGAGCGCCGGGGACAACACCCCCAGCGGCCCGGCCGGCTGGAGGGGCTGAGCTCAGACTCAGCAAAAAGCGCTCGGCAGACTCGCCTCTAACTGGCGTTTTGTTTTCTTTCAGGAATGTCCGTGCCGAAGGTGAGTCTGCTTCCTCCTTCCCTATGTGGCTTCGTGATGTAAGCTGTAAGCTGTACAACCTGTTTTGCCCCTCGTTGTCCACAGCTGCGCCCCATTCACTTAACGTGCATCTAGCATCCACCAGGGAACCATCCTGAGTCCCTGTGTGGCCTTTTCTTCTCTTTAGAAACTTCTGTGTACAGGCATTCCTCGTGTTACCATGCTTCGCAGAGACTGTGTTTTTGGTTTGTGGCAACCCTGTGTTGTCAGATGACGGTTAACATTTTTCAGCAATAAGGCATTTTAAATTAAACATTGTTTTTTAGACATAATGCTATTGCGCACTCAACAGACCGCAGCATAGTGTAGACATGACTTTCATGTGCACCGTAAAACCCAAAACTTGTGTGACTTGTTTTATCACAGTTACTGTTTTACTGCGGTGGTCTGGAACCAAACCCGCTGTATCTCTGAGGTCTGCCTGTATAGCCCTTCTCAGGCTCACAATAAAACTGTAAAACAAGAAAAACCTTCATTTTGTTACTGTCGCTACGTAGAGTGTAAGGGAATAAAAAGTTCTTAATCCTGGATCCCACCTCTGGAGGGTCTGCGGTAAGTTACTAAATACACACCAGCTGCTTTCTGCTATTCATTCTCACTGATGATGCTGGACCAGGGAGGAGCTTGCTTCCAGCCCAGACTGTTTTCTCTTTGTCAGAGCTGCTTCGGTTACCCCTTGAGCATCTTCTTCATCGTGGTCAATGAGTTCTGCGAAAGGTTCTCTTACTATGGAATGAGAGGTAACCCTTTTTGACACCCCTCACCCCCATTCCCACCACCCCCCACTCCGCCCCCCGACCCCCGGTCAGTGAGGAGCCCGAGTTACCTCTGCCACTGCTCACCTCCTTGCCATCTCCTCCTCCACTTCCCTCTGCAAAAAGCACTCCTGATCCTGTACTTCCAACGTTTCCTGGGCTGGAACGACAACCTGGGCACCGCCATCTATCACACGTTCGTCGCCCTGTGCTACCTGATGCCCATCCTCGGAGCTCTCATCGCCGACTCCTGGCTGGGGAAGTTCAAGTGAGTCGTGGCAGCTCTCTTGTTAACGAGCACGCCAACAAGTAATGAAGATAAGCCTTGAGAGTTGGCATGGCGGGCTCAGGGCACGAGGAATTAGGGAACATAAAAAACTCTGGGGAGAGGGTTCCAGGCCCCATTTCTGCTCATCTTCGTATGGCCAGAGTTCAGCAGTGGCCTGGCATTCAGCAGGGTGGGTGCGAGTAGCGTTGGTAGGATTTTTGGCCTCCTGTCTCATGTTGAAATAGCAGCAGGAATAGCGTCTGTTAATGATGCATGAGGAATTAAGGACTAGGAGCACAAAGAAGCTCCCTGAAAACACCCCAGCAGCTGAAAGGCTCAAGCTGCTAGACGGTGGGGCATGGAGTGCTCAGCCGGTCATGCAGGGAGAGGTCCAAGAGCACCCTCAGTGGTAGGGGGGTGGGGGTGGTCCTTGGGAATTTTCCTTGGACTTAACACAGGAGGAAATAAAGGCTCTTCCAGCTGAAATGCGTGACGTGGGCGGAGGCAGGAATATTCACCATCTCAAAATAAGTCAGTATCATTCAAAATTAACCAATGGACCACTCCTGCCCAAGTGTTGTTACCAGATACACAATCTTGCTCTCGCTGTTCAGAGATGCAGGCCCTCATTTTGATAGTTAGACATTGAGTCTTTCACATAGTTCAAAGAGAAAACAGATCTTCCTTCTCCCCAAGCTCCTCTAGCCACAACTTTGCTCAGTGCCTACATGCTGGGGGCCAAATTCTTCAGCAGGCTGCCTTTCAAAGGGGTATCCGGTTATTGTCCCAAATTGAGGAACAAGGACATTCGTGACTGGGCTTTTGAAAATTGGAAGCAGAGGCCTTTTTGCGCTGGCGTTGGAAGTGGACAGTCCTTGTGTGATTGACTTGGATTCTCTTGACCTCTTTTAACACAGGACGATCGTGTCGCTGTCCATCGTCTACACCATTGGGCAGGTGGTCATCGCTGTGAGCTCAATTAATGACCTCACGGACTTCAACCGTGATGGAACCCCGGACAATATTTCTGTGCACGTGTGAGTTGATGTTAACTGTGGCCCTACCCCCGCCTTCTCACTAGTTGCTTGTCTGGTGCACTGATTTTTTTTTTTTTTTAATTTTTAAATTGAAGTGTAGTTGCTTTACAGTGTTGTGTTAGTTTCTGATGCACAGCAAAGTGATTCCATTATGCATACATATTCTTTTTCATATGTTTTCATTATGGTTTACTACAAGATATCAAATACAGTTCCTATATAGTAGGACTTTGTTGTTTATCTGTTTTATATATAGTAGTTTGTATCTGCCAACCCCAAACTCCTATTTTATCCCTTCTCCCTTTACTGCTCTCAGTTTTAATCATTTTCCTTGAAACTTTGGGCTTCCCAGCTGCCACTAGTGGTAAAGAACTCACCTGAAAATGCAGGAGACGTTAGAGATGTGTGTTTGATCCCTGGGTCAGGAAGATCCCCAGAGGAGGGCATGGCAGCCCACTCCAGTATTCTTGCCTGGAGAATCCCAGGACAGAGGAGCCTGGTGGGCTACAGTCCATAGGGTTGCAAAGAGTCAGAGATGACTGGAGGAACTTAGCACACAGCATACTTGAAACTTCATCCTAAGTGGAAGGAAGGCTTTCCTTCCTCATCAGCGTAGAGAGAGGTGTTTAACTGACTCAGAGTTGGGTCTTGAGGACCTAACTGTCCTAACCGTTGTCTGGAGTCACTGCTCACCTGGAGGCTGGGCGTCTTGGGTGCACCTGCCCTGAGTCACGGTCAGCGCACAGGGTGTTTGTGTTCATCTCTGTTCTCCCTGGAGGGACACTGACCACATGGACCCTGATCCTCGGTTTCCCCAGGTTTCCTCAAGACTCTGTACCTTCAGTTTTCAGTCTTGTACCACATCTCTGCTCATTTTCCAGTAATTCAGTTTTTTCCAATCTGATGTTCTGCTTTCTTGATGAAAAGTCCTATTGGCACCAGCTCTCCTATGAGATGAATTTCCGTTCACAGCAGTCTGGCCTAGCAGACAAGTTGTAAAGATTTATTTCGCTTCCTGGTCTTTCGCTTCAGTTCCTGGATCTATAGTAAACCATCTAATGGGTTAGGAAAATACCATTGAAATTCAAATTAGTATCTGCAGTATCTTGTGTTTCTGGTTTGTTGGTTAATCAGATTGCCTTCCAGACTAGTCCCTGGATGTGACATGCATGGTCCCCCCAGGGTACCGTGTTGGTGGGGGCCAGTGGGTATAAACTCAGCCCACAGCTCAATTTCCCAGGGTCTGTATCCCACAGACGAGCTGAAAGACCTGGGCCAACTTATCTCCTCCATCCCTCAATTTTCTAATCTACAATGTCAATTAAGAACATGTACTTTGGTGCCAGGCTGTATGGGTTCAAGTTCTGCCTATGCCTCTTGCTTATTGTGTGATCTTCAGCAAGTTTTTCACCTCGTGCCCAGGTGTCCTCATTTGTAATAATACCTGCCTGTGTATTAATCCAGGTGGAAAGCCCGGAACACTGCCTGCCAGGCAGTACATACGTAAGACAGCATAGTGACTTATTTTATTTTGTGAAGTTAGTACTGAAACCCTGCTGAGAGTAGAGGGTATATAATATTCAACTGGCTATGTTTTTGTTGTCCTTTAAAATGCTTAGAGTGATACCACCAAAGACAAGTTGTTTTAAGAGGCAAATAGGCTGAAATAGATGTTAATCCAGGAAGACAGACATGGTTTTTAAAAAAATATTTTTTTAATTTTAAAAAAATTCTTACTATGTGAAGTATTGTCCTTAACTTTATCTGTTTCATAAAATATTTTTAGCATTTTAAAACAGTATTAACAACCAAGAAAATATGGAATAAGCGTTTATAAAATCTGAAATTTGTAGTGAGTGCAGGCTCAGTCAGTTCAGTTGTGTCTGACTCTTCACAACTCCATGGACTGTAGCCCACCAGGCTCTTCTGTCCCTGGGGTTCTCTAGGTAAAATACTGGAGTGGGTTGCCATTCCCTCCTCCAGGGGATTTTCGCAACCCAGGGTTCAAACCCATGTCTTATGTCTCCTGCATTGACAGATGGGGTCTTTACCGCTAGCACCACCTGGGAAGCTCAAAATCTGTAGCAACCTATTGTAAATCTAACAAAACTAAAAATGAGGTTTGGTAGATCCTATGAGTTATTTTCTTCGATTCAGGAGGTAAAACACAAGTAACTTGAAAAATACAAAAGTAAAATTTAAAGATCATATTTAATCCCTTTTATTATGATGATCTCTTTATTATAAAAAAGTTATAAACCTTTTGCTCTACTTTTTTCCAGTCTTCTGTACTTTATGAACAAGTTAAGATCCTACTACATAAACTGCTGTTCTGCTTTGCAATTAAATCATGTTTTCTAAAGTCTTCTAACGACTGTTTCGAGTCTGATATGACTGTATCAGAGACAATGCATAAAATTTCACTTACACATTCTTTTGCTAAAAATTATAAGGTAACAAAAGAATTCCATACATAAATCTTTGTTCCACACCTAAAACATTGTTTTAAATTTTCTAGATGATAAATTATTAGATAAAGGTACGGATTTGAAGGCCCTTGAGTTCAAGTTTCATTCAACTGTCAAGACTACATTCCTGTGAACTATCTACACGTCGAATCCCTTCTGTGTGCCTGGTCATCTTAGGGAAATTAGGGGAAAGAGAAGCTCCTACTTCTAAGGATCTCATGTTTTGGAATCCCCACCTCTTTCGCAGGGCGCTCTCCATGATTGGCCTGGTCCTGATCGCTCTGGGTACCGGAGGGATAAAGCCTTGCGTGTCTGCATTTGGCGGAGATCAGTTTGAAGAGGGCCAGGTAAGCACATGTGCCTCCACTGAAACCACATCAATGATTATAAACACCCAGGAATCAGATCCCAGTGACACAAAGTGTTTTCTCCATTGGAGGCTGTTCGGGTACACGTGACAATAAGACACTGACCAAAGCTAGGTTCAAAGTCAGGTCCGATCATCAGCTACAGTTGACCCTTGGCTATATAGCCAAAGTCACCATACCTTATCCTTTCTATTACAGGAAAAGCAAAGGAACAGATTTTTTTCCATCTTTTATTTGGCCATTAATGCTGGAAGTTTGCTTTCTACTATCATCACCCCCATGCTCAGAGGTAAAATAACATGTATATCTGAAATGGGCCTTGGTTATTCTTTTTTTTTTTAATTGTGAGGAGAAGTCAGGTGGAAAGGTTGAGAATTTGTTGATTTGTCCCTGGTGGCTCAGAGGTTAAAGCATCTGCCTGCAATGTGGGAGACCCGGGTTCGATCCCTGGGTTGGGAAGATCCCCTAGAGAAGGAAATGGCAACCCACTCCAGTATTCTTGCCTGGAGAATCCCATGGACGGAGGAGCTTGATGAGCTACAGTCCACGGGTCGCAAAAAGTCAGACACGACTGAGTGAGGCGCAGTACCATTCTCTCATAACATTTCAGCCATCATATACATGCTGGAGGACTCCATGAAATCCAGAATGCCGACTGCTTTTCTTTCAGGGTTTATCTCTTTTTCTAATCTTATTAGAATCCCTTATCCTAGAGACCCCTGCAGAAACTAAACTATCCTTAGCATAGCAATCGATTTTTCTATACTATTTTTTTAAATTTGAATTTATTTATTTTTCATGGGAGGGTAATCACTTTACAATATCTTGTTGGTTTCTCTCATATAGCAACATGAATCAGCCATAAGTATACATATGTCCCATCCCTCTCGAACCCCCCTCCCACCTCCCACCCTATCCCACCCTGATTTTTCCATATTATTGTTAATGCAAAGTTCTTATTTATGGTAAAAGCTAAGACAAGAGAGGCTATTTGGAAACTAAACTGGGTAGGCCAGAGTTGATATTTTTGCCTTCAGACCTTGCTCCCCAGTGACATTCAGTGAGTCAGGAAGAATTTGGCAGGCTAGGTTTTATTTGTTTTCCTATCATCTTCTTTCCTTTTTCCTTTCATTTTCTAGTAGAAATTTCTAAAAGAACTGCCCCCAAGAAAGAGAAAGAGATAACAGCTATCCACAGCCCTCAGATCTTTGTACTTGCCGGCACTCCACTAAGAGTTTGTGAATTTCCCACGTGGAAGGAAATATCTGGGGACAAACGAGACCAAAATAGGTGTCCATTTTGGTGTGTCCATGGTATCCACAGCTCGAATCATAATGAACTATGGAAGGAGATAATTCATGGGGTTAATGTATTTCTGCCTGAAGTACTACTCTTCAAAGATTTAAATCTCATTTAACTTGTTTAAATGAGACAAGTTGCATTTAAATCTCATTCTAACTTATTCTGTATGAACATTTACTAGCTTTTATTCTTACATTATGTTTCCTTACCTCCTCTAAGCCCCTCCGCCTCCAAGTTCTACTGTATTCTAGTATGTGCTGTGCATGTTTGAATTGGAGAATGTATAACAGGATAGTTGTTAAAGGAAAACCATGGCTCTTATACAAATATGAAATGAATGTTTTACAAAGATTTTATGTAACTTATTAGTCAGTGAGGGAACTGGAAAACTGCTGCAATCAGTGTAAATGAGGATTTGCCTGAGATTTATGCTCTTTATTGGGTGGGGACATTATTTTGCATTGTTGTGAATAGGAATTGCTTGTACAGTCATGAGCAGGCAACATTGGCATGACTTCAGTTTTCTGCCTAGTCGACTCTTTTTTCTCTGCAGAACTGTGAGATGGCTGATCAAAGACAAAGACAAACCCCTTTAGGATCAGATGATTCCTGGAGGCTGCAGTCATTTCTGTTGCCCCTTCCAGAGTCTTTATTTTTTTTCCCTTACCAACCCTAGGATTTCAGAGCTAAAACAGATCTTCAGTCAGGAGTTGGGAGACTATGGCCCACAGGCCAAATTCAGAAATCTGGACAAAGCCATCAATGTGTGTATAATCTGTAGCTGGCTTCACCCTACAAAGGCGGGGCTGAGTAGGTAGGACGGGTCTGCAGCCTACAAGATTTATTGACTCTTCACAGAAAAGTTTGTTGATCCCTGCCCTGGGTGATCTAATTGTTTTCTTTTTAAAATTTAGTTTAATTTTATTTGGCCATGTCACATGGCCTGAGGGATCTTGGTTCCCTGACCAGGGATCAAACCTGTGTCCCCTGCAATAGAAGTGCAATGTCTTAACCACTAAGCCACCAGGAAAATCCCTAACTGTTTTCTAACTGGCATGAATTCAGGGGCATACAGTCCTGATTTTCCAGGGCCCTTTGATTTTACTTTCTGAGTCCTACTTTCTTCAGGTTATTGTATCCAGGTCATTCTCATCTCCCCTCCTAAGTAAGTCCACAGAACATAAGGGTTCCCACTGATTTTGGCTTGGCTGGTATTAGACATCTATTTAGAGGCTAAGGTTAGAATCTCCCTTCATCTGCTATTTCCGCTACAAAGCTGCTTTGCTTAGCTGGCAATGACATCAGTAAGACAAATGAGTAAGTCTAGAAAATTAAATGAAAACAATGTGTAATTACCAGTTAAGGATTTTTAAAAAAACTTAAATAAATGAGTACTACCATTGCCATAATGAATTTTAATGTTGTCATTTCCCCCCAGTTCAGGTATGTGGAATTCACAGTAAGCAAGCTTGTTACCCCCTGGCCTTTGGGGTTCCTGCTGCACTCATGGCTGTATCTCTGAGTAAGTAGAAGTCAGTTAGATTAACACAGTCCTGTGGTCAGGCCAGGCCCTCGCATAAATTGTTGTGACCAACTTTTAAAAGTTTATGTAACAAATTGTGATAGTACTCAGCCCAAAGAATTGCCATCCCATGTTAAACATACTCTGAGAATTCAAAAAAAATAGAGTTGGCATATTGTTTCAGAGAGAATAGGATGAAAAAAAAGAGTCTACCGGAAAAGGGATCTCTTGAGTGGGACATTTAAGGCTTTAAAACTATTTAGGCAGATTAAGAAGGAATTTTAAGATTGAGGTAGAATCTGCTGGATGAGGTGAACCTATGGCTGAAAGCTTTTGTTCTTATCATCGACAGCTCACCTAAAGACATGGCAACCTGCTCCAACAGTCATTTAAATACTTCTAAACAAACCTGTTTTCTGAAATGTATCATCTCCAAATGTTTAAGACTATCTTCCCTCTGGGAGGAGTATGTGTGTGTAGTCATTTGCATGTTAAGTTCTTGGCATTGGCTGCCTAGAAAGTGGGAAGAGTATTCCACGGGAGATAGTCCAATTTGAAAGACGGTAGATGTCTTCATTTCCTTGGGCTACCATAACAAAACACCACATACTGAGTGGTTTAAATAACAGAAATTTATTATCTCACATTTGTGGGGGCTGGATTGAAGAAAATTAGCATTGAGTGAGAACACAAGCAAACCTCTCTTCCTTTAAAGAACACCCACAATCTGCCCCATACTTGGAGATATGCTTGAGAGCTGGCACCTGTCAAAACTTCAAGCCTTCTTAAACTGACAAAAACAAATAGATCATCAAACAATCCATCAGTGTTTTAAAACTACTGAGTTGTGGTGTTGGATAATCAGAAATCCTAGCGTAGGGATTGTTTTTCAGAATCTCTTCCAGAAAGACTTCCGGCCCCCTGCCAAGTTATTTTCACAATACCATGCATTTTCTAAGAAGATCCATGAAAGAATGACCTCACTGAAAAAGTACTTTTAACCTTCATAAAGCTGTAGTTGCAGATGCATAGATGGACAGATCTGTTTCTGTCCCATGACCACAGAGTAAATTCTGCCCCATTTGATTAAGTAAAAGTTTCAACAGATTAATTCCTATTTTTTGTCTATAGGTCTGAAAAAAATAAGAAAAAATTTTCTCTTCCCATTGCAACCCCAGAAAATTAAACCTGTGTTCTCTGCCCTTGTAGAATAAGGCATTAATCTGCTTTGTCAAAGCACTTATCCCTTTAAAGAGGAATAGGACTCACTCTCAAATCGCTGTACTGAGCATCTGCAAGCTGCCCTGAGTTCTGGGAAGGAGATGGTATTTGGCTTCAATGTTTGCATATGAAAACACAGTGTAATATTTCTCAGAAGCCCCTGTGATTATTAGTCAAAACCACTGTGGAACTTGGGGGAGAGGGCGGTAAACCCATCATTTGAGTCCTCCCAGTATTTCCAAAATAAGGTTGTAACTCAGATAAAAACACATGTTCTGGGTCACAGATAATTTTGTCAAACACTTTGTTGACACGTCTTCTTCTGCCCTCCCCAGTCGTGTTTGTCATTGGCAGTGGAATGTACAAGAAGGTCCGGCCCCAGGGTAACATCATGTCTAAAGTTGCCAGGTGCATTGGGGTGAGTATTTCAGTACTCCTCTCTCTCGATCACATGTCGTTACCCCTGCCCCCCCAAACCTTCTGCCTCCTTGAAATTAAATCTCCATGAACCTTTGGCTTTGCTCTAAGCATTTTCTTGGTGGCCTTTACTCTTTTGAGAAATTGAAGTTGCTTATAAAACTTACCAAATGGAAAAGGACACAAATAGAACTCAAAACGGGAGGGATGGAAAAATAGCTCTTGAACCTTTAAAATAAGATCAGCAATGAAAGAAAAACAAATCAGAGGGACTCTTCGCTTCTTTATAAATGACAAGCAATGTCTGATGTTGGTCAGGGAGCAGTGAAACTAAGATGGAGAGGCCAGGTTTCGTAATGTATATCCAGAGTGGAAGCGTGGACAGTGTCAGTGATCTTATTTTCAGGAACTTAGGCCAAGAAAATAACTTTTAAAAATGAATACAGCTTCACATTAGAAGATTGTAATTCAACTAAATGCTGCTCTGTAAAGAATCCAGAGAGTGAAGTAGTAACAGTGTGGTTTTGTTTACTGCAGCTCAGACACTCCCAGTTAGTGAGAGGTTAAAAATAAATGCATGTTAGGCCTTTAGCATCATCATGACACATGTCTTCTCCCTGAGTCTTCCACTGAAGGGAGTTCAACTGAAATGTGTTTCACTGATAAAGGAGTTATTCTGTTTTGAAACTTGCTTGTTTTTCCTTCCTTTCAGTTTGCCATCAAAAATAGGATTAGCCATCGGAGTAAGAAATTTCCTAAGAGGGAGCACTGGCTGGACTGGGCTAGCGAGAAATATGATGTAAGTGATGATTGTTGCTGCAACGGCCCCAGTGATTGCAATTCATGTTATTAAGGCCACATGGATAAAATTATCGGTTGTATCTTCACCAAGTTTATTAGCATTTTAAAGCAGACGATGCGTGAGAGAGCTTGTTTGCACTGAAAAGAGCTTAAGAAACAGTGATATACAATTTATCTAGAAACAGTGTCACCTTTCCATAGACGTTCCTGTGGAATCATTGGCCTTGAGTTATGTGTCGTCACATAACTTTAGATCAAATATGGAAGAGTTAAGTGATGGTGGTGGGATTTACATTTAGTGAATTTACCTTGAAACGAGTACCTTACCTCAAGTGTTCAAGATGTTTTCATTCATATTTTCAATACGTTAGGAATTTGGGGTTTTCTAAAGACACCTGTGATAGATTTCTTGGAACAATGACTCACCTCCCAGCTTGTCTCTAGGTGAACTGCGGGAGAGCTGTGCTGATTGTGGCGGGTTGTGACTGACACACTCTCTTCCTTCAACTGCAGGAGCGGCTCATCTCTCAAATTAAGATGGTTACAAGGGTGATGTTCCTGTACATCCCTCTCCCCATGTTCTGGGCCTTGTTTGATCAGCAGGTAATATGAAACTATGTTTCTGTACATCTTCATTAACAGAACATGCTTTGGGCCTATTTAGCTCCTGAAAATGTTCCCTTCCAGTTCCTTTTTCATGTTTCATTTATGTGGTAACTGTTAGATCACCTTGTTGTTGTTCGGTCAGTTGTGTCCGGCTCTTGGCGAGCCCACGGACTGCAATACACCGGGCTCCCTTGTCCTTCACCGTCTCCCGGAGTTTGCTCTCATTCACGTCCATTGAGTCAGTGATACCATCCAACCATCTCATACTCCATCACCCCTCCTCCTCTTGCTCTCAACTTTTCCCAGCATCAGGGTCTTTTCCAATAAATCACCTTGAGTTTCTTTTTTTTTTTTTAATTAACTCTAGATGGTTCTATCCACATCTGGGTGGCAAAATAATGAAGAAAAATTAGGTAGGGGTCGAGTAAAGAAGCCTTGGAAAATGTTTTTTTAACTTTTTATTTTGTACTAGGGTATAGCCAATTAACAATGTTGTAACAGTTTCAGGTGTACAGCCAAGGGACTCAGCCATTCATATACGCGTGTCCACTGTCCCCTCCCATCCAGGCTGCCATGTAACATTGAGCAGAGTTGTCTGTGCTATACAGTAGGTGCTTGTTGGTGATCCATTTTAAATACAGCAGTGTGTACATGTCCATAGGAGTCTTGCGAAAGATTTGACCCAAGTCTCCAGGACTCCTGCCAGTCAGAGTAAGAACAAAGAATTTTTCTACTGATGGGTGTTGTTTAGTCGCTGCTAAGTCGTGTCCAGTTCTTTGCGACGCCATGGACTGCAGCGTACCAGGCTCCCCTGTTCCACTATCTCCCAGAGTTGCTCAAATTCATGTCCATTGAGTCAGTGATGCTATCCAACCACCTCATCCTCTGTTGCCTCCTTCTCCTTTTGCCCTCAGTCTTTCCCAGCATCAGGGTATTTTTCAGTGAGTCATCTCTTTGCAACAGGTGGCCTAAGTATTGGAGCTTCAGTTTCAGCAATAGCCCTTCCAGTGAATATTCAGGGTTGATTTCCTTTAGGATTGACCAGTTTGATACAGCAAGTAAAAGATGTATTGTCTTGTATGGGATCCACAGAATATTTAGACTGAAACTTGATATCTTGCACACTGAAATGGGATGCTTGGGCTAGAAGTACCATCCAGAAATGTGAAATGACTCTGCTAAAGTCATTCTTCCCAGAGCAGGAGCTAGAACACATCATTGACTTGTACAGCAGGAAGACACGTACCTAGGAATTTTTCAAAATAAGGTTAGAAAACCCAATGCATGACACTCAGGAGCCAAAGTCATAAGATAGCCTTTCTTTTAGAAACTGAAGTTGAATAAAAAAATTTGCACACATGCATGGTTTTATTGCACAGGTATGATTATTAAAAGAATATATCATCTCTTGGGGGAAAAAAAAAGTGTAGACATTAATCTCCTTGTTTGAATGTATGGAATTTAGACCAGCGTCTTAACCTGTTTTGCATGTTGGGCAGGGACCAGTTATTAGAATCAGGCTTGCACTAGAAACACACTCAGCACCTTTCAGCTGTGTGACCTGGTATCATCCTGTGAGCCTTCTGAAAGTGTAATGACCCAGGACAAGGCGGTGAGGATCAAAAGAGAGAACGTGTATTAAGTAGTCAGTGACCGGCTTTGATTAAGAGCTCAGCCAGTGGCAGACTTCCTGACTTCCTATGCTGTTCTCCCAGCGGAGGGACTGGATGAGATAGATTACACTGAAAGATTCACATATCCAGTTCTGCATGGGCTATATAACATCCACTTGTGCAGTCCTGCATCATCTGTTACTGCAAAGCAGGTTGAATGTCAATAGGCTGCCCAGGTTTAAATCCATCACCCTCTTGATGGAGTTACACTTTAGGACAGTCTAGCTGTCAGCAGTAGAACTCTTAACAGTTATGATATTCCTGAAACTGTGACCCCAGTGAATAGAGAATTTCCTCAGGGTATGGAGCTGCTCTCACCTTGCAGGTGATGTCAGCTTCCCAACAAACCTCCCAAGTGCATTTTTGTCTTTCTGAAGGATGTTGTTGTTCAGTCACTAAGTTCATGTCCTACTCTTTGCGACCCCATGGTCCGCAGCACACCAGGCTTCCCTGTCTTCCACTATCTCCCAGAGTTTGTTCAGACTCATGTCCATTGAGTCGGTGATGCTATCTAACCATTTCCTCCTCTGCCACCCTCTTCTCCTGCCTTCAATCTTTCCCACCCTCAGGGTCTTTTCCAGTGAGTTGTCTCTTTGCATCAGGTGGCCAAACTATTGGAGCTAGCTTATCTCAAAGCAGTACTTGGTGCATCCTTCGTGAGGGCTTGGAGTACTATTTGTTGTTAACTGAACAGTGGAAATGCAAGCGGTTTGTCCTCACCAATAGTCACAGTGGAGCCAGAAACCAGCCTGATGTTGACAAACAGTTTTAAACCCCGTAACAATTCAGACCTCATTCCTGATTAGGAAAAAACTCCACACTGACTTGTAAAACTTTTAAAACTCATGTTCCCAAATGATGCAGTAAGCCTATTTGTTTTTTAAGGGCTCCAGGTGGACACTGCAAGCAACGACCATGAGTGGGAAGATTGTAAGTCTGGGGCCTGGAGATATGGACTACCCCGGGCCACTATTCCTTTGCCCTCTTTCTGCTTCCCTCTCATAACATTTCAAGCCCTCAAGTGATCCTCTATGCGAACTTATCAGTGAGATATCCCCCCTCTTTTTTAGGGAATCATTGAAATCCAGCCGGATCAGATGCAGGTAGGGGAAAATACTTCAGTTACTTTCTGAGCTCAGAGCCACCACTGAGACAGTAACGGCCCCTCTCCGCTTCACCTGCAGACGGTGAACGCCATCCTGATCGTCATCATGGTCCCCATCATGGATGCCGTGGTATATCCTCTGATCGCAAAGTGTGGTTTAAATTTCACGTAGGTGACCCTCGGCTTAGGGTCGGGGTTGGGGCTGTGTTCCCTCACCTCCCAGAGCCCTGGTGGTAGGAATGTCTGGCTCTTCTCCCACGATTCCACGTGTCTGAGGGAGTTTTCCAAGAAATAATTTTGAATCAGATGTCTATGTGCTGACGTTTCTGAAAATTTGCCCTTAAAAATAATAGTGCTTTAATGGCCATCTGCAGTAAGCCTCTAATTAAGACTGCCTGGCATGTGCAGATGATAGAACTTTCAACTACGATACAGAGGCGTCTCTAGAAATTAAATGTCCAAATGCAAGTGAGAAACTGTATTACGTTTATCCTCCTTCATCTTGGTCATGAATAAGAGCCAAAGAGGCCCTTGGAGGGACTTCCCTGGCGGTCCAGCGCTTACAACCCCGCACTTCCGCTGCAGGGGCCACAAGTTCGATTCCTGGCTGGGGAACTAGGTTTCCTCAAGCTCTGTGGGCACAGCCAAAAATAAATAAAAGAAGATGTGTGCTTAGTTTAAAAAATGAAGGAGAGACCCTTGGGGTCCATGTGTTTCGGGGGAATGGGTTTGTCGGGGTGGGGGAGGAGCGCTCCCTGCGGGCCGTGCCCTCAGCGCACGAGCGCAAGGCCTCCTGAGAGCCGCCCTCTCGCTCACCCCCAGCTCCCTGAAGAAGATGACCGTCGGCATGTTTCTGGCTTCCATGGCTTTCGTGGCGGCTGCCATCGTGCAGGTGGACATTGACGTGAGTTGCCTTCTGATTCTCCAGTGGCCTCTCCTGGTGGGTCGGGGGGCACGTCCTCCTCCAGGACTGAGACTGTGAGGGGGGCCAGGCAGGGACTGGCTGGTGAAGCAGGCCCTGGAGCTGTGGGCAGTGTGCCCTTTCAGTCAGGACACCCTGCGGGTTCTTCTCCCTGCAGAGCACGCGGCCAGGATGCAGGGCCGAAAGGGCACACTCAGGAGAAAACTTAGATGGCACTTATGTACATGGGGGCTTCCATTTAGAATACAGTTTTTATGATGGAGGGAAGGTTGTGGAACTTGTTGTTTTGCTATCTAAACTCCTAGGAGATCTGGTTAAAAGAGGTTGGTCACTCACACAGTCCTTCAAAAAGCTCATTAACGGGAAACTGTTAATGGGAAGACACCTTTTGTATTCTGACATTCCCGTTATGGTTAGTTCGCAGCTCATCCACATGTCAGTTGGGCTCAAAATGGGACTAAGGCTGTTCGTCTGAGATCAGGTTTTCGATAAAAGGTCTCTCTCTGTGTCTCGCATACCCTCTCTGCTCTCCCCTCCTTTCCCCCAACTCCTTCACCCCATGCTCTCTCTCTCTGTCTCTCTCTCCATCTCTGTCTTTCTGTCTCTCCCTCCCTCTCTCCCCCCTCTCTGTTTAAATTTTTAATTGTGGTAAAATATATATAACATAAAATTTACCATCTTAACCATTTCTGCGTGTACAGTTTGGTAGCGCTAAGAACATCCATATGGTAGTGACCTCAATCTCTAGAACTCTTTTTGTCTTGCAGAACTGAAACCCTGTACCCACTGAACAACAGCTCCTTGTTTTCCATCTCTCCAGTACCCCAGGCACGACCTTTCTTTTTTGTCTCCATGAATCTGACTGTTGTCTGTATCTCATGGAAGTGGAGTCATACAGTCCTTGTATTCTTGTGTCTGACTGACTTCCCTGAGCACGGTGTCAAGTTGTAGCACATGTCAGAGTTTCCTCCCTTCAGGCAGAAGAACAGTCTGTCACGTGGATGTAGCACCTGTTCTTTTCCATTTACCTGTTGATGGACATTGGGTCATTCCACCTCGTGGCTGCTGTCAGTAATCCTGCCATAAACTTGGGTGTGCTCACCTTCTCTTGGACATGGCTCACTTTATGGGAAACTATGGGGCTAAAATCGACATGGATTGCCTCAGTGACCCTGGGATTTGAGAGAAGACATGGTAGGGAAAAGGCAGGACCCCTGAGCAGAGTGTGAGGTAGGGGTCCATAAAGCGTTGTGAGGGGCCCTTCAGAGCACCATGTCTAGGGCTGAGGTCTGGGCTTCCAGAGTTATGAGCAGGGAGGCTGGCATCAGGGGCGAGAAGATCCCAGGCCCTACCACAGCAGCCTCGTGTAGGGGATGGTTGCTCTGACCCTCCGTGTACTGGGCTGCATAACCTGGCATCTTTTGACCAGGTTTGACTTGGAGGTGGCCAGGTAGGAGCTGGAACAGCCTCTTGCTGACTGTTACCGTGTTCTAGACGAGTGTCACTTTCTACGGGTGCCAGGAGACGTGGGAATGGAGGCCTCCTGGGCTTCATGGTGGATGTCTGGTGTGCCTCAGCCAACATGGCTGCCTCAGCCAGGGAGATAGGATCACAGTGCCAAGGTTAAGGTCATCGTCAACATGCACCAAGGACCTCAAGGCCACGTCTCTTTTATTTTGTTCAGAAAACTCTGCCCGTCTTCCCCAAAGGAAATGAAGTCCAAATCAAAGTCCTGAATATAGGAAATAATAGCATGACCGTGTCTTTTCCCGGAACGACAGTGACATGTGACCAGATGTCTCAAGTAAGTAAAAGTGAGCTTTCTTTTCCCTCTTCTGACCCGAGCTATAATAATAGGGTTTGGAGAGCCGATCTTCTGGGTTCTTTGGAGCAATCCCAAGACAAGCCCCAAAGTGAAACATCTTCATCTTTAATCTAATTCTGGCTTCACTCTGGACCAGTGTCTATGAGTCACCCAGGGAACTTGTTAAAATGCAGATTCGTGACCAGTGGGTCTGAAATGCTGCATTTTTACAAACTTTCTGGTGACAGTACTTTTGCTGGTACATCAAACCACACTTTAAAGGGCAAGGTTCTGGGTCAGTGGTTCTCCACCAACGCCATTCTGGCCCCTCAGGGAACACTGGACAATCTCTGGAGACATTTGTTGTCACAACTGGGATTTGGCTTTTGGCATCTTCTTATGTAGAAGCCAGGAGCTTCTCAGGTGGCGCAACAGTAAACAGGAGGTGCTAGAGACGCAGGTTCAATCCCTGGGTCAGGAAGATCCCCTGGAGGAGGAAATGGCAACCCTCTCCAATATTCTTGCCTGGAGAATCCCATGGAAAGAGGGGCCTGGTAGACTAAGGTCCATAGGGTCGCAAAAGAGTTGGACGTGACTGAGTGACTAAACGTGCACACATACAAACACACACACACACACACTCACAGAAACTAGAGATACTGCCACACGAGTCTGAGGCTGGAACGCCTTACTGTGGATGGATGGTCATGGGTCTCAATTAGAGCTTCTCTTCTCTGGAGAGCTTTGATAATTCTAACAATGGCATCCCAGCTCCTGAAGTTTAGATTTAACTGGTCTCATTGCTGTTCAGCCACCTGTTGAGGTTCTGTTGAGGACCACTCCCTTAGATCTCGCCAAGCTAATAACTGTGCAGGAAGAAAGAGTGCTTGACTCCCAATGCTTAGGAAAGGCCACTATTGGTTTTCACCCAGGCTGTTGCTTTTCCTTGATGTGGCTCTTTGCCCAATGGTAGAAATAATTTCCGTAGCGTTTATTATCATAAAATGGAAGTAAAATGCTGAATGAAAGTCATAGTTCTTGTGGTAATGCTAAACAACTTCAGACTAGAGTCCACAGGGGTGGGCTTGTGCAGAAGCTGAGATGAACCAATGCCAGCTCCCCCCAAGGCATTTTTGATGTGTATGAACATGACCTGGGAATGTCAAATAGTATGGATGGCAGTGTCACTTAGTACAGAACAAGGCTCCGGGGTAAACTGTGACCCTTTCCCCCCGTTATAGACAAACGGATTTATGACTTTCAACGTAGACAACCTAAGTATAAACGTTTCTTCTGCTGGATCACCAGTCACTCCAGTAACTCATAACTTTGAGTCCGGCCATCGCCATACCCTTCTCGTCTGGGCCCCAAGTAACTACCAAGTGGTAAGTAGCTGGGCGTTCTCAGCTGACTCTGACTGTTTGTGTTGTTGGAGACATGGCTGTTCAGTGGTGTGACTTTGTTTTACCCCCATGTAGTATTGTATTAGATAATCCTCGATTCTTGCTTTTTCAAGGACATAGTCATCTGACTTCCAATAAAGGTTTGACTGGTGGATGGGAAGTGTTGATAGGAATTTGACAAATTTTAAAAAGAACTTCTGGGCACAGTATGGTGTGTTTGAACAGAAGTTGCACAGTACCTGTGTGCATTCTCAAGAGACTTTTTGTAATAAAGTTTTAAATATACCTTTAATAGTAGTCATTTTAGAAACTGGCACTGAGTAATTTGAACTCCGGGAGTTGGTGATGGACAGGGAGGCCTGGTGTGCTGTGATTTCATGGGGTCGCAGAGTCGGACACGACTGAGCAACTGAACTGAACTGAATTGGAAAAGTAGAGCCGTCTCTGAAAAAAATAGAGTGACTGCATCAAGCAAAAGCAATAGAAATGCGTTAAGACAATTTCATGACCAAGTATGGACAGCTAGATGTTCCGCTCAGCATATAAAGAAGCTATGAAGGTGTGGCTGACCTAGTGAAGGAGTTGTGGGTATTCTGTGAGTTTCGGTGAGCTTCTACAAAACTGCAGTACAGAATTAAGACTTGTTGGTAATGTGTGTAATCAGGGGGCTGTTGAGAGGCTTGCCTTACATTCTTAAGAGAGCAGTGATCTATGGAACCACTAAAAAGCAAGCACTAAAAATTGCAAAGGCTTATGGAACTCTGCTCGATATTATGTGGCAGCCTGGATGGGAATGGAGTTTCGGGGAGAATGTATGCATGTTTATGTGTGGCTGAGCCCCTTCACTGTTCACCCAAAATTATCACGTCATTAATTGACTGTACCCCAATATAAAATGGCTTTCCGGGTGGCACAGTGGTAAAGAACCCGCCTGTCAGTGCAGGAGACATAAGAGAGGTGGGTTCGATCCCTGGGTCAGAGGGATCCCCTGGAGAAGGAAATGGCAACCCACTCCAGTATTCTTGCCTGGAGAATGCCATGGACAGAGGAGCCTGGCGGGCTACAGTCCGCAGGGTCGCAGAGAGTCAGACACGACTTAAGTGACTTAGCATGCACTCACAATACAAAATAAAAAAGTTTTTAAAAATTGTGAAGGCTCCTTTTAACTTCACATAAACCAAGGCTGAGTGGTGGAGACTGACTAATTTAATCACGGTGCCCTTGGCTCCTAGAATAAATACCCCCAGCACTCTCCTTCTCTAAAGCCTGAGCTGTTCATTGGAACTTATTCTAAGGAATTAGATTTGATAATGTTTTCTTTCTCAGGTAAAAGATGGCCTTAACCAGAAGCCAGAAAAAGGGAGAAATGGAATCAGGTATGTGTACTTCTTTAACACTTAAGTTATATCAGCATCTTATGGAAGTAATGTGTACCCATGGTAAAATCCAGCTGTAACAAGGATATCAGATGAGAGTCTGGGGTTTCCCCCAAGAATGTGAGGCCAGTTCACTATTTTTTAAATCATAAATAAAATCCATCATCTTAATCTACTAAAGAGGAAAATCCACATCATCAAATCAATTGATGCGGAAAAAAGATTTGATAAAATTCAGCATCCATTCATTTAACAACCCTCAGCAAACTAGGAGCTGAAGGGAAGGAAGTTCCTTATTCTGAAAAAGTACTGGCCTTCCCTGATGGTCCAGCGGTTAAGAGTCCACCTGCCAGTGCAGGGGGCACAGGTTCAGACTCTGGTCAGGGAAGATTCTACATGCCACGGGGCAACTAAGCTTGCTCCACAAGTACTGAGCCCACATACTGCAACTGCTGAAGCCTGGGTATGCTAGAGCCCACGCTCCACAAGAGAAGCCCCCACAATGGGAAGCCCGTGCACCACAGAAGAGTAGCCCCCGCTCACCGCAACTAGAGAAAGCCCGTGCGCAGCAGCAAAGACCCAGCACAGCAAAATAAACAGAATTTAAAGAAATCCCAGCTAACGTTGCACTTAATGGCAGACGTCTAAATGCTCCCCCCTGCAAAATCAGGAACTAGGTCAGGTCGCCTACTCCATTCTTTTTCAAGATCCTTGCAGATGCTAGTGCCATGAGGCAAGAAAAATATGTAAGAACATCTAGATTGGAAAGGAAGAAATAAAACTCTCTCCACACGCAAAAGGCATGAATGTCTACATCACAAGTCCCATGGACTCGATAGCAAAAGCTCATAGACTCACTAAGTGAGTTTAGGAGGGTTACAGGATACAAGGCCAATAACAAGACAAACGTATTTGTATATACCAGCAATAAATGACTGGAAGCTATACCTGTTCAGTTCAGTTCAGTTGAGTCACTCAGTCATGTCCGACTCTTTGCGACCCCATGAATCGTAGCACGCCAGGCCTCCCTGTCCATCACCAACTCCCAGAGTTTACTCAAACTCCCGTCCATCGAGTCAGTGATGCCATCCAACCATCTCATCCTCTGTCATCCCCTTCTCCTCCTGCCCCCAACCCTCCCACCATCAGGATCTTTTCCAATGAGTCAGCTCTTCACATGAGGTGGCCAAAGTACTGGAGTTTCAGCTTCAGCATCATTCCCTCCAAAGAAATCCCAGGGCTGATCTCCATCAGAATGGACTGGTTGGATCTTCTTGCAGTCTAACGGACTCTCAACAGTCTTCTCCAACACCACAGTTCAAAAGCATCAATTCTTCGGCACTCAGCTTTCTTCACAGTCCAACTCTCACATCCATACATGGCTACTGGAAAAACCATAGCCTTGACCAGATGGACCTTAGTCGGCAAAGTAATGTCTTGGCTTTTATATTAAAAAGCATATTAGCTATCTAGGTTGGTCATAACTTTTCTTCCAAGGAGTAAGCGTCTTTTAATTTCATGGCTACAGTCACCATCTGCAGTGATTTTGGAGCCCCCGAAAATAAAGTCTGACCCTGTTTCCACTGTTTCCCCATCTATTTCCCAAGAAGTGATGGGACCAGATGCCATGATCTTCGTTTTCTGCATGTTGAGCTTTAAGCCAACTTTTTCACTCTCCTCTTTCACTTTCATCAAGAGGCTTTTTACTTCCTCTTCACTTTCTGCCGTAAGGGTGGTGTCATCTGCATATCTGAGGTTATTGGTATTTCTCCCGGCAATCTTGATTCCAGCTTATGCTTCTTCCAGTCCAGCGTTTCTCATGATGTACTCTGCATATAAGTTAAATAAGCAGGGTGACAATATACAGCCTTGACGTACTCCTTTTCCTATTTGGAACCAGTCTGTTGTTTCATGTCCAGTTCTAACTGTTGCTTCCTGACCTGAATATAGGTTTCTCAAGAGGCAGGTCAGATGGTCTGGTATTCCCATCTCTTTCAGAATTTTCCACAGTTTATTGTGGTCCACACAGTCAAAGGCTTTGGCATAGTTAATAAAGCAGAAATAGATGTTTTTCTGGAACTCTCTTGATGATCCAGCAGATGTTGGCAATTTGATCTCTGGTTCCTCTGCCTTTTCTAAAACCAGCTTGAACATCTGGAAGTTCACGGTTCACATACTGCTAAAGCCTGGCTTGGAGAATTTTGAGCATTACTTTACTAGCATGTGAGATGAGTGCAATTGTGCGGTAGTTTGAGCATTCTTTGGCAGTCCCTTTCTTTGGAATTGGAATGAAAACTGACCTTTTCCAGTCCTGTGGCCACTGCTGAGTTTTCCAAATTTACTGGCATATTGAGTGCAGCACTTTCACAGCATCATCTTTCAGGATTTGAAATAGCTCTACTGGAATTCCATCACCTCCACTAGCTTTGTTCATAGTGATGCTTTCTAAGGCCCACTTGGCTTCACATTCCAAAATGTCTAGCTCTAGGTGAGTGATCACACCATTGTGATTATCTGGGTCATGAAGATCTTTTTTGTACAGTTCTTCTGTGTATTCTTGCCACCTCTTCTTAATATCTTCTGCTTCTGTTAGGTCCATACCATTTCTGTCCTTTATTGAGACTATCTCTGCATGAAATGTTCCCTTGGTATCTCTAATTTTCTTAAAGCGATCTCTAGTCTTTCCCAGTCTATTGTTTTCCTCGATTTCTTTGCATTGATCACTGAGGAAGGCTTTATCTCTCCTTGGTAGTCTTTGGAACTCTGCATTCAGATGCTTATATCTTTCCTTTTCTCCTTTGCTTTTCGCCTCTCTTCTTTTCACAGCTATTTGTAAGGCCTCCCCAGACAGCCATTTTGCTTTTTTGCATTTCTTTTCCATGGGGATGGTCTTGATCCCTGTCTCCTGTACAATGTCAGGAACCTCCGTCCATAGTTCATCAGGCACTCTGTCTATCAGATCTAGTCCCTTAAATCTATTTCTCGCTTCTACTGTATAATCATAAGGGATTTGATTTAGGTCATACCTGCATGGTCTAGTGGTTTCCCCCACTTTCTTCAATTTAAGTCTGAATTTGGCAACAAGGAGTTCATGATCTGAGCCACAGTCAGCTCCCAGTCTTGTTTTTGCTAACTGTATAGAGCTTCTCCATCTTTGGCTGCAAAGAATATAATCAATGTGATTTCGGTGTTGACCATCTGGTGATGTCCATGTGTAGAGTCTTCTGTGTTATTGGAAGAGGGTGTTTGCTATGACCAGTGCATTTTCTTGGCAAAACTCTATTAGGCTTTGCCTTGCTTCATTCCATACTCCAAGGCCAAATTTGCCTGTTACTCCAGGTGTTTCTTGACTTCCTACTTTAGCATTCCAGTCCCCTATAATGAAAAGGACATCTTTTTTGGGTGTTAGTTCTAAAAGGTCTTGTAGGTCTTCATAGAACCATTCAACTTCAGCCTCTTCAGTGTTACTGGTTGGGGCATAGGCTTGGATTACGATTATATTGAATGGTTTGCCTTGGAAACAAACAGAGATCATTCTGTCGTTTTTGAGACTGCAGCCAAGTACTGCATTTTGGACTCTTTTGTTGACCATGATGGCTACTCCATTTCTTCTAAGGGATTCCTGCCATAAAGCCTATTTATTTTTAATTGAAGAGGAACAAATATCTCTCCCCTAGTTATTCTTCAAGGAACCGGTCCTATGTGTGTCACTTTCTCAGCTGGTTCCCACTGAGAAAACTTTGTAGCTTAGATCCTGGTGCTCCTAAGAGGCCAAAGCCAAGGGTCCCTTAATGGGACGTAGGATTTGCCCTAGTCAAAACTCTTAGAGCTCAGTAGGTCTCGAACCTCTGCTTTCCTCACCCTTCAAAGAGCTCAGACTGTGTTTGCTGCTTATGCTTTCCTATTTTCTGTGTGTATATGGGAACACATCTGATATTTGTGATGCTGCCTTTTTTTTTTCCCTCAGATTATTTCCATTCTTACTGGTATCTCGTACCAACCCTAAGACATAAGTCAGGCAGGCAATAGTACTCAAGTGTTAGGGTAATATTTTAAGTATTATGTCTTATAATATACAAAGCCAGGCCCCAGGCCCAAGGGTCTACTCCTAATTTCATGCTATTTCCACTGTCTGTGTTTCAGATGGTTCATCTTAGTGTTCTATAAAAGTGGCATTTCCAGTTTGGAGCAGAATTCACTCTGTTAGGCTCCATCAGGTTCCGTTTTCTACTTGAATCACCTGTCAAATGACACACGTCAAATGCCTAAGGACTTCTGGACTTGAATTTCATTCATAAAAATGTTCCCTCAGTCCCTGGAATTTGACCAATATTACTTATTGCCACAAACGTAGATGAAATTTGGCCACCGTTGACAAAAAAATTAATAGTCCATCTAAAGAAGAAATAGAGAATTTTATTTGAGCCGATCTGAGAAGTATAACCCAGGAAGCACTCTTCCAAAAAACTCTTGAGACCTGCTCCACTTGTTAGAAGTCAAAGGTACTTCATTTATACAAAGGTACTTCAAAATATACATTTTTGAGACAAAAGAATTATGCATCAAAATGACACACTGACATTTTTGCATCAGGCTCACCAAAAACACAGGGGCCAGATCTGAATGTACAAAGTGAGCAGCAGGTAACCATGATCCCTTACTGAATAAGGAAGCCATGTTACCTTCCAAGGACTCACATTGCTGGCATCAGAGGAAACAAAACAAAAAGCATTGAACTCTGCAGTGGAGCCAGCTTTCTCACCTTTGAGGAGGTCTGGTTAATGTATAATGAAGACACATGCCACTAGGGAGGGCTCAGTATGGGTAAGAAATATATTATGCTTCATTTTCTTGTCCTGCCTTGAAACATAAATTTTATTCCATCACCCTATATTTTATGGATGTGAAAGTTACATTGTTCTCTATGGTACTTGAGTATATACCATTATCACTTCTCATTCTCTAAAGTAGATCATCTGTATACCTTCACTCGTGTCTCTGTCAGAAAAGACCCACCGGTCTTATTTGGGGCAGCGCACTTCTCCTCCCTGGGGCAGTATAAGAATGTCAGAGTCTTCTCTAGCCTGGAACATTTGAGGAAGCGTCCTCTAACCATTTGTCCCCCTGGTCACCACCTATATGGTCCTCTGGAGGAAATAACTCAATGGGTCCCATGGAAGCTTGGGCACAGGGGACACTGCAGAGACTAGAAACCTTGGGACCCAGCGCCCAGTGCTCCTGGGCGTCCCATCCCAGCCGTATTCCTACGGGATGCTGGTCACTGTTACCCTGTGGTCTGCAGGCATAGGTCTCTACCGTCTAAAGGGAATTCCTTAAAACTCTCTCTGCTTCCTGGGCTGGCCCAAGTCATCCTCTCCACTCCTTGGAGCCCCTCCTTGCCTGAGGGTGCTCTTTAAGAAGGTAAAGGAAATAACTGGGCTTCTCTGACCCCCAAAAGAAGCCCCAGTTGGAGACTGACCTTTAGGTACTCAGCAACTTCTGCTTTTGGTCGTTTACCGCCTTGGCTCTCAAGTTTTTGGAGTAAGAAGCCCAAAGACACGGCTGCCTTCTGGAAAGAGATCAGCACCTATTTCAACCCATACGTAACATCCCCAAATATCACTGAAATAGTTGCTAGTTACAAAGTAGTTAGAAGCGTTCCCAGCATTTCACTGTGTCAAATAAATTCTTTTAGGTGTGTTCTAATGAGCAGGCAAGCAAAGACAAACCTAGACTTGGTTACTTTCTGTCTTTATACTCTAGAAGTCTTCTGCAAACATCTTAAATTCCTTCCAAAAGGAAACAGAGCCCAGCTTCAAGTGCAACATACTGTGACCTGGAGCAAATAGTCCGCTCACAAGACGGATGGTTTTCTGTTTCAGATTCGTTAATGCTTTTGGCGAGAGCTTCAGCGTCACAATGGATGGGGAAGTTTACAACAATGTCTCCGGTCACAATGCCAGTGAATATCTTTTTTTCTCTTCTGGCGTGTAAGTGCCTGCAATGGCCGCTTTGCTCTACAGTTCAAGGGTTTTGAGCCTTTTTCTTTAAATAGTACATTGAAGATTTCAATACCAAGAATGTTAACCTGTATTAACCTTTTTTTTTTTTTTTTTAGAAAGAGCTTCACAATAAACTCACCAGAGATTTCACAACAGTGTGAAAAACAGTTCAAAACATCCTACCTTGAATTTGGTAGTGCGTTTACCTATGTAATCACCAGAAAGGTTAGTGATTCATTGCGCTGAATCAGACATGCCACTCAAACGTTATTGATGAGAGTCCTTGCAAACAGAACGTAGGAATGATTTAATGGAGTAATATAAGGGTGTGTATTTTAAACAAGTTTAGGATTAATTCAGTTCACCACTAATTCTTTAGTTTATCATTGCCTTAAGTTCGCTGTTAGAATAAAATTACACAGACCGACTTACTCTAAAAATTCACGTTGGGTGCGAGCCCGGCCCTGCCGGCAGGGGACCTCACGGATTGTGTACGCATTTTGGCTTGCAAGGTGTTTAATTGTTGCCGGGCGGGACTTACTGCAAGCTGTCAAGTCTGGGGTTGTATTTTGTTGAGTAGAAAGAGAAATTTTCCTTCAGCCGACGTGACAGGGCTTTGTTTGGTGAAAAAAAAGGGTACTTGAGCCCCCTCATTCCATTGCCACGGGAGGGCGCATTTCTCAGCTTTTGCTCTTCCAACCTGCTAAAAGGAATTCCTGGATCTAAACACCAGTATTTGACATTGTGCAGCAAAGAAATGGTTATGGAGAAGCCCAGTCCGCTGCTTGTAGGGCGGGAGTTTGTGAGGCAATATTATACTTTGCTGAATAAAGCTCCAGAATATTTACACAGGTTTTATGGCAGGAATTCTTATGTTCATGGTGGAGTAGATGCTAGTGGAAAGCCCCAGGAGGCTGTCTATGGCCAAAATGATATACACCACAAAGTATTATCTCTGAACTTCAGCGAATGTCATACTAAAATTCGTCACGTGGATGCTCATGCAACCTTGAGTGATGGAGTAGTGGTCCAGGTCATGGGTTTGCTGTCTAACAGTGGACAACCAGAGAGGAAGTGCCGCGGCCAGCACAAGCAAGAGTCGCACCTGCAAAGGGAGAGAAACGGAGCGTCCCCGCGTGGAAAAATAAGAGAGAGAGACAAAAGATGGGGTTGAGAGGATCAGACCCACTATGTCTGATGCCTTCCTTTATTAGGCCACGGTATTTATAGGGTAAAGTACGTGATTTAAGACATGTACAAGGTTATTCTTTAATCTCAAAATACAATCACCAGACCCCTACCATTGTGTACAGAATTTCAATAAGATAATCTATCTTTTATGATACGTGTATAGGATAATCAATCTTCTAGGACATGTTGCAGGAACAAGACATCCTGGAGCAAGACGACCTGGAGCCTTAAGGGCTACAAGAATTCTTGAGGGTGGCGGGACAGGGAGCTTAGGACAACGCCTAAGGCTCTGCATACCTGCGGAGCAGCTCCCAGGACTTAACCCTTCACGGGCCGTCCCCCGCAGCTCCCCTCTCTTTATTTTTTAAAAGCTCTATAAGATGTCGGTGCTGCAACATGTTTTTATGTATCAGAATTTTTACATGTAAAACTTCTTTAACAATACTACGAATAAGACAAGGAGCCAGACAAATCACGATAAGCACAACAATCAAAACCGTGCCCATAGTAATTATGCTTCGCCATAGTGATTGCAGGCTA
The DNA here is from genome assembly GCF_032405125.1 of Capricornis sumatraensis. Classification (NCBI taxonomy): domain Eukaryota; kingdom Metazoa; phylum Chordata; class Mammalia; order Artiodactyla; family Bovidae; genus Capricornis; species Capricornis sumatraensis. The sequence continues at coordinate 83,730,948 of NC_091080.1, read as the reverse complement.
GGGAAGTTAGAAAATAAATTTTGCACAAAATTGTTAACAGCATCAGCAATATTTAAAGTAGCTTTAGGAGAATTTTCAATATCAAGAATTTCATTATGTAATTGCAATAGATCTAGAGAGACATTAGTATTAAACCAAATTCCTTGTAGATGTTTTTTCACCTTATCCCAAGGAAAGTCAGATGTATTATAAACCTTTTTAGTAACACAGATCCATTTATAATTAGCATGACATTGAATTTTCATGCGAAAGCTAATGCTCTGAACTTGTTCTCCTAGAACTCTAACTGCATCATATAAAGCTGATAATCTATCTTCTATTTTTCTATCTATATCTTCTTGTGTTCCCATTACTTTAGTAACATTATATGACAAGGAATCTACAGTATGAGCAGCTTGAATGGATTGTGCTAAAGATACAGAAGCGGTAACAGCAGTTGCTATAAGGGTGATTAAGGATACTATACCCAGAATAATCAGGCTCACACTTCTTTCAGTGCGGCTAAGAGCCGTGTTAATGCGTTGTAGCAATTCTAAAGCAGTCTCGTCATACCAAGTTTCAGTTATTTCAACAGGTAACATTACAAAAGCAGGTTGTTTTACTATTAAAACTTGTTCTCCTTTTGCAACACCTCTTATGCAATTGGTAAGTATGCAATTAGAACAATTTAAATGATAAATATTCGATGACAATGTTATTTCCATATGGCCTTGTATCAACATGAATGGGTAAGGGACACAAGCTCGGGGATATAAAAATCCCGTAACTTTTACATTACCATATTTACTCCCACTGGTACTGGGTTCAAAATATATCCTAGTACCATGACCAAAAGCAGCCAAAAGTTTCCACAGTTCTGTTTGAAATATCTGAGCAGTGTTTACAGAGAGAATGGGTGGATACTGTCCTCGATATTCAGGAAAATCAGGCTTTCCCACAGGTGTCCAGTCCCATAAAAAAGTGGTATTGGCATTGTTGATGTTGTACACCGACGCAACTCGGGCTCGACATAAAGTCCAAGGAGTGTCTATTCCCATGCGGATGCTTCGATGTTTGCCACAAAACGGAATGTCGAGAGGTCCAGTTCCGTCACGGTGCGATCTTTTTCCGGTTTTTTCATTGATGCCAGAAATAGTCACTCGAGGATAGGATATATCAGCTGACACCTGTATACAGTGAGGATGCTGTAATTGATAAGAAAAGCACATAGGATATTGCGTAGTAAGACCATAAAAGGAAATATTAGCTTGCTGAGGGGAAATATGAGTATCGGATTTTCCTCCTAAAAGACTTGTGTCGTTGACATAGACAGGCACTATTTCTTTATCCCATCCCACTGATTGAATCATAGGCGGATCAGGAATGTATGCCCAAAAAGCCGTAGCCTCTCCGTTTTGTATCCGCTGTAACAACAACAATAACATGAGCAAGATATTGGTAGGTGTTGCTGGAGGTTGTACATGAGCCTCATTCCAAGCATGTCGCATTAACGCTTCAATCTGCCTTTGGGTAGGCAGCTCACTCGTGGGCTCGCTCAATGTCATGCGGCGTATTTGATGTATCAGGGAGTTCCTCCGTCGCGCGCACCAGCCTCTCCGGGATCCAGCGCGGCGCTTCGGCATTCTGTGGAAAAACACAAACATGTCCCCGTCCCCATATTAATACAGGGTCTGGCCCATACCACAGATTGGTAAGTGGATCCTTCCATCGTACAAGTGGTTTTTTGCAGGAGGGCTGTTCTCCCCAAAAACGTTGGGCTGCTGAATTGCCTTCTGCGTCTAAAGTTAAAAAGTTTAGAACATAAAGAGCATGATTTAAGGCGTTATGCGGTGAGGGACTATACAGTTCATTCCCCTTTTTTTGTTTTAATAATTGATGTTTAATGCGTTGATGGGCTCGTTCCACAATACCTTGTCCCTGTGGATTATAGGGAATTCCTGTCTTATGATGAATTTGAAAAGAAAGACAAAAACGTTGGAAAGAACGGCTAGTATAACCGGGTCCATTATCAGTTTTAAGGGTGTGTGGGGTTCCTGAAATAGAAAAGCAAAAAAGCAAATGTTGAATACAATGACGAGTTGATTCTCCAGTATGAAGGGAAGCCATGAGAAAATGGGAAAAAGTGTCGATAGAGACATGAACATATTTGAGACGCCCAAATTGAGGAATGTGAGTGACATCTGTTTGCCAAAGGTGATTAGGGCGTAAACCTCGAGGGTTAATTCCATATTGAGGGAGAACAAAGAATTGAGGACAGGTAGAGCAAGATTTTACGATTTGTCGTGCAGCTTCACGGGAAATCTTAAATTGCAACCGTAAAGAATGACTATTTTGGTGATGCAAGTTATGAGATTTTTGAGCTGCATCGATAGCTGATTGAAAAAACACCTGTTTAGTAAGAACGTCCGCAATGTGATTGCCTTGTACCAGGGCACCAGGAAGGGTGGAATGTGCACGAATATGTCCAAAAAAACACGGGTATTGACGACGGTGAAGGGCCTGTTGAATTAATGTAAATAAGTTAAGAACGTCAGGAGAGGTTGTGCCAATAATTGGAACAGTTTCAATCATCTGTAAAGCACCGACCACATAGGAACTGTCTGTAAATAAATTGAAAGAAGTGGGTACAGTTAGTAATGCTTGATGGACTGCAAATAATTCTACAACCTGGGCAGAAGAGAAACTGGTATGCGTATAATAGGTTTGATGGTTAATAATTAAAGCTGCAGTACCATTAGAAGATCCATCTGTAAATATAAGTGTTGCTTCAGGAATGGGTTGTCGGCGAACTATTTTTGGAAAAATAAAGGCATGAAGGCTAGCGAATTGTAGCAATTTATCAGAAGGATAATGATGAGTAATCCGTCCTGGGTAATTTGCGAAAGCTATAGGCCAATTATCTGAAAATTGAAAAAGCCAATTTTGTTGTTCCAAAGCATAAGGAATACAAACGAAAGGGGGTTCCATACCAAAATATTGGATGGCTTCATGACGTCCTTTTGCTACAACTTTTGCAACAAGCTCATAATAAGGAAGCAAATGTTTAGTTGGAGTAGCCGATAGATATATCCATCGCAAAGGCTTATCTTGATAAAGAACCCCTGTAGGTGCTCGTGGGGTGGAAAGTATATACAGACCCCATGATCGTTGGTAATCAAGATAAGTAATCTGTTGTTGTCTAATAGCTTCTTCTATTGATTGTAAGGCTGATCGTGCTTCTAAAGAAAGTGTTCGGGGTGACGCAGGGTCAGAGTCACCTTTAAGGATGTCAAATAATGGTTGCAAGGTGTAAGTGGGTAATTTTAAATAAGGGCGTATCCAATTAATATCTCCCAGGAGCTTTTGAAAATCGTTTAGAGTTTTCAAATGATCAGTCTGTAACTTGACTAATTGAGTACTATAAGCCCGAGGATATAGGGAGAAGCCCAAATAATTATAGGGAAAGTGAGTTTGAATTTTTTCATCAGCTATGACAAGACCATTAAGACTCAAGTGTTGTTTTAGAATAAAAAAGGCTTGATACAATAGATGTTCGTCAGCATGAGCTAATAATATATCATCCATATAATGAACTAAATATAACTGAGGAAAACGCTGACGAACAGGAGCTAACGCTGCGGCAACAAACTTTTGACACAATGTAGGGCTATTAGCCATTCCTTGTGGAAGGACTCTCCATTGATAGCGTTGCATAGGCTCTTTAAAATTAACAGAGGGCAAACTAAAAGCAAATCTTTTACAATCTTGGGGTGCAAGAGGAATAGTGTAAAAGCAATCTTTTAAATCTATAACAATGATAAAGGATTTGTCAGGTATAGCGGAAGGGGTGGGTAGCCCAGGTTGTAGGGCTCCCATATGCATCATTGTTTCATTTACCTTACGAAGGTCTTGTAGTAATCTCCATTTTCCTGATTTCTTTTTAATAACAAAAATTGGGGAATTCCATGCAGAGGTAGAAGGTTCAATATGCCCAAGTCTCAGCTGTTCCTGCACCAGCTGTTGTGCGGCGGACAGTTTTTCTTGTGTTAGGGGCCACTGATCGACCCATACCGGTTCCTCAGATTTCCAATCAATAGGATCGGCATGTGTCACAGGAGAATCAGAGGTCCCTAGGGAAAACACCCCAAGCCTTTTCGACTCTGATTAGATTTTAAATCAAGGGGTAAAATGATGCCTTGATGTTGTTTGCCTAAACCTTGGTTGGGGAGTAAACCCTGATCTAACATTAAATCTGTTATGATGGGTGAAGGACTATATAAATATACACCCATTTTACTTAATATATCACGCCCCCACAGATTAACTGGAAGATGGGGCAGAATATAGGGTTTAAATTGGCCTGAATGGCCGTCTTTATCCTTCCAAGTAAGAAGGGACGAACTTTGTTCTGGATTAGTAGTTTGGCCAATACCTTGAAGAGTAGAAATGGCTATTTGTTTAGGCCATGTAGTGGGCCAGTGTTTATCAGAAATAACACTAATATCAGCCCCTGTATCAAGCACTCCGCGGAAAAGCTTACCATTGACGTGCAGTTCAAATTCTGGTCGTGCCTCGGTAACATTTTGCACCCAATAGGCGTCAGAGGACCCGAAACCTTTGTCCTGACGATCTCGGTTAATTGTTCTTCCTTGTATAACTAATGGAACTAAAAGGAGTTGAGCTATACGTTGTCCTGCATTGATTACAATAATTTTGTTAGGAGCGGAGGCTAATATTTTTATCTCTCCTGTATAATCAGAGTCAATTACACCAGGATGAATAAGTATTCCTTTTAAAGATGCACTGCTGCGCCCCAAAAGCAGTCCAGCAGTTCCTGGAGGTAAAGGCCCAAACACCCCTGTAGCAAGGGTTTGAACCCCCATCTCCGGAGTCAATACTGTGTAGGAGGTGGCACAGAGGTCCAATCCCGCGCTGCCTCTTGTGGCTCGATAGAGGTCTGCAATGGTTCTTTGGGAACCTGCAGTGTTGCCCCATAACATTGTTTCGGGGCCAGGGGCTGGCCCCTCACCCAGTTTCCCGAAACCGGGGGTAAAGGATTACCTTGAACATCCGTCTTAGAACGACAATCTCGGGCCCAATGCTTTCCTTTTTTACATCGTGGACATGGAGTAGGAGGATTAGCAGGAGTTTGTTGCCGTTGTTTTTGGGGGCACATTACAGCTCGATGGCCAGGTTGACCACAAACAAAACAACCTGAATTACCTGACTTTTGATATCCTTTCTTGTTCCTGGCTTGTTGCTGAAAAAGTACCTCTTTAATGCCTTTTCCTTGCAAAGCCGCTGCCATGGCAATGCCTTGCATGTAGGAGGGTCCAATGTCAGCACAAATGCGAATATAATCAGACAGATCTCCCTTCTTTCTGTAAGGTCGTAAAGCAGCTTGACAGGCAGAGTTAGCATTTTCATAAGCCAATTGTTTTGCCAATACTATCCCAGCTTTTTCATCCGACATTATCTTACCTATAGTCTCTAAGAGTCGTGCCACGAAGTCCTGATAAGGCTCATCAGGTCCCTGTCGGACTTTTGAAAGATCTTCTGTCTTAGTACTGGAGCTAGGAAGTTTTTTCCATGCCTGTCTGGCTGCATTTGATATTTGTGCATATGCACCAGGTAAAAAATTAAGTTGAGTGTTAGTAGCCTGGAAAGCGCCTTCACCAATTAACATTTCATAGGAGGTTTGTATACCTTGCTGCCGATTAATATCAGCTATGTGGGCACATTGTTCAAAATATTCAGATTTCCATAATAAATAATCTCCCCCTGAAAGACAAGCTCTAGCTATTTGTTTCCAATCATTTGGGGGTAGATTCTGAGTACCCAGATTTTCTATCATAGCAATAGTGAATGGAGCGGTAGGACCGTATTGTGAACAAGAGACCTTTAACTCTTTCAACTGTTTGAAAGGCAGTGCTTCATAGAAACGCTGGTTATTATTTTCAAAGACAGGAAAAGCAAGGGAAAAATCGGAGACAACCTCACCAAGTCGTTGTGCTTGTCTCAATGCCTTTTGTAGCGGAGACACCATCTCAGATGGAGGAGGAGGAGGCCCCGGAGGGGGATCGAGACCAGCAACAACGGAAGGAGCATAGGCAGGAGGGAGAGGTGGAGCAGAAGGGGATTTTAAACTGTTACTAGGAAACTTAATTCCTGAGTTCTGCAAAGCAACAGTGAGATTTTTTAAACATTCAACCAAATCATCTTTAGATATTGACACCCCCTTTTCTTGTGCCAAAAAACCCCAATCTTCTTGATGGTATTTAGCAGCCTCTTCATCTAATTCTGCCTCATCTGTGGAGGAAAGTGAGTCATCACTATCTGAAAGACGCGATAGGTTACAAAACAGAGGGTCACCTTCAATTCCCTCGGGAACATGAAGAGGATTTTCTTCCTGTTTTAATAAGTTTCCTAAACGCTTTAATTCATCATTATCAAAGTCCAAGCAATCACGAATTAGTGTCCAAAAGGATAAAGTTTCTACAGGAATCTTTTCAGGGCCATGTAAAGTATAATGAGTCCGAATTTGTTCCCCTACCTTTTTCCACGTCTCTAAGCTCACCGTGCCTTCTCTGGGGAACCAAGGACAAACTTCTTCAATAAATGAAAGAAAATTGATTAATTTAGGTTTAGAAATAGTAATTCCCCGGTGTTTTAACATTACAGATAGCATATGTACAAAGAGTTGACGACTATGCGTCTGTCCCATATTTATACTCTCAACGATATACCTTACTGCTCCTTCCTTGATAGTCGCTAGTATACTTATATACTCACTCTTTGCGACTTAATATGAGCAGTGGCGAGGAGAAGCTGTCGATCTCGAGCCCCACGTTGGGCGCCACCTGCCGCGGCCAGCACAAGCAAGAGTCGCACCTGCAAAGGGAGAGAAACGGAGCGTCCCCGCGTGGAAAAATAAGAGAGAGAGACAAAAGATGGGGTTGAGAGGATCAGACCCACTATGTCTGATGCCTTCCTTTATTAGGCCACGGTATTTATAGGGTAAAGTACGTGATTTAAGACATGTACAAGGTTATTCTTTAATCTCAAAATACAATCACCAGACCCCTACCATTGTGTACAGAATTTCAATAAGATAATCTATCTTTTATGATACGTGTATAGGATAATCAATCTTCTAGGACATGTTGCAGGAACAAGACATCCTGGAGCAAGACGACCTGGAGCCTTAAGGGCTACAAGAATTCTTGAGGGTGGCGGGACAGGGAGCTTAGGACAACGCCTAAGGCTCTGCATACCTGCGGAGCAGCTCCCAGGACTTAACCCTTCACGGGCCGTCCCCCGCAAGGAAGTTTATGCGAACCTCTGTTCTGGCTCCTGAAGGATCTGTTCCAAATAAGTTTTATGTTCACAATGATGTGTTTCGTTATGAAGATGAAGTATTTGGTGATTCTGAACCAGAACTCGATGAAGAATCAGAAGATGAAGCAGAGGAAGAACAAGAGGAAAGACAAGCGTCTCCAGAACCTGTGCAGGAGAATGCTAACAGTGGTTACTATGAAGCTCACCCTGTGACGAATGGCATAGAGGAGCCTTTAGAAGAATCCTCGCATGAACCTGAACCTGAGCCCGAATCTGAAACAAAGACTGAAGAGCTGAAACCTCCAGTGGAGGAGAAGAACTTGGAAGAGTTAGAGGAGAAGCCTGCTTCTCCTCCGCCTGCTGAACCTGTTTCTCTGCCACAGGAACCACCAAAGGCTTTCTCCTGGGCTTCAGTGACCAGTAAAAACCTGCCTCCTAGTGGCACTGTTTCTTCCTCTGGAATTCCACCCCATGTTAAAGCACCAGTCTCACAGCCGAGAGTGGAAGCTAAACCAGAAGTTCAATCTCAGCCACCTCGTGTGCGTGAACAACGACCTAGAGAGCGACCTGGTTTCCCTCGTAGAGGACCAAGACCAGGCAGAGGAGATATTGAACAGAATGAATCTGAGAACCGCAGAATAATTCGCTATCCAGATAGTCATCAACTCTTTGGTGGTAACTTGCCACATGATACTGATGAAAATGAACTGAAAGGGTTCTTCATGAGTTTTGGAAATGTTGTGGAACTTCGCATCAATACCAAGGGTGTTGGCGGAAAGCTTCCAAATTTTGGTTTTGTGGTTTTTGATGACTCCGAACCAGTTCAGAGAATCTTAATTGCAAAACCAATTATGTTTCGAGGGGAAGTACGTTTAAATGTGGAAGAGAAAAAGACAAGAGCGGCCAGAGAGCGAGAAACTCGAGGTGGTGGTGACGACCGCCGGGATATTAGGCGCGGTGATCGAGGTCCTGGTGGTCCCCGGGGAATAGCGGGCGGTGGCATGATGTGCGACCGGGACGGAAGAGGACCCCCTCCGAGAGGTGGCATGGCACAGAAACTTGGCTCTGGGAGAGGAGCCGGGCAGATGGAAGGCCGCTTCACAGGACAGCGTCGCTGAGGCTCCACTGTTGGCAGAGTCTTGGCAGTGGTACATTATTCATCGTGTTTGCATTCTTGTTAATTTTTTTTTTTGGCTTTGGAATGTGACACAGCCTTTTTGATCATTTCTTTGATGTGAAAAGCATCTTTCGGTTATCAGTTAAATTGAGGTGGATATTATTTCCCCAGTTTTACAACAGGATTCGCATTGTTAATTTATAAATCGAGACTTGGAGAATTAAGGACTGAGAAATGACCATATCTTAAACTGTCTACAACAAAGTGAACTTAAAAGGACATGCCCAACTGAATTCAGGTCCTTTGAGTCAAAAAAATCCTCTGCTGCACATTTTGTTTAAGTGTTACTGTTTCTGCCTATTATTGTTGGAAACACAAATAGTGCAATTTGTGCAATTGGAGAATCTTGCCTTTTTTTCTCGGCTCCCCCCAAAAACACAAACCAACAGAAACTCGTTATGCACTCATCAGAATGCACTAATGGGTACTCTGAACTCATTAACCTTGACATCTGCAACAGGAGGCAAGAGGGGAAAAAAATCTTTCATCTTTTTTTCCAGTAGAGCATAGTTTGTGAAATGATGAGGGCATTTTTACCTGCTTGCTGTGACCAGCGTGTGTACACATAAACCTTAACAAGACTACAAGTATATTCCAGAAGGAAGTCATTTAGTTATGAACGAAATAACAAAGCTCAGAACTTCAAATGCTATGGTCTTGCATGTTAGACCAGATTTAGTAGCTCCATATCTAAGGTGTCTTTCTACCTGCCCCTCTTCAGTACAGGGATGGCTGGCTGCTCAACACACTCCTCCTCCCCCTTTTCCTTTCTTTAAGCTGTGTACAGTGAAAATTGTCTTTACTGTGTTTTTGTTCTCTGGTAATGTAATACGCATGATGGTGCCTTCTATTAATACATCATTCCGGTCTTGCTGGTAATTTTGTACAGTATAGTGTATAAATTGCTGTGCTGCAAAGCCAAACAGCTGCAAAATGTTGAGAAATCATTGAAGTATATAAAAATTGCAGTATCTTTAAAATCAGTAAAATTGACTAGTATATTATTTACCTTGTTCTTCAGTTAACAACTCTGTGTTCTCTGTGGGAGGGAGTCTTGTGTGTTTGGGAGGCAGAGGGAAGGAGGAAGTCAGTTATTTGAGTCAAAGTCTCTTGTTGACTTTTCTCTTGGCCTGAAGGTGAACATTGAAGCGTATCACTTGAGAGGTGCTTGGAAAAGTCAGTCAACTTGATGTACATTTTTAGTGACCTTTTAAAAGCAGTCAGATTCCATAAATGGCATGTAAACCTGAAGTAAGGATACTGCAATTTTCAGAGAAAGAAGAACAGCAGCTCTTAAGTGTTTGCATTTTTTATTTGAGGGGGCAGGGAACTGTCATTCATTTTGCACAGTTCTTGACCTGATGTCAGCACCTGAGTGGCTCTGAATTTAAGTCTGGGATGACATCTTTTATTTTTACATGAATTTCTAAACAATTCTGTGAGCAAAGTTTGTAGCTGCTGGATTATTGTCTGTCTTTATAGAAAGTTCCAGTAAACCACAAATATGACAAAGGATTTTATGCTTGGAGTATTTGGTACCTACCAGTTTCTGATGTTTTAGGCCAGGAGTGGGGTAAATAAGTGTGACCACCTGAAGCTGCTTGTAGCATGGAAGGCTTCTCCATTCTGTCTTAGTAAAAACAAACAAAAAATGCACTTGACATAATAGCAAACTGTTTCTTAATTATGAAACTGTTTGCTATTTAGTAAACTAGCAGATGATGCACATATTTTGTTTTCCATGTACTGGGCAATGTAAGTAAAATTAAGCCTATCCCCTCTCTCCCCACCTTGAATGAGGTCTTCCATGTTCAAGGAAAAGTCTTGCACTGTTGGATATATTTTGGGGACACAGATTTCTCAGTTTCTATTTTGGGGGGCTTAAGGATTTTTTTTCCTGTTTAAAATACATTTACACTTTCTAATGTATAGTACTTGAAGTTCTTACAAGAAAATTACTTTCGAGTTTTGAAGCTTTTATTCAAACTGCTTTTAAATAAGTGGTTTCTTGTCAGTGTTTTATATATATATATATATATATATATAGCATATTGTTCCTCTTTCATTTCTTTCTCCTACTTCATTTGATATATATATATATGTAAAATTTTCAATCCAAGATATTGCCCTACCGCCCATGAAAACTGTTCTGGCACCAAAAGTAATGATAAATGTTAAGTGTAATAGAAAATTAAAGCAAAGAGCCATTCAGCTTCAGTCTTTACATACCATGAATAAAACTTTAAAACATCACATGGAGAAATTTACATGGTGATTGTTCACCTGCAGTACTGTGAACTTTTAACATTTTGTCCCCTTTTCAGTGAACCAAAGTAAAAATATTCATCTACCATAACTGTTATTTGCTGGGTTTTTTTAATTGTTGTTGTTGTTTGTTTTTATTTTTTGGATGGTAATATTCTATTCTATCCTTATGACACTATTGCAACCAAATTGGCTTTACCATCTTGGCTTTAGTAGGTATAGAAGACAATGGATTACCATCTTTATTGCTGTAATGTGTTAACCATTATATGCTAGTAGTATCTAGTTTAATTGTTTCAGGTGGAAAGTATTCTTTGAGTTTCCATTTTGAATGTGTTTGGACTAAACAAACAATAAACTACTGATGTCTGCAGCAAAAAAATAAAAATAAAAAATAAAATAAAATAAAATAAAAATAAAAATTCACGTTGACCGGTATCTGATGCTTCCTCGTAGACGCTTAACATAGACTTTGGAAACTTTTAGTTCAAAGAGCTGGCAATGTTTACAACAAACCTGACTTCCAACCTACTCTCTCGTTGAAGAGGAAAAAGCTAGTGAACAGACTTTCAAGTCTCACCAAGGCCATCCCAGTCCGAGGAGAAAATGCAGTGTTGCATGTTTACATTGACAAGGTGTACTTTCTGGATAGATTGTATGAGGTCACCCTGCAGGTCCAGGTGCAGTTGGCCGGGCTGTGCAATTTGTATTTTGAAAGCAGTCTCGATTTTCATGTCGTCTTCTTGTTTCTGCCTTCCTGGTTCAGAGTGACGGTTGCCCCGAACCAAAGATTTTCGAAGACATCTCCCCCAACACAGTCAGCATGGCTCTGCAGATCCCCCAGTACTTCCTCCTCACCTGTGGCGAGGTGGTCTTTTCCATCACCGGCCTGGAGTTCTCCTATTCTCAGGTTTCTTGTCTATTGGCTTGTACACCCCTCTCCTACAACCCTGCCTTCCAAAAATGCTGCTGGGACTTAATAATAAGCTGGAGTAGCCATGTACTTACAGTGTAAAAGAAAACTCTAGAAATGTGGATAGATTCTGGTAGATTCTACTGAACATGATTTCAGAGATTACCCAGTCTTATTTACTGAATAAGAATATTACTGTTTAGGGAATTCCCTGGCGATCCAGTGGTTAGGACTCCATGTTTTTTCAGCCAAGCGCACAGGTTCAATCCCTGGTTAGGAACCTGAGACCCCACAAGCCTCATGGTGAGGGCCCTCCCCGCCCAAAAAAAGGAATATTACTGTTTAGCATTATGAGTGTCCACCTACAGGTGTCCAAATTCCCAGTTATATGATAGGATTTGGGGTCCTAAGTAGGAAAAACTCTATTAATGACCATTACCAGGGTCAAGATGGTCAATGGCTTCCATGTTCTCAAAAACCCCATCCATAGCAGTGTTCACATGCAGGTCCTCATTGTCGTTAAGGTTCACTTGAGGTCTCTTCGTAACTCCCAGTAAACCCACCGATTAAGGTCTCACTCTTAAAACTTACAAAATAGTTTTGCTTTTGTGAACATTAGACTAATGAGGCACATTTTGCTGATACCTGTATTGGTTTATCACAATACGGTCAGAGCCGTCATAACCGCTGCATGCCTAGTCTTCACATTTTGCAGTAAAGACTGCCAGTATGAGCTGGATGATCCTTTTCTGCAGTGACCTCACAGTCTAGTTAAGGAGATGACTACAACACACGGTGACAAGAGTTTGCTTGGTGAGAAATTTTGGTGACTTGGCAGGAAAACCCTCCAAAGAGCAAGCTGACAACACAGAGAGCAGCCTCCACTCAGAGTGAAGGAGATGTCAGGCTGGGTGGCTTTGTTTGAAAATTCCTCTATGGAGATAGAATCGGTTCATCTGTAGATTCGTCCGTTTCACGAGGATGATAACTCTGCAAGCATGCAGAGAGTGAAGAACAAAGGACTCTTGCGTGCTCATACAACATGAGCATTTGGGATGTCTCATCATCCAAGTGATAGTCCTTTTTGCATTTAAAGCAACCCAGCTCTTAATGTGCCTTCTGGGGGTGTCAGCGGCCTCATTAAGGGTGTCATTGAGTTAGGCGTGATCTCCTGCTCTGCGCTTGGCGTCTAAGTTGGGACTCACTCTGTCTCATTCCCTTCAGGCTCCTTCCAACATGAAGTCGGTACTTCAGGCAGGATGGCTGTTGACTGTGGCCGTCGGCAACATCATCGTGCTTATTGTGGCAGGAGCAGGCCAGTTCAGTGAACAGGTATGGGTGCAAACAGAGATCCGTCTACCTCTGTCTTGTCTGTTGATGACCCTCCCTAGCCGTCTGGATATACACGTGGCCATCTCCGCCAATGGCCAAATAACACCCTCAGACCCAACCAGACAGAGCAGTTCCCAGACACCCTCACGGCCAGGCATGTGCTCATTCTGCTTGTTTCTCCTTGGTGTTACGCGGCCGGAATATAACCAGATGTAACCATGTGCGGTTAACAGGCTGTGCTGAGCTGTCTGCGCTCAGTTGCTCAGTCACGTCCAACTCTTTGCAACCCCATGGACTGTAGCCCACCAGCCACTTCTGTCCATGGAGATTCTCCAGGCAAGAATACTAGAGTGGTTTGCCACGTCCTCCTCCAGGGGATCTTCCCCATCCAGGGGTCAAACCCAGGGTCTCCCGCATTGCAGGCAGATTCTTTACTGTCTGAGCCACCAGGGAAGCCTGAGGTTAACATACTGACACCCTAATATCATTTACTAGCAAAGGAAACGTCTTTTCCTAGCTTCATTGAATGCAGCGTAATGGCCCCAAACCAAGCATGTTATCCAGAAAGTTTCATACCACCGAAAGTTAAAACCATTCTAAAGGTTGTCGTAATTTTTCCCATTTAAAATGAGGGCTTTTCTGGTTCTAGAACTCTATCCCTCAGCACTCAGCATCTCTGCCTCATACAAGAGCTGTCCCTTAGCTCATCAGATTCATTACCAGCCCCACCAAGACCCATCGGGGTCTGTCCTGCCTGCTCATGACCTCACGGTATTGCCAAATTTAGAACGTTTCAGCGTGTTCTTTTTCCCTCAAGAGTACTGCCTGGTGTTCTCTTGGTCCAGCTTTTTGCCGTAAGACTTGGGTTTTTAGAGATTTTTTTTCCCATTTTCTTATGGGTGTCTGCACTCCAGAGCTGTTAGAAAAATGTTATCATTACACTTGGGCCTTCAGGAAAAGCTGGCCATTCTGTATCTGCGGCCATAGCCTACCGATTTTCCCTAACAACTACATTCCCAACACCTTCGATCTGGATGTCGAAAGAAAAACTACCCGCAGTGTATACGTGCATTCCCGTAACCTGTACTGTTTTTGTGTTTTTCCTGCTCCAACTCAAACTCTTCGCAGTGGGCCGAGTACGTTCTGTTTGCGGCATTGCTTCTGGTCGTCTGCATAATATTTGCCATCATGGCTCGATTCTATACGTACGTCAACCCCGCAGAGATTGAAGCTCAGTTTGATGAGGATGACAAGGAGGATGACCTGGAAAAGAGTAACCCATACGCCAAGCCGGACTTCGTCTCACAGACACAAATGTGAATGTCAGGAAGCAAGCGGAGCCGGGGCTGGGCCCAGGGTGTGCCCAGGGGTCTGTCCCATGGGGGCAGGACACTCTGTTGGGTGGCCTCTGATGGGGAAGACTTCAGAACTGTGGACCAAACCAAGACAGCTGCTTTCTCAGCAGCTGGCAATGAACCTGAAACTCCAAAAGAAGTCCTTCTGTTTGTTTGTTTTTAGAGAAGTCTTATTTAAAGCGTGCGCACGCGCACACACACACACACACACACACGCACGCGCACACACACACACACACACACGCACACTTTTATAAGAGTCCATACTCTGCCTGAACTCCTTTTCCTAACACACAAATAAAGTTATTTTGGACTAACTTGAATTTTTGAAATGGTGGCCAAGTTCCATACTGTGTGCATTCGCACACTCTGTGGAAACAATGTTAAAGGAGGCAAAAAGTGAATGGTTAGGCTTTTGAATAGTACGTATTCATAATAAGGACCGGCTGGTATTAACTGATAACTCTACCTTCTGTTTTTAGTCCTGTTTTTCCGTTCCCTACCTCTTTGTAAATTATGTATAACTTGAAAAACCACTCAGGTAAAGGCAAGTCATGATTTTTGGAGTTTCAACGGTATGAAATAAACTCTCATTCTCAAGAGTAAGTGTCTGTGTACTGGGGGGGGCAGGGCAAGAAATTGTTAGTGTGCTTCCTGACTATGCAAGCGGTGCCCACTCATTGGAATTTCATCAAAAGGTGGCAAAAGCACAAACAAAGCAAGGCCCACATACAGGAAATTCCAGAAACAGGAAATGTCAAGGTTTGCTTCTTTGGGGCCTGCTTTTCTCATGGGCATCTCTAACCTATACTTCTCTTTTACTATTAGAAGCTTCCTATGTGCATATTTCTGTACCATCTCAAAGGGTTTATCTCAATACTCGTGAGCATTTTTCTGCTTGAATAAAAATCGTTCTAAAATACTGTAAATACTCCCTGCCCAGTTCATCCTATAGATACTTATCATACAACCATTCCCAGGTGTCAGACCCAGAATGAGTCTGCCTTGACACTCCAGAAAAAAACAAGCAACAGTTTATTTCAGACGTGCGCCCAGCTGTGAATGTAGGCACTGGCTCCTGGGTTTGGAGCTTGGATCTCTGAGACGCCTCTGCACAAGCTGATCATCACACAGTGGAGAGGGAACGACGCAGAGACAAAGTCCAGAGTGAGAAACGCGAATGCGATGAGCAAAGCTTGCTGAGGGATCTCTTCAGTCCTTCGGAGCAAGTCCCCACTCTCAGCGGAGGCTCCTCTTTCTTCCATGGGTATGTCACCTTTCTCTCCGCTCACCGCGACCCACCAGCTTCTGTCTCCTGTAATGTGGTGGGTTCTCTTTCCCATCAAAGGCAAAAAAAAAATCAGATCCTGAGACACTTAGTCCCGACCCACCCTCACTCACGCACCCCTCCTGGCCAAGTTCTCTTCGTCTTTGGGATCCAGGCCATCTGCTCCAACAATTGTCCTGTCCCTCAGTTTTGTTACTGATTTAAGTTGCATTGGACTTCCCTTGTGGCTCATCCGGTAGAGAATCCACCTGCAATGTGGGAGACCTGGGTTCGATCCCTGGGTCGGGAAGATCCCCTGGAGAAGGGAAAGGCTACCCACTCCAGTATTCTGGCCTGGAGAATTCCGCGCAGAAGTCCATGGTGTCACAAAGAGTCGGACACAACAGAGCAACTTTCCCTTTACTTTGAGTCGCGTGGACCCTGCTTGAGCCCTTGACCAAGCTGGGTTCAAGTAGACACGTAGCGTAACTGAAGCTGAGATTGACCGAGCACAAACTTTATTCAGTGGCCAAAGAATGGAGAAATGGAGACTGAGTTCACAGATCAACTTCTAACCCTCCTGGCTGAGAGAGATTTGATTTCAGAATAAAGACAAAAGGAGGTGGACTGAGGCTGATGATGGGGAAACATATGCCATCTACCCAGGGGGTGGTGGAGGGCTGTTTCAAGGAAGTGGAGTGCCGCTCTGCTTTTGCTGGTCCTCGGTGTCCGGTCATGGCCGTTGGTGGGGTATAATTTAATATGCTTATGATGCTAATAAAATCTGTGTATAATGAGACTCAGGGTCTGTCAGAGATCAGATTCTGCTGCCATCTTGGTCCCAGCTGGTTCCATCTGTCTGTTTGTTCATAGCTTCCTTGCTTATCTCTAGACCCTTTAAGATTTTTGCTCACACCTGCTACAGGTATGGTTGGCAGGTTTTGAACAAAAACATGTTCATGTTTCCCTGACAACGATTTGGCTGTCTCTCTTCTGCACTTCCAGCACTCACCCCTTGGGTATTGAGGCTGTCCAGCTTTCCCTGGATCAGAAGCTCTCTGACCAGAAGCTCTGTATCCTTTTGTCCATTTAATTTCCAGAAGTTGGCCTCTCTGTGTTAAATGCCAGTTTAAAATCTCTTGGACTGAGAGGAGTGAAATGGAAGAGGCTGAGAACTAACCATTCGGCAGGGATTTGAATGACCTCGTTGACAAACTCTAGTGTGAAAGGCTAGCTCTAAGGAACTATAACTTTTCTCTCCCTGGTCATTTCTACCCCCAACTTACACAGTGTGCCTTTGATGGGGTAAACCAGCAGTCACAGTGATGAGCACTCAGCTTCTTTACCCGACTCTTGTCAATAATCCAAGGAGGAAAGTGAGATCGCTCAGTCATGTCCGACTCTTTGCGACCCCATGGACTGTAGCCTACCAGGCTCCTCTGTCCATGGGATTTTCCAGGCAACAGTACTGGAGTGGATTGCCATTGCCTTCTCCAGGGGATCTTCCCGACCCAGGGATCAAACTCAGGTCTCCAGCATTGTAGACAGACACTTTACCGTCTGAGCCACCAGTAATCCAAGGAGAGCTCCTCCTAAATCCTCAAAAGATACTCTGGCCCATAAGAAGTGTTCTTCTTACGACTGCAGGGTAACATGAGCAACTCTTCACCTTGCAAAGCTCATTTTCCTCTCCTACGAAACGAAGAGAACGTGAGACAAACTGAGGTCTTTGCAATCCTTTGTTTCAGGGTGCCTGACACACACCAGGTTTCCAAATGTTGAGTGGAGACCGGCTCCTCAACTGACTCTGATACTAACACTGAGCATGCTTTACAGTTAGACAGGAACCACAGCTACGTGATCTCCACTGGCCTTTCAAGGGTAAGAGGAAGGCCTGAGGGGCACCAGGGCACTTTGATCATTAGAGGTGGGTTTTTAGACTTCCCTGGTGGCTCAGATGGTAAAGCGTCTGCCTGCAATGTGGAAGACCCAGGTTTGATCCCTGGGTCAGGAAGATCCCTTGGAGAAGGAAATGGCAACCCGCTCCAGTGTTCTTACCTGGAGAATACCATGGATGGAGGAGCCTGGTGGGTTACAGTCTGGGGTTGCAAAGAGTTGGACACAGCTGAATGACTTCACTTTCTTTCTTTCTTCTTTCAGAGTAAACCTGCTGTAATCTTCCCATTTCTTCCAAACAGAATCAATACTGATGGGAGCCACCCTGGGTGTTTTAGACTTTGTTCACAAAACTTTGAACAGTGGCAGGTGTCATGGGGCAGGAGTGGCCAGGGGGAATACTTGGGGCCAGATCTACCCTTTCCCTGCCCTTTCCCTGGCCCCCATTTTTCTGTGCTTTACACCTTTCTCTAAGTTCCAGGCTGATCAGTGTTTAACCAAAATAATTCACTGACTTTAACGTTGGCTGTGTTGAAGTATGATCCTATGTGGGTTGGGAGAATGTCTGAAATGGAAATGAAGTCCTTGGAAATATCAGGATTTCATTGCTTTTACCTAAAAGCCAGAATATTGGGGGTTTTCTGCTTTGTTTTTGTTTTTTAATTTTTATTTTATGTTTGGATATAGTTGATTTACAATATTGTGTTAGTTTCAGGTGTACAGCAGAGTAATTAGGTTATTTATATACGTATATCTATTCTTTTTCAGATTCTAATCCATGTAGGTTATTATAGAGTATTGAGTAGAGTTGCCTGTGCATATTATACAGCGGGTCCTTATTGATGATCTATTTTATACATCCTAGTGTGCATGTGTTAATCCCATACTCTCAATTTATCCCTCCCTCTCCCCTTTCCTGTTTGGTAACCTTACGTTTGTTTTCTGTGTCTGTGAGTCTGTTTCTGTTTTGTGAATAAGATTACTTGCATCGTTTTTTAGGTTCCACATGTAGGTGATATCGTATATTTGTCTTTTTCTGTCTGACTCACTTAGTATGATCATCTCCAGGCCCACCCCTGCTGCTGAAGATGGCATTGTCTTATCCCTTTTATGGCTGAGTGATATTCCATTGTGCACATGTACCACTTCTTTATCCGTTGCTCTGCTGGTGGGCGTTTCGGTTGCTTCCACGTCCTGGCGATTGTAAACAGTGCTGCCGTGGACACTGGGGTGCGTGTATCTTTTCAAATTGTGGTTTTCTCTGGATATATGCGCAGGAGTGGAATTCCTGGATCACATATCAGCTCTATTTTTAGTATTTTAAAGGGACCTCCATCCTGTTCTCTGTAGTGGCTGCACCAATTTACATTCCCACCAACAGTGTCGGAGGGTCCCCTTGTCTCCACACCCTTTCCGGCATTTACTGTCTAGAGACTTTTTGGTGGAGGATATTTTAAAAAGTGGTTATAATGTCAGCCTATTCTTGTTTTGTTTCCACATGCCTCCATAATGTTGTTGTTTTTTTTCTTTTTGGTGGTGGGTCTTTATTTCTTTCAGGGTACTAAGATATTTATTTTGTGGTCTATTTTAGAATTTTTAAAAAGTTACTTCATTAAATGTATGTTCCAGCTTGATTTTTATTAACCATTGTAGCCATGCATTCTGGACTTTTTTTTTTTTTGCAGCTTCATTTTTTTTTATGACAAATAATAGTGGTTAACATTTACTGGACCCTGAATATGGGCAGACGGCCTGTGAAGCACTTTACTGTGTCAAGTTTACAAGCATGTGGCCTTTGCAACAGCCCTATAATGTAGATTATTGTTATTATTCTGATTCCACAAAGGAGAAAAAACAGAAACTGAGAAAGCAGATAATCTGCCCAAGGTCACATCCACCATCGGGCTCCAGAGCCCAGGCCACCAACCACTACACAAACCTGCCTCTCAACTGCCAATGCTTACTGGACAGTGTGGATTAAATGAATTTAATCCTTATAACAATACTAAATAATGTCTTAATACCCCCATTTTAAAGATAGGAAAACTGAGGCATAACCAGCTTAATTAACTTGCCCACAGCCATAGAGCCAGCATGAACCGAAGCCCGTCTGAGCAGGGACGAGCGCCTGCCTCCCCGTCACCAGGGTGTCCAGTCTCCTTGTATGTCAAATGCAGACGTGTGATGGCAGGGCTGGTGTACCAGGTCCAAGAGCAGAGCGGGGGCCAGACTGAGGGGCCTCAGAGAGATGCGGTTCACCTGATACCCAGGTGGACACCCCGGGCCTGGCCTCGGTGAGCAAGATGGGCATGTATAGGGAACTGGGAAGTCCTGCTCTCAGAGGATTACATGGAAAAGGATTAAACACATTTGCCATCTTCAAGAGAGCCAGGCCCTCCTGTAAAGATCTCGTGACGTTCTGGAAACACTGGGACCCCCTCCCTAGTCGCTCTGGGTTTTGCACACCTCCAGCACCAGGGAGAGTCCATTACTGGCTCCTCCGGTGTCCTGGCAATCAGCTCTGAAGTTCGCCATGCCGGGCCCAGGGTCTCAGCTGCCAGGAAGCCAATTTGGGAGGTGGGGTGTAGGGGTGAGCCACAGAGGAGGGGCCAGCAAGCCACAGCGAGGGCCATAGAGGAAGAACAGGCTGTTTTGTTCTCTTTTTTTTTAGTTGTGGCAAAATACTGGGTTGACCAATACAAATATTCATACAAGGTTTTCTATAAGCTATGAGGGCACCCCCCTTTGGGGAGATCCGAATAAACTTTTTTGCCAACCCAGTACATACGAAATAAAGTTCACCACTGAGCCATTTTGCAGTTACAGAGTCCAGGGGTGTTATGAGCACCCATGTGGCTATACAACCGTCACCACCGGCCCACTCCAGAACTTCTTTGTCTTGCAAAATAAACTTATCCTCATTGAACCCCAACTCCCCACTCCTCCGCCCGTCCTGCTGCAGTTCTCCTTGCAGTCGCCTCCATCCTGTGATATGGGAGTCCTGGCAGGCTTCCTGGAGAAGTCCTGCCTGTCAGGGGCTCAGCTCACCCCCGATCACAGGCGATCAATAAGACAGAGCCCAGCTGGCCTGGGGCTCCGAGGGGTGTCAGCAAGGACACAGCCCACCTCCAGCCCCGGCAGCCTTGTCCCTGCTTCCCAAATCCTGCTGACTTCTGACCAGAGCTCCAGGGTTTTTATCTGATGGAACGTTTGGCTTGTGCTAATGAAACTTGGAGGCTCCATACTGTGTGTGCATGCTAAGTCACTTCAGTCGTGTCCAGTTCAGTTCAGTCGCTCAGTTGTGTCCGACTCTTTGCGACCCCATGAATCACAGCACACCAGGCCTCCCTGTCCATCACCAACTCCTGGAGTTAGCTCAGACTCACGTCCATCGGGTAATGCCATCCAGCCATCTCATCCTCTGTCATCCCCTTCTCCTCCTGCCCCCAATCCCTTCCAGCATCAGGGTCTTTTCCAATGAGTAAACTCTTTGCATGAGGTGGCCAAAGTATTGGAGTTTCAGCTTCAGCATCATTCCCTCCAAAGAAATCCCAGGGCTGATCTCCTTCAGAAAGGACTGGTTGGATCTCCTTGCAGTCCAAGGGACTCTCAAGAGTCTTCTCCAACACCACAGTTCAAAAGCATCCATTCTTCGGCACTCAGCCTTCTTCACAGTCCAACTCTCACATCCATACATGACCACTGGAAAAACCATAGCCTTGACTAGACGGACCTTTGTTGGCAAAGTAATGTCTCTGCTTTTTAATATGCTATCTAGGTTGGTCATAACTTTTCTTCCAAGGAGTAAGCGTCTTTTAATTTCATGGCTGCAGTCACCATCTGCAGTGATTTTGGAGCCCCAAAAAATAAAGTCTGACACTGTTTCCACTGTTTCCCCCTCTATTTCCCATGAAGTGATGGGGCTGGATGCCATGATCTCCATTTTCTGAATGTTGAGCTTTAAGCCAACTTTTTCACTCTCCTGTTTCACTTTCAAGAGGCTTTTTAATTCCTCTTCAGTCCAACTCTTTGCAATCCCATGGACTATAGCCCACCAGGCTCCTCTGTCCATGGGATTCTCCAGGCAAGAATACTGGAGTGGGTTGCCATGCCCTCCTCCGGAAGATCTTCCCAACCCAGGGATTGAACCCACGTCTCTTATGTCTCCTGCATTGGCAGGTGGGTACTTTACCACTAGCGCCACCTGGGAAGCCCCTGGAGGCTCCATAGATGGGTTTAAAGGGAACAGGGGACAGATCTGTAAGGCTGCTGTCTTGGTGCCCTCGAGACAGCCTTGCACTGGCCGGGCTCTGTCCTGTTGACCGCCTTTGATCAGGGGTGAGCTGAGGCCCCTGACATGCAGGACTTCTCCAGAAAGCCTTCCAGGCCTCCGACATCACATCCCTGTGCTTCCTAAGGCCGGAGGCTGCTGTGAAGCCTTAAGAGCTTTCTACTTGTGCAGGAGTCAGAGGATGGGTCCAGACGGCGGGCCTTTGTGCCTGGGGACTGTCCTGTCCTCAGCACTGAGTGAAGAAGTGCTTCCCTGGACACTTTCCATCTCACGCACAGCTCCTAAAATGGTCTCTGCCCCCATCACCACAGGCAAGAAGAGGGAGGTGCAGGCCAACTCACAGAACTCACTCTGACAGGTTTCCCAGCTTTGCAATCACCAGCAAAAAGGTGCCGGGAGCCATTCTCTAAAGGGTCCCTTTGGGCAGAGAGGACGTTCCCAGCTGCCCCCTGCTGTTCGGCTGATTTCTATCTCGGTAAGACTCATCCTCAGTAAGGTTAACCTGGAGTAAGACTAACCTTCAGTCGGTCATCCATCTTAACTTGGGTCCTTGGTTTGGTTTTCAAACCTGCAAAGAATTCTTCATACATCCCACTCAGCTACTAACAGCACAGCCCATGTGTGTCCACTAAGTGCTGACGACCTACAGCAGGCGGCCCAGCTGGGAGGGAGCGAAGGAGCCCTCACTTTGGAATTCATGCTCTTAGAAGAAGTGAAAGCTCTCTGCCCCACCACACCGCTGCCCCCTCTTTCCCTCCCTCCTTCTCTCCAGCCCCCCAGCTCCCAGCACCCCCAAGCCAGAAAGAGAGGCCTCACCAGAAAGCCAACCCTGATGGCATCTTGACCTTGGACCTCCAGCCTCCAGAACTGTAAGTAAATGAATTCCTGTTGTCGAAGCTACAGTCTGTGCCATTTTAAGGCAGCACTAATACAGGGGCCAACTGTCCCTGTCTGTCAGGGACTGGGGGTGGAGGTGTTCTGGGACATTCTTGGGCAAACTGGGACAGGTTGGTCAGCCTAATTTAGGAGACAATGCGTGTAAAGTGTTCGGGCTTCCTACCGTGCATGGCAAGTAGTAAGTGGGCTATAAATACAATTATTATTTCATCCCTTCAACTATCTAAGTCAGCACCTATACGGTGCTCAATGCAGTTTAACATACTAGGGGCACAAAATAGATAAAGCATGCTGTCGTGGAGGTGGCAAGCATTTACTGAGTCCCCAGACCAGATCGTCAAAGTCTAGCTGGATGGGTTGGTGCAGGGATCTGTCAGAATGCGACTACAAAGGTCGAGCTGTCCTGAGCTCTGGGGAGGTGGCCCTCAGACACTTCTCTCTGCTGTCCCCCAGCAGAAGCCACCAATTGAGGCTATCATTTCGGTTGCTTCCTGTTTCTAAAAAACAGAAGCCGGAGAAGCTGCGTAGCACTGGGGTCCTGGTTAAATGACCACAGGTATTTTACCAAATGGCCCTGGGCAAGCCCAGCCCAGATTCTTCCTTTTGACTAAGCAGAAAAGAAAAAAGTGAATTGAAAGTAGCTCAGCCGTGTCTGACTCTTTGTGATTGTCTAGCCCACGGGATTCTCTACTCCAGAACACTAGAGTGGGTCCTTTCCCTTCTCCAGGGGATCTTCCCAGCGCAGGGATCAAACCCAGGTCTTCCGCATTGCGGGTGGATTTTTCAGCAGCTGAGCCACAAGGGAAGCCCAAGAATACTGGAGTGGGTAGCCAACAAAGGTCCATCTAGTCAAGGCTATGGTTTTACCAGTGGTCATGTATGGATGTGAGAGTTGGACCATAAAGAAAGCTGAGTGCTGAAGAATTGACACTTTTGAACTGTGGTGTTGGAGAAGGCTTTTGAGAGTCCAAGCCTTGGACTGCAAGGAGATCCAACCAGTCCATCTTAAAGGAGATCAGTCCTGAATACTCATTGGAAGGACTGATGCTGAAGCTGAAACTCCAATACTTTGGCCACCTGATGTGAAGAGCTGATTCATTGGAAAAGACCCTGATGCTGGGAAAGATTAAGGGCAGGAGGAGAAGGGGGCAACAGAGGATGAGATGGTTGGATGGCATCACCGACTCAATGCACATGAGTTTGGGTAAACTCTGGGAGTTGGTGATGGACAGAGAGGCCTGGGGTGCTGCAGTCCGTGGGGTAGCAAAGAGCCAGTCACGACTGAGCGACTGAACTGGAGCCTATCCCTTCTCCAGCGGATCTTCCCGACCCAGGAATCGAACTGAGGTCTCCTGCATTCCAGGCGGATTCTTTGCCAACTGAGCAATCGGGGAAGCCAGTCCATCACAAACTGCTCTCCTGAAAGTTCCCCAGTTTGGCCACAAGATGGCAGAAGAGAGAACACTCTTGGAAAAACTTGGGACAACGTGCCAGCAAAAGGCTTTTGTAAATGCTGGGAATACCTTATTAGGAATGTTTCATGAATGCACATACGAAGGTCTCATCATACACTATGTATTTTTTTTCTAAACGGTTCATTCTTGGGACTGGCATGAATAGACTCTGTTCTCTCTGGAACTCGGGTACAGATTCCAGCAGGGGTCGCTGTTCCCCGATTTGGCACCAGGCAGCATCTGGAAGCCGCTGGCTTTGTGTAATTGGGGAAAAAACTCACATTTATCAAGCGCGGCAGTTTGCATTATTTAACTTACATCCTCATCCACTCATTTATATATGTACGGTACATATTTATTAAGCTTCTCCCATTTTTCAGACACTGATACAGGCCAGATAAACTAATAAATGTAGTGTCAGGTGTTGATAAAGCGCTATGAAGAAAAAATAAACTGAGTGAGGGGTGAAGCCCGATATTTAGAAGGAGCAGCCCAGGAGGGCCTGTCTGAAATGGTGACATCTGAGCAGAGACCTGCATGGAGTAAGGGAGCAAGACAGGGACAGAACATTCCGGAGGATCCTGACAAGAGCAGGTGCTTGAGATGGGAATAGGGTTCATGGGTCTAAAAACAGCCAAGAGGCGCCCACATCCAGAGTGTGGTGAGCAGGGAACGAGGGCAGGGCGACCAGACTGGTCGTGTAGGGCCTTTGGGGGCCGTGATAAGACCTGAGGTTCTTTCCTGTGTGTATCGGGAAGCTGTCAATGGCTCTCAACCTGAGCTCCTCCTTAGCATCATCTGAGGAGCCCCAGTGCCTGTGCCTTCCTAGACCCAGATTCAGCATTCTGGGCTTGTAGCCTGGGCATCTGGGTTTTTTCCTAAACACAACAGGGAGTATCAATAACAGAGGCTGACACACAGCTTTCGCTATCATGGAAGAGCACAATAGAAGCTGTCGAACGCAGTGGAAACACTCTGCTTCTGTGTGCCCTTCAGGAACAACTTTGGAGCTAGTGAGTGTATGGAAGCGTGGCGTGGGTCACTGAAGACAACTATTCAAAACTATGAACTTTAGGCTGTCTCCCATCAATACTAGCGAATCTTTCCTGGGGAAAATGCAACTTCCAAAGCACCGTGAGTCACTCGAAGGTGTGTGAAGACCAGTGCAGAAAGCAGGATGGTTCAGCTGAAACACGGGCACGTGTCCGTTTCTGTAAATATGTCAGGTGTGTTTAGATGTAAACTCTCCAAGGCATGGTTCCGATTTCCTCGGTGCTGTTGTTAGAACAGATTATCAGGTCGGTATGTTATTTAGTAGTGATTGAGTGCGTGTGAAGCCTTTTGACTGGTCTTTGAAATTTCTATCCTGTTGCAATTTTAAAAAATTTCAAAGAATGGTGGACCTTAAACAATGTGGTTTTAGCAGCAGAGCTAGGAAACGGCACTGCACGAGCCCTTCCTTTGTTCTTCAGTAAACAGTGGTGTGAGGCTTTCAGATTACCGTTCCCTTAGTCAGTAGGTCAGCAAGATTGTGTGCAGAGTGGCCGGCCACCTGCTACCCCAAGTTTATTTTGACAAGATAGAGGCGAGGCACCCAGAAAGTCTCCTCACCAGAGATTTGGGTGCATGAAATCTGCCCTCACCCACCTGAATCAAAATGACTGTCCAAACACAATCCATCTTGAATACTCTGTACTAATGTAGTATATTTTTTTAATTAGCTTTTAAAATCAAATCAGTACATGCAGCCTAAAAAGGCAAAGATCTCTACAAGACTTGTTTTGCAAAATAGCAAGCCACCATTTTCCATCCCCCAGCCAATTTCCACTCCCGAGAGGCACCGCTTTGAACTGTTTCAGTCTGAGGGTTCATCTCCAAATAGCATGCTTACATAATACTTGCTGGTTTCTCAGTTGTTAACTGTATATATTAGCTTCCTACTGTAGACCAAAGGGATTTAGCTCTTCTTCACAGACCCTGAAGGCTGAGCGCCAAAGAATTGATGCTTTTGAACTGTGGTGTTGGAGAAGACTCTTGAGAGTCCCTTGGACTGCAAGGAGATCCAACCAGTCCATTCTGAAGGAGATCAACCCTGGGATTTCTTTGGAAGGAATGATGCCAAAGCTGAAGCTCCAGTACTTTGGCCACCTCATGCGAAGAGTTGACTCATAGGAAAAGACTCTGATGCTGGGAGGGATTGGGGGCAGAAGGAGAAGAGGACGACAGAGGATGAGACGGTTGGATGGCATCACCAACTCAGTGGACATGAGTTTGGGCAAACTCCAGGAGATGGTAAAGGACAGGGAAGCCTGGTGTGCTTCAGTCAATGGGGTAGAATAGGATCAGACACGACTGAGCAACTGAACAACATCACACATACCTTACCATTTGCCCCAGCTGCAAATGCACACTTGTATCCACCCAATACAGCTTTAGAGTAATTTTAGTTAGATTAATACTTAGTTAGACTTATTTATTACTATATTGCGTTCTTCCCTGGTGGCTCAGACGGTAAAGTGTCTGTCTACAATGCAGGACACCTGGGTTCAATCCCTGAGTTGGGAAGATCTGCTGGAGAAGGAAATGGCAATCCACTCCAGTACTATTGCCTGGCAAATCCCATGAACAGATTTATTTAGATTATTATATTAGATTTATTTAGTTAGATTAATATTAATATTCCAGGACTTCCCAGGTGGCTCAGATGGTAAAGCGTCTGCCTACAGTGCAGGAGACCTGGGTTCAATCCCTGGGTTGGGAAGACCCTCTGGAGAAGGAAATGGCAACCCACTCAAGTACTCTTGCCTGGAAAATCCCATGGACGGAGGAGCATGGTTGCTTACAGTCCACGGGGCTGCAAAGAGACACGACTGAGCGACTTCACTTTCTTTCTTTCTTTCAATATTCCCTGTCACATTATTATGCTCACGTAAATGCTATTTTCACATAAGCTACCTAGTGTACTAAAACTAGTTTTTACTTCTCTGCACAATACCATAGTTTGGTTTCCCTGGAGTTAATTATTCTTTTAAAAATGTGCTTTCTTTTCTATATATTTTTACTAATTCAGCCTCCAAATCTTTCTTGGTTTAGTAAATCACCTCTCAAAATGGTCAGATACACTAAACGTTCTATCAACTTCGTCATCTTAAAGAGGTTTCTCCTGGAAGCTTCTGAACTCCAATTTGGAAGACAGAAAGAGCCTTTTAAAAGTATCTTGGGGTCCTCTTTGCCTCTCTGCTTTGTCACCTCCTATATTGTGTATCCCATGTCTTTTTGTTTTGTTTTCTTGATTGATTGCTTTTTTTTTTTTTTTTTGGTGGGGAACTTTTCTGTATAGCTTGCTGAGAAATGAAACACAGGAGGGAGATTTTTTTCCTAAGGTCTTGAGTGAAAACATTTTTATTCTACTCTCCCATTTGATTGACACTGAGCTGGGTGTAGAATTCCAGTTGAAAGCCATTTCCCTGGGAACTTTGAAAGCATTCCTCCATTTGAGCTTTCAGTGTTGCTATGGCAAAGCCCAAACCATTCTGGTTATTGATCAGTTGTATGAAAACATGTTTCTCTTTAGAAGGTTGTAGAATCATCTCTTGGATTCTAGTAATTTGAAATTTCATGGTGATGTATATTGCTGCAGCGTCCATTTATAGCCATTCTGCTGGCGGCTCAGGGGGCCCTTTTTAGGCGGCAACTCCTGTCCTTGGGTTCCAGAGTTTTCATTCTCTCCCTTGCATGTCCCCTGCTTCCTCTGTGTGTGCATGCGTGTTCAGTCATGTCCAACTCTTTGTGACCATTAACTGTAGCCCACCAGGCTCCTCTGAGCGTGGAATTCTCCAGGCAAGAATACTGGAGTGGGTTGTCATTTCCTTCTCCAGGGGATCTTCCCGACCCAGGGATTGAACCCACATTGCTTTTTCTAGAACTCCCATTATTTTGATGCTGTTCCTTCTTGACCAGGCTCTAATTTTCTTATCATGTCTTTCTTATCCTTTCTCTCCTCTCCCTCCTACTTTTTTGATTGTTTTACTTTTGAAAAATCCTCAGTTTATTTTCCGAATTCCGTATTTATTTTTTCTTAATTCCTACAAGCTTTGATTCAAAGAGTCTTTTCAATTATCTAAATTATTTTTGATGTCTCCAGCACTGTCTTCCATGATGACAGTGTCTTCTCTTCTACCTTTTAGACTATGCCCAGGGGTGTTTTGAAGAATTCTCCTCCTGTCTTGTCTCTGGTCCCTCCATGCTGCTTTTCCTCAAATGTCTTGTGGTTCTTGGCCATCAGTTCATGTTTAAGAGAAGGGATCTGAAGAGCTGCTTGGAAGTTCTGTGTGCATGGTTTTCATGCTAGGGAAATCTGCATGAGCCATTTTATTGCAGAACCCAGAAGTTGGCGTTTTTAGATATTTTTTGATTCAGACCAGAGTGTGACTGTCCTGAGCTCTGAGTCAGGTGGCAGGAGAGGAGGAGCTTAGCATTCAGTGTGTAAGCCTTCATTTACATCCTGCATGTGCCAGCTGTCCCCAAGTCCTTGACCCTGGATTTCACCCTCTACAGAGACTAAGCCACCAGGGAGGTGCTGGGGAGGAGATACACCAGCTGTGTAGGAATGGGTGGTGCTGTGCTGTGCTTAGTCGCTCAGTCGTGTCTGACTCTCTTGTGACCCCAGGGACTGTAGCCCGCCAGGCTCTCTGTCCATGGGATTCTCCAGGCAAGACTGCTGGAGTGGGTTGCCATGCCCTCCTCCAGGGGATCTTCCCAACCCAGGGATCAAACCCAGGTCTCCTGAATTTCATGCAGATTCTATACCATCTGAGCCTCCAGGGAAACCCAGGAATGGATGGTGGGGGGGCACTTAACCGTCTGATTCCACGTGCTGCCCCACCTTCCTGGATGCTTCCTGAGGTGCTAGTGCTGCTGATTCCTGCAATGGGTGTGCGTGTGTGCATGGGCGTGTGTGCGATTTGAGTTACTGTATAGCTTCCTTACTACAAAACTTTGAAGCCAGCTCTCTGAATGGACTAAGTTACTCACCACCCATCTATCTTCTTTTCAGCTTCTAAACTTGTCCATATTGACTTCTCTCCAACTCTTTGAATTGATACATTTTTTTAAAAGTTCTTTTTTCACCATCCTCACTGTCATTTATTGAGTTGATGGAGTCGATATAAATAAGTGTATTCAGTCCTCATCTCTTTCCAGAGGTCCACTGCCTCTGTGAGCCAGCTCTATAATTGCCACCTGTCTTGTGATTGAACAGACTTGCTGCCTGTACTCTTTCCAACGCCTTATTCCAGACGCCTGGAAAAGCTGCCTTCTCCCCGGGTCTAGTTTGGTGACCTGTTCTTCCCAAGCCCTACAGAGGTTAGCTCACCCCATACTCTCCTGCCTTTGGACTTCAAGCCAGAAGCCAGTTTGTGGCACCCACTCAGGACAGAACTGCTGGGGCTGAAAATCCTGGGATCCAGGGAGAGTAGAAGTTATTTATTCCCATAGATATCCTGACACTGAGAACCAGGCGGCCTCAAATCCTGATCTGGCCACCCCACATCCAGAGAACTTGTTTTCTGATTTGTCTTTCATTTCCCCCCATCTGCTTAGACTTAGAAAAAAGGAAAAATATTCATCATGTACTTGTCTTTGACTGCAAGTAAGAGAAACCCCAAGCCACAGTGACAGAGGTAACGTGGACCTTTTTTTTGGCTACATGCTTGAAAGTCCAGAGATGAGACAGGCTTCCGGGCTGGCTGAGCCAGCTGCTCTAGGACGTCTTCAGTGGCTCCGCTCTCTCAGTGTCTATTTCCTTTCAGTTTCTCCTCTACCCACATCACTCTCATTTCATTCAGAAACCGATTCCCCTCAGGGCTATAAGGGCTATGCTGGTAGCAGCAGTTCTGCAGTCATGGTCCATTTCAGTGCAGACACGACAGAGAAGAGACTTTCAACTCAAAGTCCTTCCCTTCATGTGTATAGCATGCCGACCGACGACTGCACTCCTCCCTGTCAGCAGAGAAAGGGCACAGGCGGCTCAGGTCCGGGCGGTGGGGAGGATCCTCAGGAGACCGGGGCAGGGCAAAGAAGTGAATGCCCTAGGGCGGCGGTCACGGGGCCAGATGAGAAAGAAGAGTTCTCAGGGGGTTTCATTTGAGGCGATTGGAAAAATCAATCAGGGGAGCATCTTGGGGGTGGGGAGGAAGGACCAGCGGAGGAGACTTGGTGGCAGGAGAGTCTGGAGGGAGAGAGAGACACCTGGGGGGCTTGACATTGCTCCGGCCCTGGTGTGGGTTGAACTGAATCCCCAGAAGGAGAGGGCGTCCTCACCCCATTGCCTGGGAACGTGACCTGATTTGGACATGGTCTTTGCAGATGTCATCAAGTGAAGGTGAGGTCATCCTAGAGTAGCATGGGCCCTCTAGCCAATATGACTGGTGTCTTTTTTTTTTTCCTTAATATTTATCTATTTATTTGGCTGCACTAGGTTTTAGTTGTGGCACGCAGGATCTTTAGCTGCAGCACGTGGGATCTAGTTCCCTGAGCAGCGATCGAACCCAGGCTCCCTGTCTTGGGAGCAGTGTCATAGCCAGTGGACCACCAGGGAAGTCCCAACTGGTGTCTTTCTAGGAAGAGAAGGGATGCAGAGACACAGTGTCATGAAGAAGGCAGAGACTGGAGTGAGGCAGCTACAAGACAAGCCCATGATGCCCAGGCTGGCTGACCGGCAGCACCAGAAGTTAAGGGAAATGTCTGGAACAGAGTCTCCACTAGAGCCTTCCGAGAGAGCCTGGCCCTGCCAACAGCTGGCACTTGGCTGTTGGACTCCTGGACTTGAGAGCTTTGAGAGAATGAATTTCTGCTCTTCCAAGCCACCCAGTTGGTGGTAATTTGTTACGGTGGTTCTAAGAAACTCACACCCACCCCACCAAACAACAGACGGCACCCGCAAGGTGGGGAAGTGAGACAAGTCTGTAGGAACCAGAAGCAGCAAAGCATGTGGGTGAGGCTGGGGGGAGATCACTTTAATCAAGCACCTGGTTGTGGTGGAGACCTTACCAGTGTGAGACTGAAGGAGGGAGCAGGTCCTGGAACCCGGAGCCGGCAGCCCAGCTCTGGGCGAGGGCTGGGGCCCTGAGGGGAGGCAGCCAACCCAGGGCCACCAAGGAGGAGACATGCCCTGACCTCCCTCTCTGCCCCCCAGCCTCCCACTGGCTAAACCCAACCAGAAGCCCGAGCAAGGCAGCCTGGTGGGCAGTTCACCTAGGTAGCCTCCTGGGGCACAGAGCAGACTGGGGCTGGGGTGGGGTGGGCAGAGAATGGACCCAGAGAGGCCCATGGAAAATACTCCTCAGAAAAAATAGAGAAAGTGGTTTTAGCTAGAACCTTCTGATGGGCTTCCCCAGTGGTTTGGTGGGTAAAGAGTCCACTTGCAATGCAAGAGACTCAGGAGACATGGGTTCGATCCCTGGTCGGGAAGATCCCCTGGAGGAGGGCATGGCAACCCACTCCAGTATTCTTGCCTGGAGAATCCCATGGACAGAGGAGCCTGGTGGGCTACAGTCCATGGGGTTGCAAGGAACCTTCTGAGAGAAACCATAAATAGGCTGGTTGCCTAACCAACTGATGTGAACTCGCTTCTTGGTTCCTAGCTGGAATGGGTCTTGGGGCCAGGGGCATGGTGCGAGGCTGGGAGGCCACACCTCCCATCCCAGCTGGCTGCTCCAGACCCCTTCATGGGTCTTGCCTGACTTCTGTTCCAGCCTCTGCAAAAGGTTACCGTGCCTGGGAACCTATTCCCAACAACTCGGCACTCCCTTCACATTTCAGATTTAGGCTTGAAACAACAAAAGGCTAGCATATTACCCTGGAATCACTCAGACCCTTTATTATGGCATAAAAGGCAGAGTGTTTAATAGGCAAATAAAATAATGAGAATTGAAAACTATACCTTGGAATAAAGCAAATAACCAAATTCCAGTTAAAAACAGTGAAGACTGCTGTGCCCTCCATTGTTGTGGGATTTTTTGGTTTGTTTTTATTTCAAATTTGAGCTTTTTTACAAAGTTTTGCATTGTTGTCATATTTTGCATTAATTTATCATTATGAGATGATAACATTATTTGGGTTCTACACATGTCCAGAAAATGAAAAGCAAATGAGAATTTTTTTCTACTTAATTCTGAATTGCCTCAGTGGCCTGTTTTTACAGAGTATTTTATATAACAGCTCCAGTCAACATTAATCTGTGAAGCAAACATTTTCAAGGGCAGAGGACTCAGAATTATAATAGTTC
Source organism: Capricornis sumatraensis (assembly GCF_032405125.1). NCBI lineage: Eukaryota > Metazoa > Chordata > Mammalia > Artiodactyla > Bovidae > Capricornis > Capricornis sumatraensis. Next base: position 83,698,497 of record NC_091080.1, on the reverse strand, counting down.
TGATATAGAACAAAGCCATCCATTACTATCCCTTCTGCATAAGTCTTTCATCCTCATTAAATTGTAAAAATGATGAAGTGGTGGCCTCCATGAGAAACGTAAAGTGTTTTTTAATGAAAAGATACATTTGAGGGAGAGGATTTTATTTATAGACGGTCATAACCATATTCATCAAGTTAATGTAGCCATGTTGGATAGGTGTCCAATAAATCATTCCTATTTTGTAAAAGCTATCCTGAGCTTCCTCATCAACAGATCTGCACATATTAAAATGGCTAGAGCTGGGATTTTGGGCGGCGGGGAGGGCAAATCACTATTACAAAAAAGAAATAATTATAAGAGCAATTGCTAGCATTTATTGAGCTCTTACCATGCCTGATCCACACACATGAATTCATTGACTCTTCATGACAGCCCTGTAGGGTCTGTTCATTTTACAGATGAAACCCAGGCCCTGTCCAAAGACAGGCCATGTTTTGGCCACGATGCTTTTCATCCTGCTTTTGAAAAAGGGTTTTCTCCCTTTTTGTGTGAAACAAAATTCAATATATGATTTTAAGAAGAGCTATAGTTCAAGTGCAAACTGATAACCTGGATTACAAGACTGACCATGAGAATACAAAAAAAAAAAAAAAAAAAAGAAATCTTTTAAAAGTGAGGTCAGAGATTCACCCTAAATGACTTTGTGGAATTGTTGTTTCAGTCGCTCAGTCATGTTTGACTCTTTGTGACTGTGTGGACTATAGCCCACCAGGCTTCTCTGTCCATGGGATTCTCCAGGCAAGAATACTGGAGTGGGAGGCCATTCCCTTCTCCAGGGGATCTTCCTGGCCCAGGAATCGAACCCACATCTCCTGCACTGGCAGGCAGGTTTTTCACTACTGAGCCACCAAAGAAACTTGTGAAATTAACACTCATGTAAAAATACAAGTTCTAATGACATTAACACTCGTATAAAAATACAAGTTCTTGTTTGACTAATTAACTCGGGGAACTAGGTGAACTACTTCTGAAGGTGACATGAACGAATAAACATACAAGGACAGCAGAAAATCCTAAACGAGAAGACTGCTGAGGAAAGACTCCCCTACAGGACAATGTCAAGAACAGGGAAGGGTGGGAGAGTTTACCCTTCTTAAGAGCCAGGAAGCTACCCCCACACAGTTTCATGATGCTGGTAGAAGACATGGGACCCCCAAGTAAATCTGAAGTGTCAGCATTAGCAACGTTTTGCTGTGTGACTTCCCCAAGCCTTAATTCCCAGAGTGACTTGAATTGGCCAGGTGGGTTGCGTGAAGGGAAAGAGACCCTGCCCTCAGGAAGCCCGCATCTTTGATGATGGGCAGGACCACGCATACCCATGGCTTCCAGGAGACACTGCCTCTGTCTCCCAAGGCTGTCTGCTATACACATATCCTTGAAAGACAGCCCAGAACAAAGGCGTCTTCTGCTCAAAAGATGTGCCAAAATGCAAGAGACCCAAAGGAGACTGTCTCCCGGCAGGTAACACATTGTGCAACTCTGTAATTAATACAGGAAATATGGGTCATGAAAAGACAAACCAATGGAATGGGACATAAAGATCAAAACAGATCCAAATAGGGCTCCCCCGGTGGTCCAAGTGGTTAAGAATCCTTGCAATTCAGGGGACACTGGTTCGATCCCTCGTCCGGGAAGATGCCATGTGCTGCAGGGCAACTAAGCCCTGGAGCCACAACTGCTGAGACCACAGGAAGCAACTAATGAAGCCCGTGGGCCTCGAGCCAGTGCTCCACAGCTAGAGAGGCAGCACTGCAGCTGGAGAAGCGCCCTCGAGCGGCAGTGAAGACCCAGTGCAGCCACAAAATGAATGGATAAGTATGTTAAACACAGGCCCAGATTTACGGGGACGTAGACTTTGATAAAGGTGTCATATCAAATATCGGAGAATAACATGGCTTTTCAACAAATGGTGTTAGGAAAATAGAGGAATTATCTGGGGGGAAATTAAGCTGGCTCCATATGTCACAATATACTCTGAATAAGTTCCAAAAGAAGATATTTAATCACTTTAAAAAATGAAACTGTGGAATCATGTACATCAAAGTCATCATTTATATATATAATATATATACTACCTCTGGGAAACTTGGCTTTATCTGAAACTTTCTATTCTTTTAAAGGCTAGTAAATATAGAAGAAATGATAGAGTGAGACACCTTGCTCTTTTGAACCATCGTCATCTTGATTGATGAAAGCTAAAATTATCGAGGGTGCTAAAACCACTGAATGAAAGTTTGGAGAATGTGATGGCTAGTTCTGTATGTCAGCTTGGCTGAGCCAGATATTTGGGGCAACACCAGTCTAAATGCCTTTGTGTGGGTATTTTTAAAGATGAATTAACATTTAAATCAGTACTCTTTGAGCAAAGCGGGTTATCTTTCATAATGTGGGTGGGCTTCATCCGACAAGTAGAAGGCGGTTGGAGAAAAAGACCCAGGTTCCCAGAAGAAGTAAGATTTCTGCCCTCGGGCTGCCAGCCTGCCCTGCAGAGTATGGACTTGACAACCCCTGCAACTGAGCGGTTCCTTAAAATCAGTTTCTCTCTCTGTATGTGCGCGCAGGCGCAGATGCTCAGATGCACGTTCTGCTGGTTTAGTTTCTCTGGAAAACCCTGACTAATACAATGGTATTGTATTCGTTAAATTCCCACAACTTAAAAATGCTATTAATTACAAAGGAAGAAAAGGAAACTTTGCAGTTTTGGTTTGGGTGGAGGGTTTTGGCCACACTGTGTGGCATGTGCGTTCTTAGTTCTCTGACCAGGGATCAAACCTGTGCCCCCATGAATTGGAAGGGGGAGTCTTAACCACTGGACTGCTGGAAAAGTTCTCAGACGGCAGTTCCTTGATCGCCAATAATGAGAAGAACCAGCATCACAGCCCCCTGAGGTGGTGCTCTGAGAAGGATCCAACAGCACTGATGTAGATATCCTGCCAAAAATGAGTGAGCCGATTCTGATCAGGAGGCAAGCTGATCGTAATCACGAGGAAACACTCAGAGATAAAATGGAGCCAACTTCTACAAAGCACAAGGCCTGTCCTCTTCAAAAATGCCAGTGGCATTGAAGAAAAGGGCTGAGGAACTGGTCCCGATTAAAGGAGAGTAGGGAGGTGTGACAACCAAATAAACACGAAGCATGGTCCTGGACGAGACCCTGGATCAGAAAAAAAGGATATTACTGGACAGTGGGCTAGATAATAGGATGGCATTGTTAAAATATCTCCTGACTGACTCGTTGTACTATAATTAGGTAAGAGAAGGTCTTTGTTCTTATAAGAGAAGGGGAGGGAGAGAAAGCAGGAGAGCAAAAGTGAAAATGTGTAAAAATGACTAATTGGTGAATTCAGGTACAGGATATATGAAGTTCATTATATTATTCTTGTATCTTTTCTGATGTCTGAGATTTTTTTTCCGGGATTAAAAAATTTAAATTTAACGAAGAATACATAAGCATTGTAAACGTTTTAATCAAATGTTAATAAGCCTGCTTTGAAAAGACAGAAGGATTTCCAATTCATTTAATTACATGGCAAAAAAAAATTTTTTTTTGAGCCTTCCTGCTGCTATTCTAGCCACCTAATCAAGATGAAGATGCTGTGTCAGGAAGCTTTCTACTTGCCCTTCCCTAGTTATCTGATATGAGTTCCCATGAGGGCCCCCCTCCCTATAACTGATACAATGGGTATCATCTCAAAGCCAGGTATTATGAGGCTTGGTACAAAAGCTGTTTGTAAAAATGCCTGTACCTATGATATGTTTTTCTTCCTTTCCCTGTTTATTTTTAAAGATTTTTTAATTCCAGCTTATTTTGACGTAAAGCTCTGATCCAGTCCCCATTTCCATCTTTAATATGGCAGCTCTCCCATCACTATGGGGTTTCAGCTCAGGCGAAATCAGGGGCAGAAACAGCCCATCCTAGCAACCTGGGACTCAGCCGAGGGAGGGGCGTGCAGTGAACGTTCGTTCTTGTTGGAGAAACTGACAACAGCCAGTAGGGGCACAGGCCCAAGCTCAGGGTTTCAGGATTGGCTTTGGAGACCCTCAAGACTTAGGAAACAAGGCAAGGTCCCAGCCCTGGAGGATCTCTGGACAAAAGAACTCAGAGCAGAAGTGAGGACAAGATAAGGGTCTGGGTGCTCAACTGCTTATCTGAATAGGGCTGTGCTGTGCTCTGTCATGTCCCACTCTTTGCAGCTCCACAAACTGCAGTCCCCCAGGCTCCTCTGTCCATGGGATTCTCCAGGCAAGAATACTGGCGTGGGTTGCCATTTCCTCCTCCAGGGGATCTTCCCTCCCCAGGAATCAAACCTGTGTCTCTTACATTCTCTGCATTGGCAGGTGGGTTCTTTACCACTAGCACCACCTGGGAACCCATGGTCACAAAACAAGTGCCTGGGGCATGGGAGTCCGGTGAGCTGCAAGACCAACTTCGTCAGCAGCTCTTGAGCTCACAATTCCTTCAGCTATTTTGGTTACCCTTTGATATTTGCCTCATTGTCCCTTCCTCACCCCTCCCCAACTTCCCCATGAACTGTGCAGACTCAGTGTGACAGAGTCCTCAGTGACTACAGATGCATTGAATGTTCATTTTCGCTGAATGGGTGTGACTGGGTGTTAAAATTGATACCTGGTTGATGCTGAAGCAGGATATCAAAAACCAAGTCCATGGGTTACAAAAATAAAAATCTGACATATCCTCAAAAACAATTTGATTATTCTTACAAGGTTATATTAAAAAATTTAGAAGTTAATTTTTTGAATTTGACATTTCACTGTTGAAACAATTTCTCTTGTGGTCACAAAACTATATTTTTCTGATATTAGTCACCCAGTTTCAGCGGAACTTGGTGGGGGGAGCAAGATTTCTTCGGCTGAGTTTTGCAGATTCTGCGTGCTTAGTTGATTCAGTCAAGTCCAACTCTTTGTGACCCTATGAACCATAGCCCGCCAGGCTTCTCTGTCCAGGATTCTCCAGGCAAGAATACTGGAGTGGGTTGCCATGCCCTCCTCCAGGGGATCTTTCCCACCTAGGGATCGAACCCTCATTTCTTACGTCTCCTGCATTGGCAGGCAGGTTCTTTACCACTAGCACCACCTTTGCAGGACACGGTACTGATGCTGATAATGCTGTCACCAAGTATTAAGCTTCCCTTCCTCTCCAGTGGCAAGTGACAAAGGTAAGATTTATTTATTCTTTAACACCTGAACCTAGAGATTGATCCGTGGAAATGATGCAAGACCTTCTCAGTGCTCTGAGAAGGAAGCTTTATTACACAGTGATGTTATTGAACCAAACCTGGATCTGCTCGCCCTCGAGCAGTCAAGCCAATCTGCTGACAATGGTGGTGAAGGCAAGTGCAGCATTGTTTGCAGGGCATCGAGCAAGGAGTCCAAGGCAGCTTGTGATCAACCCCCCAAACTCCCCCATGAGGTCAGGCAAGCGTTTTCACAGGGAAAGTGAGGAAGGGGAGTTCCAGTTCATGTACTGTTCTCTGATTGGTTGATGGTGAGGTCATGGGGCAGGGTCACAGGGGTTATCATGATCAAATGCTCCTGGTCATCAAGTAGTTAACGTCTTCCATATTAGCACCTGCAATACAACTCAGAAAATGTGCATCACATGCTGTTATTACCTAGATACTTCAGAGAGGGGCAGGGGATATGCGGAAGGGGTCTGTCCCAGGAAGGCGCTATAGAGTCCTGCTCCATTACAGATGCCGACTCATATTCCAGAGTAAGTACTCAGGGATGCCAGCGAATGTGAACAGCATTCCTTGGATCACTTGCATCACCCGGCTGACTAGAGTTACTGGGAACCTAGGCACCCGAGGTCCGGGAGCCTGTAAAGACGAAGAAGTTGCCCCGCTGCACAGCCGAATCACAGATTTGCGCCAAGAGCCAGGGCTTAGCCACCCTCGAAGGCTTCTCTACTATTGGGTATTTTTCAAGAAAGCTTTTCTGGTCTCTCTACTGAACCTTCTTCAGGACGGTGGGGTGTAGCAGGATTAGACCACATGCCAGGTGACTCCCGCTGTGCTCAGCTGTGTCAGACACTGTGACCCCGTAGACTGCAGCCCACCAGGCTCCTCTGTCCATGGCATTCTCCAGGCAAGAATACTGGAATGGGTTGCCATTTCCTTCTCCAGGAGATCTTCCTGACCCAGGGATCCGACCCACGTCTCTTGTGTCTCCTGCATTGGCAGGTGGATTCTTTACCACTAGCGCCACTTGGAAAGGCCCAGGTGACTCCTGGGGCCCCACTCAAGCCTCTCTGGGGGCTGGATGGCTCTGACCACCCCCACCCCCCACCCCCACAGCTCCAAACACACAGAGGCAGCATCTGTCCTATGTCCACACCATCAGAGCAATGCCCTTAACAAAGCTGACCATCACTCCCATTTTTGTGGAAAGAATGAATGAGTGCAGGAATGATTCGATGTCCAGTCAATGGCAGCAGGTGGCCACATTTTATTGGAGGTCAGACCACCAATCACCTGCCTGAGGACATCCGGCCAGGACCAATCTGAAGGCGGAGAGTTTGACCTTATGATTTACTGGAGATCTTTTCTTGAGCTCTGATTGCTTTGCTAGAAACCCACCTAGGGGCTCCTGAGGGAGGTTTTAGGAAAGCAGGAGGCTGGAGGGAGGCGGGCTAGGGGTGGGGGGTCGGCATTTCCCGAGGGGCGGTAGGTTGCAAAGAGACTCCTTGTACGGAAGCGGAGAAAACCTGTGTGCTTAAGGCTCCCGCCCCTCTCTTCCTCCCCTCCCCTCTCCCCACCCCACGACGTTCCGGCAGCTCGCGTTCTCCTTTGCTTCCCGCTGCAGCCCCAGCGGCAGCCCTTCCAGCAGGGCGTCTTAAATTGCTGTTGAATGGCTCTGACTCATCACCTGACGCTCGGTTTGTTTTTTTTTTTTTTTTCTCTCTTTTTCCATTATAGAAACCTTAGCTTGTGAGTCAGGATCAGAGAGAAAAACGTGAGCCTGGCCGAGGGGAGGGCGTAAAGGCTGCGAGGGGGGCAAGGAAGGGAGACCGAAGCCCGCCCAGTGAATCCCCGCTTTGCCCTGAGGGTTTCTCTCGCCAGGACCACGGAGCCCCCTGCCCTCTCTCTGGCTGCAGGGGGCGGGGGAGGGGTGCACAGCTCATCCGAAAGGGGAAACCGCACCCACACCCGCGGGTTTTTCCGCCTGCCGTGTCCTTGCCAGGCTGGTCCCTCTGAACCAGGAGTCCCCCGACTCCTGAGTCAGGTGTGGGTGGTTTTTTGTTTTTTTAATTAAGGTATAGTTGATTCGCAATATTATATTAGTGCCAGGTGTACAAATGCCGAGTCAATGTTTTTATAGATTATACTCCATTTAAAGTTGCTGCTAAATAACGGCTGTTTTCTGTGCTGTACAACATAGCCTCGATGCTAAACTAGTTTATATACAGTGGTTTCTGTCCCTTAATCCCCTTCCCCATGTTGCCCCTCCCCGCTTCCACTCCCCACTGATAACCACTAGTTTCTCTGTATCTGTGAGTCTCTTTTGTGTACATTTATTTTGTTAGATTACACATACAAGTGATGTCTCCTTGAGTGTTCAGTCGCTCACTCCTGTCTGGCTCTTTGAGACTCTTATGGACTGTAGCCTGCCAGGCTTCTCTGTCCATTGGATTTCCCAGGCAGAATACCCGAGTGGGTTGTCATTCCCTCCTCCCGGGGAATCTTCCCAACCAAGGGATCGAATCCAGGTCTCCTGCATTGCCAGGCAGATTCCTTACCACCGAGCCACCTCAGAAGCCCCCATGTAAGTGACAGCATAGAATATTTGCCTTTGTCTGACAGGGGTGGCTTTTGTAAGGGCAAGTATCAGTGAAGAATAGAGGCTTACTCCCTGTAGCTGAAAGGAAGGGGAAAAAAGCCTTTTCCAACCTCTCCCTTTTCTTTCAAAATTTCTTTTTCTCTATCCTTTCACACTTGGGTAAATCGTTTTAATGGTTAAGGGAGCCACTTGCCAGTCTTATGACACAATTGTTTCCTCCAGGGCCTGGAGGTGTCCCTTTGCAAAGTCAGGGAAGATAAGGCCCTGGCTCCCAATGTCCGCGGAGAAGATGGGCCCGAACTGTCATCTGACTCCTCGTTGTGAAACCTGGAGATGTAATCCATGAGCCGCCTAAGAACGAGGCCACTTCCTGCCTGCATCCCTTCAGCAGATTGCCTGCCATACCCATCACATTCTGGTTTAACACTTGCTCAATAGTCAAACTGTTTTCTTTCTCTTCTGCCATCATGGAGAGGTTTTCGGGCTTAGGAGCAGATTTTGTTTATAACCTATTCCCCACACTTTGCACAGCACCGGGAATGAATCTCAGGTCGGGGACAGGCAGAGACACGAATCCTCCTATTGACCCGACGAAGGCAGTCTGGGCCCAGAGGTCTGCAGCTTCTCTCCCAAAGTTTTCAGCTGCTGATTTTTTTGTAAGATTGATGTATTTATTTCCGGCTGTGCTGAGTCTTCATTGCCATGTGGGGGCTTTTCTCTGTGGCGAGCGGGAGCCGCTCTCTGGTTGCGCTGCGTGGGTCTCTCTGTGGGGGCTTCTCTTGTGGAGCCCCGGTTCTGGGGCTCAGTAGTTGCAGTTTCTGGCCTCTGGCACACAGGCTCAGTAGTTGTGGTGCTTGTGGTGCCTGGGCTTAGTTCCACATGCTCCTTGGCATGTGGAATCTTCCCGGATCAGGAACAAAACACAGTCTCCTGCATCGGCAGGTGGATTCCTAACCACTGGCGGTGGTGGTTTAGTCCCTAAGTCGTGTCTGATTCTTGTGACCCCATGAACTGTAGCTCGCCAGATTCCTCTGTCCATAGGATTTTCCAATCAAGAATGCTGGAGTTGCCATTTCCTTCTCCAGGGTATCTTCCCAACCCGGGGATCGAACCTGTTCTTTACCGACCGAGCTGCCAGGGAAGCCCAGGGACCACCAGGGAAGTCCCCAGCTGCTGAATTTCTTACTTGTGGGTTTTGAATTGTAGGCAGAACATGCTCTGTGGGCATCAAAATACTGAGCCTAAGTCTACAGGAAGGGAATTTTGTAAATGTCCCAAGATGGTTGCTGATGGCACACGTGTTTTGAGTCCATCTCCCACCTGAGAGGCCAGGTGGCCGGTGAAAGTCCTAGGAATTGTGTCACTCCACGTGACACCAAATCCCTTGCTACCTCGTCCCTGTGCAGCCTGCCCTTGGCTGTGGCTGTCCTCTAAGCAAAGCAGTGAAATCAAAGAGCCCCTTCCACTGCACAGGACATAATTACCTGTGACCCAAGATACTCCCCTCTTTTACTGCCAGCATTCTTTCCCCGAGTCACACCCCAGGACTCTCCGGAGTTGCAGCTGAATGAGCTTTAATCAGCGTCTTCTTTAGAGACGCAGAAGCACCTGGGAAGGCACTGCGGGGTGCGTCACACCTTAACCGGGTTGCTTTTTGCAAATGTCCACGGAGACCTCACACTTACGAAGCTTTGCCAGGAGGAGGTGAGGACTGAAGAAAGATGGGTTAAGAAAACAGTTGTTTTAGAGTTAGGCGTGTAAATGTGGGGAGAGGGGGCACCGTGGGGAGGGGTCTGTTAGGACATTGATGTGCAGTCCAGGAAGCCCGCCAGCTGTGTACGTCAGACTTGTAGGAGGTCAGGCCAGTAACTCTAGCAACCAGTCCAGGAAGCAATAATCATTCTAGCAGTTGGGCAAAAAAAAAAAAAAAAGAAAAGTGGGGGGGCCGGGACTCGCTTAACAACTGCCAGCTTCCCTAATTTTTGTTCTCACTTCCGACTCGCAGCCAACCGGAGAAAGCCAAACGTGGCCCCCAACCAATCACATAGGAGCTCCGCTCCTACTGGCCCGCCCCCAGCTTCCCACGGCCAGCAGCCTCCAATCAGGGAGGAGCCTTCCCTGTTCTCTATATCTTTTCCACCCCTCTGCCTGCCCTTGAGTCTCTGCCAAAGGCAAGTGTTGGCTGCTGCCTCCCTTGCTACAGCAAGAGCTGACTTGATAGCCTCCCCCCTTTCTCTTTTCAGTTACAGTGAAAGTTGCTCTTTGCAACCCCTTGGACTAGACAGTCCAAGGAATTCTCCAGGCCAGAATACTGGAGTGGGTAGCCATTCCCTTCTCCAGGGGGTTCTTCCCAACCCAGGGATGGAACCTAGGTCTCCTGCATTGCAGGTGGATTCTTTACCATCTGAGCCATCAGGGACACCCATTTGGTTGCTCTTTATTTCCACAAAGGTCAGACCAGCTGCTCAAGTTTCTGAAGAGAGAATGCTCCGTCCGGGGTGAGGATGGGTAGAGTGAGTGAGGGCAGTATCCGCCTCTCCTTCCAGGGTAGGTGCCTCTGATGCATCCAGGGGGCTAGAGATGCTTTTGAGGACCAGGGACGTCGTCCGTGGTCACCACAGGCAAGGCTATGAAAGATATTTTGCCATGTGCCATCTTGGGCCTGAAGATCTTCTTTCCAGAATCCTCACTACCCTCCCCCATGGGCCGGCCACATCATCCCAGCCTGCCCACTCCAGGGGTGGAGAGGCGGGGAGATGATCAGATGGAGGTCTGGGGTGGTTTTCACTTATTTTGGAATCATCTCCCCCGTGTGGGGGCTCCGGTTACTGAGCCATCAAATCTGTGGGCATCATTTTGGAGTTTCAGGGGAAGTGACTCTCTGGCCCATCTCCTTTGGAAAGCAAACAAAATTCCCCCTGGAAGTCACCCTGCGGAGCTGTAGGCGGTGTGACAGGTGGCAGTACAGGCTGGGGGCGGAAAGGAGAATGCTATGAAAGACCATAACGGCATCAGCGGGGTTATGCTTGGCGACTGCTTGGGGTAATCTGATGGCTGATGCTAGCAATGATCAGATACAGAACACAGGCAGCCCGACCACCACATTCAGGAAAGAATGAATCAGGTTCCCTACTGACATAGTGAATGAAACCTTGTGGAATAGAGTTTCATGTGCTTTTCCAGCTCTTCCTTCACAAAATAGAATAACTTTCCATGAAAGTATTCAGAGGAGGTGTCCCCTCCCCTGCCTTCATCTTTATGCTAAAGCCTCAGGAAAAACACTCATCGCCTTAAAGCTGATTCTCCCATGTTTTTGAGAATGTCAACTCAGCCATATCGGATGTTCTGGGAGTTATAAACAAGCCTCCCTGAGCAGGCCCCAAAGTATCTGCACCCATCAGAGACTAGATGAGACAATAAATGTCCTTGCTAACACCAGTATTGTTCTTGTGTTGGTTTGGTTTTGGTTTTGTTACTGTCCACAGACATCCGGTAGACATTACAGAATTAAAGCACTGGGATGAAAAGAAAGTGAGGTCGCTCAGTTGCATCTGACTCTTTCTGACCTCATGGACTGTAGCCCTCCAGGCTGCTCTGTCTGTGGGATTCTCCAGGCAAGAATACTGGAGTGGATTGCCATTTCCTTCCCCAGGGCATCTTCCTGACCCAGCAATCGAACCCGGGTCTCCTGCATTGCAGGCAGACTCTTTACCGTCTGAGCCACCAGGGAAAAGAAAGGAATCTACAATGCATCTGTGTGCTGAGGCCCCTGGGTCAGAGGAGTGTTTAAACTTGATCTTGTCATCAAAATGTGGCCGAAAATGGACGAAGAGCCCTCCCCGTTGGGTGGTGACAGCAGTCACGTTCTCTTGGTCTGAGAATGTTCTCAAATGACACCCATGTGACCACTCAGCCTGGTGAAGTCTCTAAATTCCACTTTATGGACCTCTTTTGAGTTCAGAAAGATGTTTTCAGAAAGCCTTCAGAAGAGAGCGTGGAGCATTATCAAACTCCCCTGTCTCCACCATTATATTCCAAACCCCTTTTAGCATAATTACTACACTGAAGATCATTATCAGCTCTGGGAGTCACCTTGGCCTTTCTCATTTTTAACTGTCAGCCATCACCCTGGAATTTTTTTCACTTCCCGTTCCATTTTTGTGCTTACTCATCTTAATACTTGTCTGTTACTGAACCTTATTTTCGCCAAGGTTCAATACAGTGTTCAATGCAATTAAGACTCCATTTAGAAGCAAGCACATGAAAGATGAAACAAAAATGTGCTAACCAGCAGAAACTGCTCAACATTCTCGTTCTGGTGTTCTTTTCATTAGAGGCGCTCGGGAAAGGAAATGAGGCCTCTGTGACCTGGGTACCGCTGCATTTTGGAGCACGTGCATTGGCCCCATGGTATGAAGATGCTCCAATAAAAACAGTTTACCAACTGAAGAGCAATTAGTTGAAAACTTTTTTCTTTGTTATGACGAAGCAGGGTTCAACGTTTTTTCTTACTAAAAACTTTCAACTCCTAGGTTAGGTCATATTCCTTTTTCATTTAAAGCAGTGTGTCCTCATTAGGTCTGGAAATGTCAACGAGAGCCTGAATGATGGATGGCGGAGCTGAGGAGAGGCTCAGGGCCCTGCCAGCGCTCCCCTGTGTTCTCGGGGAAAACAGTTAGCCATTCCTGACCTCAGCTTTGCCATCTCGTTTGCTCCTCATCATAGTGCAGAGGAGCAAAGTGAAATTTCAAAATGAATGAGGGTGGTGCTCCCCGAGATGGGCCAACCAGCCAGTCCAAGGCAGTGGGGCAACTCTAGGTCAGCCAGAGGAGCTGTGCGCTCACCATTTCTGGCGGGTAAAAGCCACCGACATCTGACGTTTTCTACCAAAATGGTTTCTCAAGATCAATTTCTTACCTTACTCAGCACCAGACAAAAAGTTTTAGGTAACAAGCATGCATCCATCACACGGACATTTTCACGTGGCTTTGGCACGGTTGCTTCCCAGGACTCTGAGCCCCTCCCAGTCCGAAGCAGACTGCATAGTCATTTTCTGCCTCTTCTTCAGCTCCCAATGCAGGGGGTCCAGGTTAGATCCCTGGTCAAGGAACCAGATTCCACACGCCACAGTGAAGACCGAAGACCCTACGTGCCATAACTGAGACCCAAAAACAAATAAATAAAAGGCTTTCTTGATGTTGGAGCCTTGCCTTTCTTCTGGACTTTGCTCTTCACTCCTGGCATGCAAGGCTTCCTTAACTGCAGACCATCCCTGTTCAGCCCTGGAAGTCGTCTGATCCAACAAGCGGAGGTTCTAGCCCCCTGGTCCCGGCTCCGCCCAACATCACCACCTTAGGTGCCTCCTCGTGGACCTCTGGCCGCCCATGACCAAAGAGAGGAGGAGTTCCGTGACCAGGGCAGGCACGAGGTGGCCTCAGAGTCACTGTCGGAATCGCCAGGAATCAGCCTCACAAGGCCCAGGTGATAATGGTGGCTGTGTCTGGAACCCAGAGTGGTCCCTGGACCAGCAGCATCAACGTGACCCGAGCACTAGTTCTAAATGCACAGCCATGCTCCATCAGAAGCTCTGGGCGTGGAGCCCTTGGATGCTTTAAGAAGCCCCACAGGTGATCCTGACACAGGGAACGTGGGCAGTGGGTTTTAAGGAAGGCTTTGCTGACATGTTGGGCCCTTCACACACCTCCTTGTGATCCAGAGTGTCCCCAGAAGAAGGCACGGCCCTCAGCCAGCCCACTGGGCCGACAAGCCGTGACCATAACCCCTGGAATGCATCAGTATGTCGTCAGGCTATCCAAATACAACAGTCAAAAGATTACCTTAAGTAAGATCCTCATGAAGACAGAGGCGATACAGCACAAGCTGTGCCCTGGATGGAAGGCCATCATTGTCTCGACTCCAGAAAACAGACTGCATTGTAGTGGCCCCAGAGGATCCCCCCGGTGTAGACTGTGGCTGAGCGAAGTTGATCTGAGAAATCCAGGACTGGGAGTAAGTAAGGACCCTGATTTTTATTTTTATGCATCAAATAATCACAGAAAAGGAACTTGATGCCTTCCATGCTTTGGGCGGCAGAGGCTGGGGTTGTGGAATGCAAGACACCTTGAAAGGTATAGGTTAGAATAAATTTTGTCTCAAGTTAATAATTCAGTTTTTCCATTTATTGTCTAACATGCTAGGCATTATACTAGGGGTGTCTTGGTTGATCTTTAGAACAACCGTATTTGAAACTGCTGACGGAGAGATGGCAGGCGGTGAAAAGAACTGTGCCTAGAGTCTGACCACTTGGGTTGGGGTCTCAGTTCTGCCACTAAGCAAACTAAGGGATAAATAGTTCTGGATTTGTGGACTTTTTCTGGTGACTCAATGAGAAAATGCCTAATCAGTGCTCAAGAAGTCTTGCTTGTGAAGGGTTACTCCCATTTTAAGGAATATAAGAAACAAAAAGCTTGGAGAGGCAAACCAAAGGTGCTCCATGCTGGTGGCACTTTGGAATCACCTGCAGGGCTTTGCAAAGCCGCCCAATGTTTGGCCAGGGGGGCAGCAGGGCCAGTGGGTGAGTGAGTTGCCCGTGATCCCACAGCCGACAGGTGGCAGGGCTGGGACTGGAGCCCAGGTGTCCTGACACTGAAACCCACACTCTGGGTAATGAGCCAGGTCAGGGAAGTGCAGGTAACACCTCCGAGTCACGAGGCAGACGTGGTGTGAAGATGCTGGTCTCTACGGGGCTTTCCTGTGGCCATACGGACTGGTCACGGTGGGGATGGTATTTCTCAGCGGGTCCAGTTCAGAGTCTGTCTCAGGTGGTGCTGATCTCAGCGAGGGTTGACCCTTTGGGGAACAGACAAGTTTGAAGTCATGGGGAAGTGTCGGAAGTTTTCCTACGGATTAAAGGGAATATTTGGCCACTTAAAAAAGAAGGAAAAAAAGAGAGAAAAGCTGTTCCTGATGTTATACAGAGCAGAGTACTAAACGAAGCACATTCATACTTATCTATCAGCTCTGTTACTTGCTAGCTGTGTGTCTTTGGGCAAGTTACTTAACCTGTTTCTCACTTTCCTTGTTTGAAAAATTGGGGTGATATAATATCTATCCCCAAATGTTTCTGTGATAATAGGATGAGGTGACTTATGGACAGCTCTGGGAGTAGTAACTGGCATATGGAAAGTGGGCAATGATGCCAGCAATTATTGCATTCAGATTTCACAAACTCAAACCAGGGCTTTCTAAGTCTCAGTCTAAAGGTCTGTTCCTTCCATACCTGCGCTTCATCAGCCCTGTCTTCATCGTCTCTCTCCTGGGCTATTCAGTGGCTGCCTACCTCTGTCCCTATCTCTAGGCCTCCATCCAATTCCTCTTTCTTCCTTTCTACTTTTAATTTAGTTTGGTTTTATTTCTATTTTATGCTTCATCATAAAAGTAAAAGTACTTCACTTTTCATTGTAAAGTAGCAG
The DNA here is from genome assembly GCF_032405125.1 of Capricornis sumatraensis. Taxonomy (NCBI): domain Eukaryota; kingdom Metazoa; phylum Chordata; class Mammalia; order Artiodactyla; family Bovidae; genus Capricornis; species Capricornis sumatraensis. Next base: position 83,683,183 of record NC_091080.1, on the reverse strand, counting down.
TAGCAAAAAGTGTGGGTTAAGAGAAATCCAGCAAGAACCCCCCTAAACTTGATGCACGTCCTGGTTGCAGCTCTGTGTCGTAAGCATACAGTTCTTTCCGCCGTGGTTCTCTTTGGAGTCCGTAAGAACCACCAGGATGACTTGGGTCCAACTCAGGCTCCCGAGCTCTGGCCTCAGTTATTCCGATCCAGCGGATGTAGGCGATCTGGATACTTCTGATGGCGTCATCTTTGAGAAACGCCCTCTTGGCATCATGCATGTCCCTGTTCTGTTTCACCTGTTCATGGAAGTGCTTCCCCACAAACACCTTTCCTGGTTGCCTCACGGGCTTCATGACTGTAACTTGGCCTCCACAGGGTTCCATGGGTCCTGATGTTCACTTGTCACGGTGCTGTGTGCTGAGTCACTCAGTCGTGTCTGACTCTTTGTGACCCCATTGGCTGTAGCCCTCCAGGCTCCTTTGTCCATGAGGATTCTCCAGGCAAGAAGACTGGAGTGGGTGGCCATGCCCTCCTCCAGGGGAGCTTCCCTACCCAGGGACCGAAACTGCATCTCTTATGTCTCCTGTATTGGCAGGTGGGTTCTTTACACGGGTGTCTTTTCCTAGCTGACCAGCTCAAACTCTGGCTGCGGTTGCTCTGATCTCAGATAAGGGGTGCAGGAATACACCACGTGGCTAAGGGGGTGCACAGTCATTTAGCTCTGATAGCACCTTTCAGCTGAATCTGAGTAAGCTGTCCAGGCAGGTCTGGGTGTGACTAAGCCAAGTGGAGGTCCAGGGTGGAGAAGCCAGACCCAGAGTTTGAGCAGAATCTGAGCTTAACCCACTGGGCAAAGTCTGAGTCTGGAACAGGAGACTTAAGACTGTGGTAATTCTAGAAGCAAGTCACTGGAAGAAGACCCCAAACCACCAGGAGAGGGGTTGGGCGGGTGAGGGAGTAGCCAGGGCTCCGTATGTGAGCCTGCGTGACTCCAGGACACGGGGCTTTCCTCGCCTCACATGGTCCCTGTTGTTAACTACAGTGTCTGTGACTTCTCAAGACTTCTTGTTGAGTTTAATGCAGTGAAAACCTTTCATGCCCACTGACCTACTCATCCATCTGTCCCACACCTCTGGGTTTAAAAGGCCCTCCCTTTTCCTTTGGAGAAGGAAATGGCAACCCACTCCAGTGTTCTTGCCTGGAGAATACCAGGGACGGGGGAGCCTGGTGGGCTGCCGTCTCTGGGGTCACACAGAGTTGGACACATCCTTCATTACCTGGGTTAATTAATAAGATTATGTCCTCAGCTCCAAAATTTATTTTCTTGGGCTCCAAAATCACTGCAGACAGTGACTGCAGCCATGAAATTAAAAGACACTTGCTCCTCAGAAGAAAAGCTATGACAGACCTAGACAATGTATTAGAAAGCAGAGACATTGTTTTGTCAACAAAGGTCCATCTAGTCAAAGTTATGGTTTTTCCAGTAGTCATGTATGGATGTGAGAGCTGGACCATACAGAGAGCCGAAGAATTGATGCTTTTGAACCGTGGTGTTGGAGAAGACTCTTGAGAGTTCTTCATTGGACAGCAAGGAGATCAAATCAGTCAATCCTAAAGGAAATCAGTCTTGAATATTCGTTGGAAGGACTGATGCTGAAGCTGAAACTCCAGTACTTTGGCCACCTGATGGGAAGAGCTGACTCATTTGAAAAGATGCTAATGCTGGAAAAGATTGAAGGCAGGAGGAGAAGGAGACGACAGAGGATGAAATGGTTGGATGGCATCATCAACTCAATGAACATGAGTTTGAGCAATCTCCAGGTGATGGTGAAGGACAGGGAAGCCTGGCGTGCTGCAGTCTGTGGGGTTCCAAAGAGTCTGACATGACTGAGCGACTAAACAATATCCTCAGCTGGGTTGATGGAAGGAAAAGAAGCTCATGGCAGAGCATGTTCAGTCATTTCAGTTGTGTCTGACTCTTTGCATCCCCAAGGACCTCTGCCCATGAGATTTTCCTGGCAAGAATACTGGAGTGGACTGTCATGCCCGGCGGTTCTGCAGCCTTGTGGTCAGTGTCCCCTCCATCAGCACTGTCAACCGAAAGCCTCCCCCAGAAGCAAGACGGTCTCTCATCTGGGGCCATGAAGCTCCCCCACGGCCTCCAGCTCTGTTTCCAGGATCCTTAGCATTTCAGGTCCCGAAACTCAGACTCATCTGAGGGTGAAGGGGCCAGACTCCACAAAATCAAAATGCTCGTTTATTAAATTACAATTAAAAACAGGCATGTCTTCATTTCAGCTGGTCAACAGAAAACTATGATCTCAGAAAACCTCACTGAGGTCAGAGGTGCACAGTGAATACAAGGTTAAAGTGAGAGAAGCCAGATGCTATAAGAAGTATTTCCACCAACCCATGGTTCACTGTTGTATCCTGTCCATGAAGACTTCTCCACTGATTCCAGCTCTCTGACGGATTCCTTTCCCTGTCCTTCCCTTCTCGGTGCTGCGAGCCAGCTCCCTGAGCCAAGCTCCCAGAACGGTTGTTTCTTGGTCAGCCTTTGGGTGCAGCCTGTGCCAGTTCTGGTGGCACTTCCTCATATGACTTGGTGGTTTAATGACATTTCTGATAGCTTCTCTTCTTGGCCAATTTCCCCTTCACCTAGTCCTGGGCTTCCTGGTTCTCTTGTGCCTTTGAGCTCACATCACTAAGGAAGAGGAGATTTGGAAATATGAGGGCTCGGCTGCCAGGCTTGAGAAACTGGTTTGACAGGAAACTTGCTTGGTGAGAAACAGGCTTTACAGAAAGGGCGGTCGGCATGAAGGCCTCTTGAGCCCGTAGGAATGTATGTCACAGGCACCATGTCAGGGCAGGGGCCAACCCCTGCCAACCCAGGCAGACTGGTGATGTCGGTCTTCATCCGGGCAAAGCTTCTGAATATCAGATTTCCAGGAGCTGATGTCACTGAGGCAGAACCACAGGCCTGGCCATGACACCTTACTTACTTTTTGTGTCCTTTGCAAATGACAGCTTGCCATGAGGGACTAGGTCAAGAAACCCATCTTCTTTTATCTCTAAAGCAAGGTTTCTGAACTTTGGCATCATTGACATTTGGGGCTGGGTCATTCTTTGCTGTGGTGGGGGTGGGGGTTGTCTTGGGATTGGAGGGTGTTTAGCAACATCCCTGACCTCTGCCCACTAGACAGGAGGCATCTTCCTCCTGTGTAACAACCAAAAGTATCTTCAGACTTCGGAACATATCCCCTGGGGTATAGGTGGAAGCCAACCACCCCTGGTTGAGAATCACAGATAGAAAGGCAACTCTGCTTTGAATCACACAAAGGAGTCAGGGAGAGAAAGCAGCTGTCACTAATTGTCTCTAATAACAAGTGGGTGCAGAGAGAGGGTGAGATTGGAGGGAGGGGAGTGTTGGAGAAAGAATATCCTGAACCAGAGGGCTCAGCTGGTCTGGCCCCCTGCCACTCCCTCTCAGAAACTGATTTATGCAGCCAGTCGTTAAAATGTGCTAAGTACAGAAACCTGCTCTTTCATTTCGTAGGTTCTGGCCAATTTCAGAGCTCTCTTGACGGCTTCCTGCGTCCATTATGTATACTCACTCTGACTCAAACTAACCAGGATCTTGAAATATTTTTTTTAAAGAATAAGGTTTTACTTTTTAAAAAATCCTCCAGGCAAAGTTCTCAAAGCCAGAATTCATCACCAGCATCTTAGAAAGTAGTATTTTTGTTGTTGATGTTGGCATTGCACAAACAACACTGAGAGGGATTGAAAAAAAAACCTCTTAGGTCATCCCTCCAAGTCCAAGGCTTTCACTTTTCACTTTCCTTCTAGTTCTCAACTATACAAAGACATATTTTCCCTACACACTATACTCTTGAGTAGATCCACCTCTTAAGTTCTCAACACCACCTTCTAAATGAACATTTGTGGAGTTGGCATATTTGAGTTGTTCTTTTGGTCTCTGAAGATATTTTAAAGAAAATGTAAGGCAACACATGTACGTTTGCAGCAATCATTTCAACTGTGGCATAATATTTAGTGGAGGGTGTCCAGGAAGACAGTTTCAGCCTTGATTCCCCAGACGTGTAGTCACTCTAATTTAACGACAGGACTTTAAACCAGAAAGGACCTTAGGAGTCATTCAGAGTGTTCACTTTACAGATAAGCTAACTGTGGCCCAGTCATGATGACCATTCTGCCAAGATAACATGGAGAGTTAACGGCAGGCATCCTGATTCCCTGACGAAAGCTGATGACTTCAGCTGCCCCCTGCCTCCCCTATACTCGTAAAAGTTTACTGAGGGGAATGACCCGTCAAAGCAAAAGCATGGCATCATAAGGAAGCTTGCACACAGCTGATTTTCACAAAGGATTTAATTTAGGTTCCCACACCACAAGGATTAGGGTTCTGAGTTTGTGGCATTTCATAAAAATAGTTTAATCTGCTTTCTTGTTTTGAATTGTGAGAGTCCCTTTATTAAAAAAAAAAATATTTTTTTTTGGGCCATGCAGTTCAACTTGTGGGCTCCTAGTTCCCTAAGTAGGAATCAATCCCAGGTCCACAGCAGGGAAAGCACTGCCTCTTAACCTCTGGAAATCCCAGTATGAGTTGAATCTGACCTCTACAATTTATGAGCTCCCCGTGGCTCAGGGTTGAAGAATCTGCCTGAGATGCAGGAGACTTGGGTTTGATGGCTGGGTGAGGAAGATCCCCTGGAAAAGAGAATGGCAACCCACTCCAGTATTCTTGCCTAAGAAATCCCATGGACTGAGGAGCCTGGTGGGCTACAGTCCATGGGGTTGCAAAAGAGTTGGACACGACTTAGCGATTAAACAACAAACTCTAGATGAATTACTTAACATTCTCTTAGCCTTGATTTCTTAATTTGAAAAATGTCAATAATAACACCTACCAAGTATATATTGAGAATCTAAAAAACATTGTATCCTTTGGACCAATAATCTCCCACTTGGGAAATTTTATGATTAAAAAAAATTCTGGTATACAGAAATAGTATTCCAGGTAATAGCACTCATTTTAAGAAACAGAACACTATCAGAATCCCAGGACCCCCTCACACCCACTCTTTACCCACCTAAGGTTATCTACTATAGTGCTTCCTAGTGCCACTGGTCACTTTTGCTTATTTTGAACTTCATATAAATAGACTCATACAATATATATTCTTTAGTGCCTGGCTTCTCTCACTTGACATTAAGTTTGTGAGATTCAAGCCCATTGTTGTATGTAGTTAAAGTGGATTCATTCTCAGTGAATCTCATTTTATACACAACAGTGTGCAATGCCATAATTTCTTTGTCCTTCTGTTGATGGAGAGTGGGACACCTTCCAATCTGGGATTATTCCAGCAGTGCTGCTACGAATGTTCGTGTACATATCTTTTATCAGACTCATGTATGCATTTGTCTTGGATATCTGCCTAAGACTGTAATTGGTGGGTCGGGGGAGATGTATGGTAACAGCTGGTAAATATTACCGAATTTCCAAAGTGATTGTGCCAATTTACACTCCCAACAGCAGTGTATGAATGAATGAAGCCAGACTAGTCCTCATTATATTTTTGTCTTCTTTCATTTTAGCCATTGTGTTGAGTTTATAATAGTGTCACATTAGAGATTTAACGTGCTTTCATGATGTCTAATAAGAATAAGAGTCTTTTCAAATGTTTATTGGCCATTCTTGAAATCAGACTCAAATTAGTCATCCCACTGGAATTTTATCTCGCTTTGCATTAGTAAACAGACTCGTGTTAAAACTGAGTGTGGATGCTCTTAGTATCCTTGGTAATATGACACAGAGCTCTCACCCCCATGGTTCAGTGTCAGAGTGGAGTGTGACAAAGAAAAGAGTTCAGTAATTGAAGAATAGGCTTAAAGAACCTCAAGTTCTTGTACTGTAGTTCTCAGACATCATGAAAAGAAATACACAGACTACCAAATTGCCTCTTTAAATCTCTTTTACTCTGTTATCCAGCCCTTACAGCTGCCCTGGCATCTTTTTTCCAGAAAGGGGGGAAAAAAGAGAGTTACAAAATAATTTTCAGTGGAAAGTCTTCTTATCATTCATCAAAATCCAAAATTCATATAAGATTGATAAACGCAGTCTCGGCCAATAAAACAAACCAAGCCCACAAAGGCTTCTTCATTTTATTTAATGTCTCACTGGAAGCCCTGGCCAGTGCAATAAGGGACCCAGATGGTTACTCTGCACAGATGAGACGATTGTCTACACAGAAAATCTCAAGGAAACAAAACCAAAAAAAAAAAAAAAAAAGGACTCCTAGATAATAAGTGAGTTTAATAGGTTGCAGAATAAAAGGTCAATATGAAAATCAATCATCTCTACATACTAGCAATAAATCATATACTGAAATGTTTAAACACACACATGTTGTTTACAATAGCTTACTCGAAATGAAATGATAAATCTATAAAATGTGTATAGCATCTGTATGCTGAAAACTACAAAACTTTAATGCTGAAAGCAATTAAAGGAGGTTTAAATTGATGGAGTTTTGATAGACAGGAAAGACTCAGTATAATTAAGATGTCATTTCTCCCCAGACTGACCTACACATTTAACATAGCTCTAATCCCAGCAGGATATTTTTCTAGGTACCGGTGGGCTGATTCTAAAATACACATGGAGAAGCAAAGGAACAAGAACGGGAAAAATGATTTTGAAAAAAGAAAAATTCAGAGGAATCATCCCTCTCATTTAAAAAACTTATTATAAAGCTACAGTAAGCAAGACAGTATGGTCTGGCAAGGGAGAGTCATACTGATCAATGGAACAGAACAGAGCAGCTAGAAATAGGGCCAAATGCATATGGCCAATTGACTTTTAAGAAAGATGCAAGGCAAGTCAGTGGAGAATGAATAGTCATTTCAATGACTTTGCTTTAGTAGCGTTGGAGCAACTGAATATCAACACACACAAGATGAGCCTGGACCTAAATCTTACATCTTTTATAAAAAATAAACTCAGAGTGGACCATAGATCTGAATATATAACCAGATATCATAAGGGAAAGTCTTCATGAACTTAGGTTAAGCAGAACTCTTAGGCAGGATGCCAAAGCATGATAAATAAATGAAAAAATGATTAAGCAGACCTCATCAAAATTATACAATTTTGTGTAAAGCACAAAGAATTTTGATTTACAAAGATTATGTTAAGGAAAAGACAAGCCAGATCCCGGGGCAAAATGTTTTCAAATCACATATCCAACAATAGGTTATATGTGGCATATATGAAGAGCACTCTAAACTGAAAAGTCAGAAACAACAGCCTAATGAAAAAATAAGCAACAGATTTGAACAGATGCTCACCCAAGAGGACGTTGGGAAATAAGCATCAAATTGTTAGGGAAATGCAAATTAAAACTGCAATGAGATACCACTACATAGCTATTTAATAGCTTAAATAAAAAATATTATCAGGACTTCCCTGATGGTCTGGCAGTTAAGACTTCACTTCCACTATAGCAGGCATAGGTTAGATCCCTGCCCTGGTTGGGGAACTAAGAGCCTACAAGCCACAGGGTGTGGCCGAACAAAAGCATCCTACAGACACCAATTGCAGAGGAAGAGGAGGGGCAACTGTGCTGGTGGGAATAGTCGGTCACTCTGGAAGGCAGTGTGCAGCTGTTTATAAAGTCAAACGTACAGCCCCAAAAGCCCACTCCTAGGAATTTACCATGCGTTCACATCCAAAACTCTCACATGAATGTTTGTTCAGCTCCATTCATAACTGTCGAAAACTGGGAACTACTCAAATGTCCTTGGTGAATGGATAAGCCAACTGTGGTACGTCCATACAGTGGACTCAGCAGTCAGAAGGAATGCGCTAAGGATATAAACACACTTTGAATGAATCTCAAAGGCATGATGCTAAAACAAGCTCCATACAGAATGATTCCACTTATAAAATATTCTTGGAAAGAAGAAACTATAGTGAAAGGAAGACATATCAGTGGTTTCCAGGGGTGGGGAAGACATGCCTACACGTGAATGGCACTAGGGAGTCTGTGGGGTGATGGGATTGTCCTGTGTCTTGATTGTGGTGGTGGCGGCTCTACGACTATGCGAGTATAGAACTGTACCCTAAGAAAAGAGGTCAGTTGTATTTGATGTTAACTTTTTTAAAAACACCTTTTGCATGGCCAAAAGAATCATAAGCAAATTCAAAAGACAGATGACAGAGTTAGAAAAAGTATTTATATGACGCATATCACAAAGCACTAGTCACCCTAATATATAAAAAGCTCTTTGGTGTCAATAACAAGACCAAAACACCTGCTTCCTGAAAGAGCTAAGGGTATGAACAGAGTTTACATTAAAATAAATACAAATAACTTAAAAATATAAATAGATGGTCACCCTTGCTAAGTCACTTCAGTCGTGTCTGACTCTTTGCAACCCCATGGACTGTAGCCTGCCAGACGACTCTGTCCGTGGGATTCTGCAGGCAAAAATACTGGAGTGAGTTGCCATTTCCTTCTCCTATGGTCACCCATACACATAAGCAAAATGCATACTAAAGCTACAGCAATATACCCCTGTTTATCTAAAGGCCTGGCAAAAATGTCAAAGTTCAACAACACAAATTGTTGCCCAGGCACACTCATTTATTGCTAGAGGGAATGCATATTAGAAGATTTAGCACTATAAATATTTCCTTTGACTCAGACATATTTATTCTGGGCAAAATGCAGTATACTCAAGGTTATTCCTTACAGCATTTTTAATAGTAGCCAAAGGATGGAAACTAGCCAAATTCCATCACTAGGGGGCAAACTAATAAATCATGGAATATATCCATTTATTGAGCTGCTCTGTAGTTATATAAGAGAGTGAAGGAACTTTCTATGCCCTGATAGTGGATGACTTCCAATATACATTATTGTTAAGTGGAAAAAAAAAAAACCAAGGTGTGTAGTGTATGCTTGTTCTGTGTAAAAGGCAAAGGGTATAAAGAAGGATGGGGCTTCCCAGGTGGCACTAGTGGTAAGGAATCCGCCTGCCAGTGCAGGAGACTTAAGAGACTTGGGTTCGATCCCTGGGTCGGGGAGATCCTCTGCAGGAGGGCATGGCAACCCACTCCAGTATTTTGGTCTGGAGAATCCCATGGACAGAGGAGCCTGGTGGGCTACAGCCCATAGGGTCGCAAAGAGTCAGACACAACTAAAGTGACTTAGCTGCATGCACACGCACATAAGTAAGGGTATTGGTACTTGTACTGCATACAGAAACTCTAGAAAAATAAACAGGATAAAATACTGGAAGTGCTTATGGTAGGGAACAGAAAGATGGAGAATAAGAGCAGAAACAAAATTTTCGGTCTGTGTCTCACTGTATGGCTCATTTTGGAGTCATTTGTGTAAATTACTTGTTTGAGAAAATAAATTCAGTTGTGTGTTCAAACGAGATAAAGCCTCAGTGATAAATCATCCATTCTCCCCGCTGGATACAGAGCAGACAGAAGAGTACGGGAAAGCTGAGACAGGAAACCAGAAGGAGAAGAAGTGCTTTCCTTGCTTGTTGTTGTTTTTCATTCGCTAAGTCGTGTCTAACTCTTTGTGACCCCATGAACTGCAGCACGCCAGGCCTCCCTGTCCTTCACTATCTCCTGGAGCTTGCTCAGACTCATGTCCATTGATTTGATGATGCCATCCAATCATCTCATTCTCTGTCATCCCCTTGTCCTCCTGCCCTCAGTCTTTCCTGGCATAAGGGTCTTTTCCAATGAGCTTGCTTCCAAGAGGTAAAAATGCAGAAGAAAATAGAATTGGTGAAATTTATACAAAAGAAGCAGAAAGGCTGTGTCCTAGAAAGGGGGGCTGGTGAGAGCAGAGGAAAGTCTTGACCCGGGTATAGGAGACTTGCTTTGGCCCTTCTTTGCACTGACTGGGGTTGGTTGGTCTTCTAAGTTCTCCAAGCCTGCTTTCTCACATGCAAAATGGAAAGAAGAATAAAACCTACCTCACAAGGTGATCGTTAGGGTTTAAATGAAAGAAAAAGAAACACCTTGGAACAGGGAATGGGGCTGTGTGCCAACAATGCTGTGTTAAGAAGTAAACACGAGAGGGACTTCCCTAGTGATTCAGTGGTTAAGACTTTACGCTTCCACTGAATGGTGCATGGGTTTGATCCCTGGTCAAACTTAGGGAACTTCGATCCCACAAGCCCTGAGGCGTGGCCAAAAAGAATAGAGAGTAAACAAAAGGGTAAACAAGGGACACAAAAACCTCCTACCTCTTCCTGCTGCCTCTTTCTTCCTGAGACCTGGGGTCTTACACCAAGAAAATCTCAAAGAGAGGGGCCTGCAAGGCTGAACCCACCTGGGACGATGGGGAGACAGGAAGGGATAGAAGGGCAAGGTGGGAAGCCCCGTCGCAGACAGGGAGGAGGACAGGCCATCCTGTCCCAAAGGACTCTGCTTCCTTACCAAACTCCTTGAGTTTGTTTGGTGATCCGCGGTGATTACTGTGACCGATTTCAGAGAGTTCAAATGGTGAGGGAAGCCATCTTTGAGCGCTTTGAGTAGGGGTGGGGGAGGGGCACAGATCAAATGTGCTCTGTTCCGAAAGAATGGAGGCTGAACATCTCCAGAAACTGCTGCAGCAATGTGGGAGAGTCGATGGTGGTCAGGACTGAAGCGAAGGGTTGGAAAGGTGTGGATAGAACTGAGAGATGCTGAGAAGAGCCCAGAGGGTGTTAGAGAGAAACATAGCCAGACAGTAAAGTGGTGGAAACAGGTCTTATTCAGTTAACTACTGGCAGAAGAAGAAACTCCCAGGGTTCATTCTGATCTGTGCAGAGGTGACTGGCTGTTTTAAAGGGAAAATGGAGGGGAGAGTAGGGAATGGCAGGGACTTGAGAAGAGTCAGGAAGTGAAAAATTACAAAAAACAGAAAACGGGGTGGACACGTGTGAAGCCATCTGGGTTTGCTAAGTTAGGCTTGTCCCCTCCCACAGACGCTGGGAGCAGGGTCCCGTCTTCAGGCGTGGCTGCAACAGGCACTTCCCTGGGCAGCCTTGAGTTTTCTCAGAAGTCACTTTAAGGAAGCTGGGGCCGCCCTAGGGATGCAACCTTAAGATGCTAGAAACCTTGCTAACATTTGACCAAGTCTTATGGGCCAACTTTTTTCTGCTTTTTGTAATGTCTTTTAAGCAGCGACATTACTTTGCCAACAAAGGTCCGTCTGGTCAAAGCTATGTTTTTTCCAGTAGTCATGTATGGATGTGAGAGTTGGACTATAAAGAAAGCTGAGCGCTGAAGAACTGATGCTTTTGAACGGTGGTGTTGGAGAAGACTTTTGAGAGTATCTTAGACAGCAAGGAGATCCAACCTGTCCATCCTAAAGGAAATCAGTCCTGAATATTCATTGGAAGGACTGAAGCTGAAGCTGAAACTCCAGTACTTTGGCCACCTGATGTGAAGAGCTGACTCATTTGAAAAGACCCTGATTTGGGAAAGAGTGAAGGCAGAAGGAGAAGGGGGACAACAGAGGATGAGATGGTTGGATGGCATCACCAACTTGATGGACATGAGTTTGAGTAAACGCCAGGTGTTGGTGATGGACAGGGAGGCCTGGCGTGCTGCAGGGCATGGGGTCGCAAAGAGTCAGACACAACTGAGCGACTGAACTGAACTATGGGCCAACATTGAGGCCTGACCAAGGAGAGGACTCAGAGGAGCCTGGGTAGAGTCTAGTCAAGGAGAGAATCTCAGTTGAGAATTCGGTGAGTGTCTGATGACCTGTCGTGGGTGAAGGAAAAAGGAGAGACATGATGCCTCCCAGGTTACCCGTGGAGCAAACAGGTGGGTTGTTATTCCCTGAGACAGAGAAGAGAAGGAGGCCAAGGTTGATGGTGAAAGATGGTGAATTCAGGTCTGAACATGGCATGGGATGGCAGTGAGGTGCCAAGTGAAGGTGGTTGGTGGTCAGCTGGGGATTAGGGTCTGAACTGAGCATAGCAGTCTGGGCTGGAGACAGCCACCTGCAGATACCCATGGAATGTCTGTGAGAGGTGGCAGGGGCCCGTCAGTGGATGTGGAATGACAAGGACCTGAGATAAAACCCTCAAGAATGTTACTTTATTTAATCCTCCTCAAATGCTGTGTAGGGCTAGGAAAGTACATACGGTTCTTTTCACTGGTCCCTGTCAAATAGGACACTGGATCTGAGCCTGAGGTTGTGACTAAAGACAGCCAGTCGTTCCAAAATCTGCACCCCTAATAATTAGCTACTTAATTATTCACCTGTTAATTAACTCACTATTGATTAAGCCACTAGAATATATTTCTCCACTCTTCAGTTCAGTCACTCAGTCATGTCCGACTCTTTGCGACCCCATGAACCTCAGCATGCCAGGCCTCCCTGTCCATCACCAACTCCCAGAGTTTACCCAAACTCATGTTCATTGAGTCGGTGATGCCATTCAGCCATCTCATCCTCTGTCGTCCTCTTCTACTCCTGCCATCAATCTTTCCCAGCATCAAGGTCTTTTCCAATGAGTCAGCTCTTCACATCAGGTGGCCAAAGTATTGGAGTTTCAGCTTCAACATCAGACCTTCCAATGAACACCTAGGACTAATCTCTCCACTCTTAGAACTAGACAACTGTATTTTCTTTATATGGATTTTTATTTTTGAACTATTTTAGTATTTTTTTTAAAAATTTACCCACCAAGAGTTAACAATCAAAAGATAGGAAAAGAGGTAGAAGAGGCCACATGTTCCCCTAGCACTGATACGAAATACTTCCACTTGTTACCTGCAACATCTCAAACATGCATTCTCTCTATCTTCAGTCCATTGAGCTGGTGATGCCACCCAACCATCTCATCCTCTGTTGCCCCCTTCTCCTCCTGCCCTCATTCTTTCCCAGCATCAAGGTCTTTGCCAGTGAGTGAGCTCTTCGCATCAGGTGGCCAAAGTATTGGAGTTTCAGCTTCAGCATGAGTCCTTCCAATGAACAGTCAGGGTTGATTTCCTTTAGGATTAACTGGTTGGATCTCCTTGTTGTCCAAGGGACTCTCAAGAGTCTTCCCCAGCCCCACAATTCGAATGCATCAATTCAGTAGCATTAATCCAAGCAAAAACATCCGTAAGGGCGGGGTAAATAGTGAGAGCACACCGCCAAGGGATGAAATTTCTCAAGGTCCTCTAAAGGCAGCATCCTTGTTCTGTACTCTTGTCGAGTGTTACTGAAGGGGTTGTGTACACAGAGGCTCTGGTGGGGCAATGAGCATCTTCTTGCTCTACATTTAAAGTTACCTCTCATGTCCGAAAACACACTTTATAGATTAAAAGAGATGATTAGCCTATCAATGCCTATCTCTTGGCTTCCATCTGGGAAATTATTTTTCTCAGAATGGCTTTGTCATTTACCATCTTAAACCTATGATACATTGCCTGCAAAATAAAAATCCATTTATCAGTCCGATTAATTTAACACTGTTTTCTCCTATAGTGGGCAGCAATTCAGCCACTAAGATGAGGGAAACATTAGCTTTTATTTCCTTTAGTTTAACCTCCATCATTCCTCGTTCACACTCAGAGTTATATATCACAGCCTGTCTCTAGTAAATTTGATTTCTGGGAATTGTACTTTTAAATCCCACTCTGCCTGTGGGAAATCCTCTTTACCACATGTATAGGGTTGAAGGTGAAGTCACTCAGTCATGTCTGATTCTCTGCAACCCCATGGACTGTAGTCTACCAGGTTCCTCCGTCCATGGAATTTTCCAGGCAAGAATACTGGAGTGGGTTTCCATTTCCTTCTCCAGATAGGGCTGAAAAGAGTACACAACCCCACACCTCCAAATTCATGTCTTTCCTGTAACCTCAGAATGTGACCTTATTGGCAATAGGATCTTTGCACATGTAAAGTTAAGATGAGGTCATACTTGTATCTATTAGAATGGTGGTGGTTTAATCGCTAAGTCATGTCCTACTCATACAACCCTATGGACTATAGCCTGCCAGGCTCCTCTGTCCATGGGATTTTTCAGGCAAGAATACTGTAGTGGGTTGCCATTTCCTTCTTCAGGGGATCTTCCCAACCCCGGGATCGAACCCTGGTCTTCCACATTGCAGGCAGATTCTTTACTGACTGGGCTATGAGGGAGGCCCTATCTATTAGAATATGAGTATGCTATTATGGAGAAAATTGAAAACAGCAAGTGCTAATAAAGTCGTTGAGAAATTGGAACACTTATGCATTGCTGGTGAGAATGTAAAATGGTTGTAGCCTCTGGGAAAATAGTCTGGTAGCATGTGATTCAGGAATTTTTCTTCTAGGAATACACCCAAAAGAGGTGAAAGCAGAAATGCAAACAGACACTCATGAACCAGTTATTCACAACAGCCAAAAGATGAAACAACCCAGATGTTGAAAATGTATGTACACTGGAACATTCAGAGCAGCTACTATTTTTCTTATGAATTTTTCAATTTTGTGGGGCCTGAGTTACTTTATTTTCTGATATTTATTTAATTATTTATTTTGGCTGCACCAAATAAATAATTATTTATTTGGGTCTCAGTTGTGGCATATGGGACCTAGTTCCCTGACCAAGGATCAAACCTGGCCCCCACCCCCTGCATTGAGAGTTTGGAGATTTAGCTCCCGGACCACCATGGAAATCCCTTGAGTTACTTTAGTCATCAGAACAAATAATGAATGTGAAAACTTTTAAGTTTCAAATCAGAAATAATTCAGTTCAAGTTGGTTTAAGTTAGGTTGAAATTGGGCTTCCCTGGTGGCTCAGACAGTGAAGAGTCTGCCTGCAATGCAGGAGTGAAGTCGCTCAGTCATGTCCTACCAGGCTCCTCTGTCCATTGGGTTTTCCAGGCAATAGTACTGGAGTGGATTGCCATTTCCTTCTCCAGCGGATCTTCCCGACCCAGGGATGGAACCCAGGTCTCCTGCATTGTAGACAGACGCTTTACTGTCTGAGCCACCAGGGAAGTCCAGTGCAGGAGACCCAGGTTCAATCTCCGGGAAGATCCTCTGGAGAAGGGAGAGGCTACCCACTCTGGTAGTCTTGCCTGCAGAATTCTTGGGGGCCAGCTCTTACACACTCCAAGCCAGAGGTCCAAAAGTATGCTGCTGCCCATGGGCCCCGGCCCCTGACACTTGGCTCAGGCCCCAGGTGCTCCTCATTCAGTGGTCTGGACGGGAGACCACGTAGGCATCGGATCCCCTGAGAAGTCCCTTTTATCCCCAGGCTCACAGCTTTGGATGCAACTATGTTCTGAGTTTTTCTCCAACCAGAATGATGGTATTCCCATGTCTATAGACATTCTCTACATTATTTTCTCACCAAGAGTAAGCCCTCTCTAAACAGTGTGGTTTGTACCGACAAATATTTATTTTGCCAGGCACCTTGCTAAGTGCCCTGAGGGGTGGTGCAGTTTTGTGATTAGGACCATGAGATCTAGAATCAGACTGCCTGGGGTTTGCCTCCTGGCTCTATCATTTCTCCGCACTGTGAAATGGGCACATTACCCAATTTCTTCATGCCTCAGTTTTTATATCTGTGAAATGGGCATAATATATTTAATCAAGTCTCGGATGTCTTTGAGTAAAGGCATACATTATTTACTTCTCAGAAAGGTAAATGCTGCCATTTAAACTTTGGCATGTTGCCTTAAAAAAAAAACAGCCCTGTATAGAGTATGAATTGGTAACAGCAGCCTCCGATGGCTTCCACGTCTCCTGCCGCGTTGCTCAGTATATGGTGGGCATTCCCTTTGTGCCCATCTCAGGAGCTAAGGTGACACAGCTCCATCCACCTTTGGGGAATATTCTCTGTTCCTGAAGACCGTGGTTGTTTCTTTGCAAGAAAGTGTAGAAGTGCAATCATTTCTCCACTAACCATTTCCAGCTCTGTTTCTGTACTCACATAGTCCTGGCAATGCATGTAACTCAGTTGAAATGCAAATATTAACAGCAATGACCGAATCTGTGTACATATAGGAGAAGACAGCTACTTATTGCTGCTGCCTAGTCCATCCTGATTGTAAAATGCCATCAGTTATAAGATGCATCAGGATTCTGAGAGGTTAGTGGAAAAAATATATTTAATACATAATATATATTAGCATATATAGTTTATATTTATTCATAGCATGTTAGTAGTATTATTAGTATTGCTATATATATCATTAGGGGCTTCCCTGATATCTGAGCTGGTAAAGAATCTGCCTTCAATGCAGGAGACCCTGGTTCAATTCCTGGGTCGGGAAGATCCCCTGGAGACAGGATAGGCTACCCACTCCAGTATTCTTGGGCTTCCCTTGTGACTCCGCCTGCAATGCGCGAGACCTGGATTCGATCCCTGGGTTGGGAAGATCCCCTGGAGAAGGGAAAGGCTATCCACGCCAGCATTCTGGCCTGGAGAATTCCATGGACCATATAGTTCATGGGGTGATAAAGAGTCAGACACAACTAATCAACATTCACTTTCATATATCATTAGTATATATATTAGAATTGATGAAATCAGTGTGGCCTCCCTCGTGGAGTTTTCTGGTGATTGAACAGTGCCTGGCATGCATTAAGCACTCATTCAGTGTTGCAGTTGTTCTGTTATTGTACACGTGGCTATAACACAACCCCAGTCCTCCAGAAAGGCATGGGTCCTGAGGCTTGGATCTCAAACTGGGTTTTGAGGGACTTCCTTGGTGGTCCAGTGGCTAAGACTCTGAGCTCCCAATGCAGAGAGCCTGGGTTTGATCCCTGGTCAGGAAACTAGGTCCCACATGCTGCAACTAAGACCCAGCTCAGCCACATAAATAAACAAAATAAAATAAAAAATAAAACTGGTCTCCGAAAGAGCTAATATGTGTGTAATAAAGTGAGTAGAATGCTTGTCCTTCCTTCCTATCCTGAGGGATCTCTGTACACCATTTCTCCTCGGATCCAGACACTAAGCCAGTGTTTATTGAAGTCTTTCTATGTGAGGAGCTGAGCAAAGGGCCCTCCAGACTCCTGGTCAGCGTGCAGCACATCAAGGGCAGGGGTCTCTGGCCACACCGGAGCGCCTAAGCATTGCTCATCTGGGTTTAAAAGTGGAAAACGATCAGGAAGTCCAAAGAGCAACTGAAAACAAAGGAACAGCTTGGGGAGAAAGCAGAAAAGATCCCGGCGTTAAAGATGCTGGAAAAATAAAAAGAAGGCATTGAACGGGGAATGAGAACTAATGTCCAGTCCTGTGCTTCTTAAGTCAGCATGATCCTAATATCTCCTTCCAGGTTTCCATTTTGAGCTTCACAAGGAATCATTGAGGTTTTAACGTCCACTTCATTGTTTCACTATGGAGCAATGGAAAGCCTGATTTTCTGTATTTATCAATTAGCTTACAGTGTGCTCTCAACACAATGGAAACACCTAATTTACTGACAGAAAAGTCTCTTAAGCAATATTCCTTTTCATCACAGACTGGGAGGAAAAGCTACTGTACAAAGAAGTCCCTGACTTTCAGTAAAGAAACTTAAAAACCAACAGCAAATAAAAAATCTCTAGGTCAGCAACAAAAATATCTTTGTGAGGCAGGCTCTAGTAGGAGAAACATAAACACCAAATAAGGAACATAAGTCACTCTCTCTTTTTTCATTTTTATAAATAGACTTTTGGATGAAAGGGCAAAGGACATGAACTTGCCATTAAAATAATATTTTGAAAGCTGTTTATTGCAGTAAAAATTTTGCTCTAGGACAAAAGTGACACATACATATAATAAATTTGCATGTATATAAAATATTTACATATATTAAATATAGTTCTTTTATATAAACAAATAAGTATAATGCATATTTAGCTTATAAAGTTCTGGAAATAAATGTACAAACATAAGCATGGCCCAGAATAACACTGATGAGTGACTGAAAGTTCTAGAAATTCTACTGGAAGTCACTTTCCAGTAAAAGCTGAGCCTCTCATAAATTCTAAACTTGTCTTGCTGATAATGTCATCTCCAAATGCTGACCAATCGAAAGTAAATAATTTATCAAAGTTAAAGCTTGGAAGCTCTGAAGGACAATGACCACCAGCAGCGAGGGCATGCTGGGTGACCCAGTTGGATCTTCACAGCAACAACTCAAGAGAAATTGGCTGATTCAAGCCTAACCCTGCAGCGGGGTGAGTGGAAGATTTAGGAGCAGACCACCGAACCCACGGGTAAAAAGCTTCAGGCCTCCCGGGGGACCTGAACCAGTACTAGTCATCTTTCAGGCCCAGATGATTCTCTGCACTTCTCTGGCTACCAACTTTCCCATCTGTTTTACTTCGTGTGTGTGTGTGTGTGTGTGTGTGTGTGCTCAGCAGTGTCTGACTGTTTGAGAGACTGGACTGTGGCCCACTAGGCTCTTCTGTCCATGGGATTTCCCAGGCAAGAACACTGGAGTGGGTTGCCATTCTCTTCTCCAGGGGATCTTCCTGACCCAGGAACTGAACCCATGTCTCTTGCATCTCCTGCATCATAGCATGGGGAGAGGAGGCATGGAGGGCATGGATTGGGGGCGGGGGCGGCGCTCCCGGACACCAGGGTGATTCTCCTACCATGTTGCCTTCTGCCTGTTCTGGGGATCAGTCCCCAAGTAAACTTTCCATATGCAAACTCTTGCCCCAGGCTCTGCTCATGGCAGGAGCGCAGCGTAAGGGAGTAGCTTCAGCACACGCTTTAGAAGCATCCAGGCAAATAGCAGAGTCAAAAGCTAAAAGTATTAAACTACAATTATATTGCAGCATCCTCTAACTTGGAGCCTGGAAAGGTTCTCTCTTCTCCCCATTCCCACCATGTCCTCCTCCTCCTCCTCTCTCATCACTTCTAAGATGCATGTGAACTTCAGAAGTAGTGAAAGGTACAAGGTCATGCATCTTCTTGCGAATCCATAGGTTTTCTGATTGTTTACTCTTTGCCTGCTTCACGCTTGTAATTTCCACCGGAGCAGAGATGGAGTCTAAGGTAAATAGTTACCAAAACATAGTAGGTGTTCAACAAGTATTTGTGAGTAGGAGAACAATGGACAGCAAGGAAAAGGGAAGCTGAGAAAACTGAAGTCAGTTTTGGAAGAACTCTAAGAAATAGATACTTAGTGAAAGACTTGAAGAGGAAAAAAAAAAGCTGATTGAATCCCCAGGAACTTGAATGAATAAATAAAGACGCAAGGGAAGGAGAGCCAGGACCAAGAAATAGCTTCACCAGCCAGCAAAAGACCTAGGGAGGCTGGTTTCCCCGAGGACCCTCCTTCAGTTCAGTTCAGTTCAGTCGCTCAGTCGTGTCTGACTCTCTGCAACCCCATGGACTGCAGCATGCCAGACTTCCCTGTCCATCACCAACTCCCAGATTTACTCAAGCTCACATCCATTGAGTCGGCGATGCCATCCAACCATCTCATCCTCTGTCGTCCCCTTCTCCTCCAGCCTTCAATCTTGCCCACCATCAGGGTCTTTCCCAATGAGTCAGTTCTTTGCATCAGGTGGCCGAAGTACTGGAGTTTCAGCTTCAGCATCAGTCCTTCCAACAAATATTAAGGACTAATTTCCCTTAGGATGACCCTTCTTCGCTGGAAGGCAAAGGAGAAGGGTCTGAGAGCTTCAGCAGACGGTAATGCTTTTGCCACAGTCCCCTTCCAGGAAGTCAGAGAATAGGTTCAAAAAGGATTATTTTCATAAGCAGGCTTCCTAACTAGCTTATAACAATTTTGCTATAAATCCTTCGGGTGCTGCTTTTGTAATCCATGAAGGAAATTCTATATCTCAGTTCCTTCCGATGACACCACTTCCTGGATAACAGTTGGATTTCACAGATTAAGACGATTACTGCTGCTTAATAGAACAATTACTGGGTCAACAATGCCATGCTTGTTAAGGGCAGAACCATTTTCAAAAAAAAGGAAACAGGTTTTGAGATAGCCAAAGAGTGGCCCCGGTAAATGTGCCTTAAGACTCTCCTTTTGGAAAATCTTGTTGGTTCCCCAAATTAGGACCCTGAAAAGGCAGCAGATGCTTTGTGTAAGGAGCCAGAGGGCTGTATACATGGGGGATGGGCTTCCCTAGTGGCTCAGATGGTGAAGCATCTTTCTACAGTGTGGGAGACCTGGGTTCAGTCGCTGGGTTGGGAAGATCCCCTGGAGAAGGAAATGGCAACCACTCCAGTATTCTTGCCTGGAAAGTCTCATGGACAGAAGAGCCTGGTAGGTTACAGTCTATGGGGTTGCAAAGAGTCGGACACGACTGAGTGACTTTCTTTCTTTTCTTTCTTTAGGAAAATGAGCAGGTATTTTCCCCTTCTCTTCTTTAGGGCACTCAAAGCTGGATTAGCTTTTAGCTGAGTAAAAGAATAGTCCAGGGCCCTTGTCCCAAGTGTCCGGCAGTGACCAGGACTTCTGTTTATCAGCATGAAAAGAAGTCTTTATGGAGATCATTTTAAACATAACAGGCAAAGCTCGAGTTGATTTTGTGGTTGATGTTTTAAGTGGATCTTTCACCTTACATGCAGCCTTTCCAGAAAACCAGAAATAAGCCCAACTCTGGCTTGCAAGCTTGGGTAACAGATGAGACTGGGCCAGTTGAATTTCCTGGTTCAGGAATCTTAGCACCACTGTGTTCCTGCAGGGCAGTGGGGACTCACTGGAGGCTTTGGAGCTGAGGAGCAGCTTGATCTGACCTTTGACTGGAACAGTCTGTTGAGAATAGATCAAGGCACCAAGAACAGAAATAGGAAAACTAACTGGGAGGCCATTGCAATAATTCAAGAGGGAGTTACTGTGTCTTGGATCCGGGAGTTGGGTGGGGATGGGTGTGGGTATCCCATAGAAGTGGTGAGAAGGTGTTGGGTTCTGGGTATGTTTTGAAGGTGGAGCCACATGGTTTTGCTGACGGATCAGTTATGGGATGGGAGAGGAAGAGTGAAGTCAGCGATGCCTCCAGGGTTCTTGACAGGGAAAGCGGCATTGCCGTGTACTGAGACGTGAAAGGCAATGAGAGGAACAGATTTTGGAGGGGGATCTAGGGCTCAGTTCTGGACAAACTAAGTTTGCAATGCCTACTTAGATATTGGCTTCCCTGGTGGCTCAGATGGTAAAGAATCTGCCTACAATGCAGGAGACCCAAGTTCGATCCCTGGGTTGGGAAGATCCCCTGGAGAAGGGAATGGCTACCCACTCCAGTATTCTGGCCTGGAGAATCCTATGGACGGAGGAGCCTGGAGGGTTCATAGCCCACAGGGTCAAAAAGAGTCGGACACGACTGAGTGACTAACACTTTCACTTTCACTTAGATCTTAGAGTATAGATGTTTAGTAAGCACTTGGATATGGTCCAAACTCCAGAAAGAACTCTGTTGGAGATATACATTTGAGACTCATCAATACTGAATATTGATCTTTCCAAAAATTACAATACAGCTATAACGGGAGGGTGGTGAGAGGAAAAAGTTGACATGTGCATGGAGGGGGTGGTGTGTAAGAAGTGGAATCTTCATCTGTTGTGGCAAGAAGTTAATGGTTGATAGAGAACTTGGGGGGAAATAATCAAGAAATAGTTGTATATGCATCATAAGAAAGAATCCTCCCTATTACTTCTACTCTGTATCTCCGTATCTTAACATTTTTCTTCTTCATCTTTTTTGGGGGATGGTATGTTTATAACTTAATTTTATTTATCTTTAACAGCTTTACTGAACCATGACTCACATACTATAAAATTCATCTGTGTAAAGTGTACAATTCAGTATCTTTTAGTATATTCTATCATGACCACTGATTTTAGAATTTTTATTAAGCCAAAAAGAAACTCTGGAGCTTCCCTGGCTGTCAAGGGGCTAAGACTCTGTGCTGCTGCCGCAGGGAGTGCCGGTTTGATCCCTGGTCAGGGAACTAAGATCCCACATGCTGAGTGGTGCAGCAAAAAAAAAAAAGTCAGATAAGAACCCCTGAACCCCTTAGTCATCAACCTTAATCTCTCAGTCCCTCTCCCAGCCCTAGGCAATCAATCATCTACTCTATCTTCTATGGACTCGCCTACCCTGTTTCATATACATGGACTCATACATTATGTCATCCCCTTTAACTGGCTTCTTTTATTTTGTGGTTTTGAATTAAAAACAACCCTCCTCCTCTTCTTCCCCAAGTTCTGTCCTTTCAAACCCATCCCCAAGTTTCAGATTCTTTGGCCCCACTTTGTAGAAGCTGCTGTCACTCTGCTCCCCAGCCCCTGGAGCTGTCTTTAGAAAATCCTGCCTCTGCTCGCCGCCCTCCAGGGCAAAAAGACACTCCCCTCTAACTCCACCGACGACTGCCATTCAGCGCTTTGAATGAATCAGAGGTGTTCTGGGGAACCCCTTCCCTCTTTCCGGAGGTGTCTTGGACTCGGCTTCCTGAAATGTGAGCTGCCTGGTGATTTCAGCGTACATTCCACGCACTATCATCAGCAGTTATCTCTTATCCGGTTGCAAATGATAAGGTATAGAGAGCTTTTGAGGAAAGTCTGCTTTGCATTTCATACTTTGGGTTGGGTGCTATAGCCTTATGAAATACTGCTGCTAAGTCGCTTCAGTCGTGTCCGACTCTGTGCGACCCCATAGACAGCAGCCTGTCAGGCTCCCCTGTCCCTGGGATTCTTCAGGCAGGAACTCTGGAGTGGGTTGCCATTTCCTTCTCCAATGCATGAAAGTGAAAAGTGAAAGTGAAGTTGCTCAGTCATGTTCAACTCTTAGCGACCCCATGGACTGCAGCCTACCAGGTTCCTCCATCCAAGGGATTTTCCAGGCAAAGAGTACTGGAGTGGGGTGCCATTGCCTTCTCCCTATGAAATACTTATATCCCCCAAATCCTCTTTTATGTTTGAACCAGTGAAAAGTGTTTTGTTTTGGTTTTTTTTCAGTTGAATTTTACAGGCTTGAGCAGTGCTTGTTACCAAAGGCCTATGACAACCTGTGGGTTACCTATGACAACAAAAACATTTTCCACACTGGCATTTGACTCAGGATTGAAATAGAGTGCTGAACCTATTTTTAACATATTTGGGTATGTCAGATGATGTTCTTTCAAAGAAATAGCCATCACGTCCCGGATAGTCTTCCTAAAACTAAACAAAACAAAGCTAGAAAGAGTTCTATTTTCCATACTGACAACATCTGAATTTTGATTCTTTATCCAGAGGGGTTTCTCTCAAGCTTGCAGAGCATAATTTATGGCATTTTGCAAAGAAAACCATTTCTTTAATACTTGAGGGCCTTTGCCATGCATTTATTATATGAATTAACTAATGACTTGAACTGAGAAATAGTCCCATTTGCAATGCAAATATAACATTCGTACAAAGAAGGACAAAATCACAGGAAACATTTCTTGATTTAAGGTACTTTAAAAAAAAATGAAGCTGTCAAATATTTCTGGTCTTAAAAGAGATACAATAAAGATGAAAGTTAGACAAAGCACAACAGTATCTTAAACCACAGTATATTAAAGGCAAACATACAGAATATACTTTATTCTAAGAAAAACAGGAGGCTATTGGAAAGCTTTTAGTATGCGAGGGATGTGATTTATTTTGCTATGTGGAGAATCTGTTGGAAGGAGTCAGAGACAAAGCAGGAAGGTCGGGGGAGAAATTACAGTGGTTTAAGAGAAGTGCTTCTCAAATTTCACATGCAGGCAAATCACGTGGGGCCTCATTAAGTGTGACTGCACAGGAGGTCTGGGGTGAGGTGGGAGACATGGCATTTCTGACAGGTTCCTAGGTGAATAGGATGCTCTTGGTCATGGACCCACACTTGAGTGGCCAGGGTTTAGCACAGGGCAATACGGCTTCCCTGGTAGCTCAGATGGTAAAGAATCTGCCTACAGTGCAGGAGACTTGGGTTCGATCCCTAGGTTGGGAAGATCCCCTGGAGAAGCAAATGGCAACCCACTCCAGTATTCTTGCCTGAACAACCCCATGAACATAGCCGCCTAGAGGGCTACAGTCCGTGGGACTGCAAGAGTTGGACATGACTTAGCCCCTGAACTACCACCACCAGTAACAGCACAGAGTTCAGACCCATGTAGAGTATAGGATAATAGGACGAACCGATTAACCGGAAGAAAGTGATGCCCAGGTCAGGGATTTTTGAGTGAGTGAGTTTGTATGATCAGATTAGTCAATATTGAGAATGGAGGAGGAGAACCAAGTTTTTGACCTTGGCAAACAGCTTGATGGATATCACAGATAGTTGACTTTACAAGTCTTGAGCTCAAAAGAGAGGGCCAGAGATATAAATTCAGGAATCATCAGGATAACTTAAATGGTATGTTGGACCCAAGGGAGTAAAGAAAAGTAACAGAATGAGGAGGTCTGGAACTGAGCCTTAACTCATTATGGACCAGAGCATTTTTGCAGAGGCTAATGCCTGTAGCCCCTGGTTTGTTATATAAGTGATACTGATAACGTCCCTTGGGGATGATCTTAATCACTGCCTCCTGTACAATGTCATGAACCTCTGTCCATAGTTCTTCAGGTACTCTATCAGATCTAATCCCTTGAATCTATTTGTCACTTCCACTGTATAATTGTAAGGGATTTGATTTAGGTCATACCTGAATGGTCTAGTGGTTTTCTCTACCTTCTTCAATTTAAACCTGAATTTGGCAATAAGGAGTTCATGATCTGAGGCACAGTCAGCTCCTGGTCTTGTTTTTTGCTGACTGTATAGAGCTTCTCTATCTTTGGCTGCAAAGAATATAATCAACCTCATTTCATTATTGACCATCTGGTGATATCCATATGTAGAGTCTTCTCTTGTGTTGTTGGAAGAGGGTGTTTGCTATGACCAATGCGTTCTCTTGGCAAAACTCTGTTAGCCTTTCACCTGCTTCATTTTGTACTCCAAGGCCAAATTTGTCTGTTACTCCAGGTATCTCTTAACTTCCTTCTTTTACATTCCAGTCCCCTGTAATGAAGAGCGTATCTTTTGTGGATGTTAGTTCTAGAAGGCCTTGTAGGTCTTCATAGGACTGTTCAGCTTCAGCTTCTTCAGCATTATTGGTTGGGGCATAGACTTGGATAACTGTGATATTGAATGGTTTGCCTTGGAAACGAACAGAGATCATTCTGTCATTTTCCAAATTGCATCCAAGTACAGCAATGGCACCCCACTCCAGTACTCTTGCCTGGAACATCCCATGGATGGAGGAGCCTGGTAGGCTGCAGTCCATGGGGTCGCTAAGAGTTGGACACGACTGAGTGACTTCACTTTCACTTTTCACTTTCATGCATTGGAGAAGGAAGTGGCAACCCACTCCAGTGTTCTTGCCTGGAGAATCCCAGGGATGGGAGAGCCTGGTGGGCTGCCATCTATGGGGTCACACAGAGTTGGGCACGACTGAAGCAACTTAGCAGCAACAGCAGCAACAGCATTTCAGACTGTTTTGTTGACTATGATGGCTACTGCGAAAAGGCAAAATGGTTGTCTGAGCAGGCCTTACAAATAGCTGAGAAAAGAAGAGAAGCACAAGGCAAAGGAGAAAAGGAAAGATATAAGCATCTGAATGCAGAGTTCCAAAGCATAGCAAAGAGAGATAAAGCCTTCCTCAGTGATCAGTGCAAAGAAATAGAGGAAAACAACAGAATGGGAAAGACTAGAGATCTCTTCAAGCATATTAGAAATACCAAGGGAACATTTCATGCAAAGATGAACACAATAAAGGACAGAAATGGTCTGGACCTAACAGAAGCAGAAGATATTAAGAACAGGTGGCAAGAATACACAGAAGAACTGTACAAAACAGATCTTCATGACCCAGATAATCACGATGGTGTGATCACTCACCTAGAGCCAGACATCCTGGAATGCGAAGTCAAGTGGGCCTTAGGAAGCATCACTACAAACAAAGCTAGTGGAGGTGATGGAATTCCAGTTCAGCTGTTTCAAAGCCTAAAAGATGATGCTGTGAAAGTGCTGCACTCAATATGCCAGCAAGTTTGGAAAACTCAGCAGTGGCCACAGGACTGGAAAAGGTTAGTTTTCATTCCAATCCCAAAGAAAGGCAATGCCAAAGAATGCTCAAACTACTGCACAGTTGCACTCATCTCACACGCTGGTAAAGTAATGCTCAAAATTCTCCAAGCCAGGCTTCAACAGTATATGAACTGTGAACTTCCAGAATTCAAGCTGGATTTAGAAAAGGCAGAGGAACCAGAGATCAAATTGCCAACATCCATTGGATCATGGAAAAAGCACGAGAGTTCCAAAAAAACATCTGCTTCTGCTTTATTGACTACACCAAATCCTTTGACCATGTGGATCACAACAAACTGAAAAATTCTTAAAGAGATGAGAATACCAGACCACCTGACCTGCCTCCTGAGAAATCTGTATGCAGGTCAGGAAGCAACAGTTAGAACTGGACACAGAACAATAGACTGGTTCCAAATCGGGAAAGGAGTATGTCAAGGCTGTATATTGTCACCCTGCTTATTTAACTTATATGCAGAGTACATCATGAGAAATGCTGGACTGGATGACGTACAAGCTGGAATCAAGATTGCCGGGAGAAATATCAATAACCTCAGATATGCAGATGACGCTACCATTTATGGCAGAAAGTGAAAAAGAACTAAAGAGCCCCTTGATGAAAGTGAAAGAGGAGAGTGAAAAAGTTGAGTTAAAACTCAGCATTCGGAAAACTAAGATCATGGCATCCAGTCCCATCACTTCATGGCAGCTAGATGGGGAAACAGTGTCAGACTTTATTTTCTTGGGCTCCAAAATCACTGCAGATTATGACTGCAGCCATGCAATTAAAAGACACTTGCTCCTTGGAAGAAAAGCTATGATCAACCTAGACAGCATATTAAAAAGCAAAGACATTACTTTGCCGACAAAGGTCCGTCTAGTCAAGGCTATGGTTTTTCCAGTGGTCATGTATGGATGTGAGAGTTGGACTATAGAGAAAGCTGGGTGCCAAAGAATTGATGCTTTTGAACTGTGGTGTTGGAGAAAACTCTTGAGAGTCCCTTGGACTGCAAGGAGATCCAACCAGTCCATCCTAAAGGAAATCAGTCCTGAATATTCTTTGGAAGGATTGATACTGAAGCTGAAACTCCTACACTTTTGCCACCTGATGTGGAGAACTGACTCATTTGAAAAGACCTTGATGCTGGGAAAGATTGAAGGTGGGAGGAGAAGGGGACGACAGAGGATGAGATGGTTGGATGGCATCACCGACTCGATGGACATGAGTTTGAGTAAGCTCCGAGCGTTGATGATGGACAGGTAGGCCTGACGTGCTGCAGGCCATGGGGTCTCAAAGAGTCAGACACGACTGAGCGACTGAACTGAACTGAGCTGATATGTTTCTGGTCAATAATGTTCAGGTAACAAAAGACAGATTAATGCATCTCTGGTCAATAATGTGTTAAGAGCTTCCACTATTTAAAAGTTTGGTAAATAGACTGAGCCCACTGGGGAGCATAAGAAAGAGAAAGCTAAAAGGTAAGAGCAAGCCAAGAGGATTTGTGAGACAGGTGCCAGCAGAAGGGATGGCTGCAAGAAGGCAGTGTAGTCAGCCATGTCAGATGCTCAGATGAAAAGATGAATGTTTTCAAATTGCCCTTGAGATACATCTGCCTCAGTCATTGGTGAATTTAGTGCTGCTTCAGAGCAGTGGGGGTGCAGAGATTGGCGAGAACTGTGGAGTAGGTGGGAGTGGGCGCCAGGTTGGAGGGCTTGGGGAAGGGAGGATAAAGTGAGGAAGTAGATCACAGCTCCAAGAGGTGGTCTGTGGATGGAGAGGGACGGTGGGGAGGGTAGCTGGAGGGGGTCCGTGGGGTCAAAGGAAGGTCATTTTTGTATCTTTTAAAACAGAAGAGACTTGAGTGTGTTTAAATGCTGATGAGAAATATTGAGCAAAGAGAAACAGAGAACCAGAGATACCACAAGGTCACTGTAAAGAGCGGAGGGTAGGAGGAAATGGACTTAGATGTGGGAAAGAGCACGACATCCCTTCTTTCCCCAGAAGGGAGGAGTGGGGCCAAGGTCAATAGGTTTGGAGCCTCGGAGATGAGATACTGAGAGGTTTCTCATTTGACAGCATCTGTTTTCGGTGAAGCAGGAAAGGAGAATGTCTGCTGAGAGTAATGGGCCAGAAGAGGGAAGAAAGGCCTCCTGGGGTCTCAGAGGTGGTCTACAGGGAGCCTAGGGTCCCACTGGAGACCAGTGATCTGAGGTCTGCAGCCTGTCCCCCGCCACCCCCACCCCCGCCCCCGCCCCCGCCCCAGCCCCGACAGTGAGGATTACCCCAGGTGGTCCACTTCTCAGGTGCCAGAGGGAGAAAGAACGTGGACATTTGATTCATCTACGATTAGAGACTTGCCAGGTGGATATGCAAGACAAAGGGCTTCCCAGGTGGCGCTAGGGGTAAACAACCCACTCGCCAATGCAAGCTAGACCTAAGAGATACAGGTTTGATCCCTGGGTCAGGAAGATCCCCTGGAGGACGGCATGGCAACCCACTGCAGTAGTCTTGCCTGGAGAATCCCAAGCACGAGGAGCCTGGCAGGCTACAGTCCAGGGGGTCGCACAGAGTTGGACACGACGGAAGCAATTAAGCTTGCATGCACAAGTCCAAAGAGACATAGAGTTTAGTTTAAGCTGTGGAAAAGAACATTCTGTGGGCTCTAGGGCCTGGTACCCAGTAAGGTCTCCAAGAATTGTTTTTATTATTAGGAGGGAAGAGAGAAAATTCCTTAGCTCCCCAAGCCTTCCACAGCTGCTGCCTGACCGCCATCACCTACACACACAGCTCCAACCTCTTTGTTCCCAAGGTATCTGTACAGAAAGTAGAGGGGCTTTCAAAGGTAGATGTGATTTTTAAAAAATATATTAATAGTTGGTCTTTTTTCAGTTATTTTCTGTATCCCCACTTCCTTATTATTCAGAGATGACTGTAAAGCCCCAGAAATTGGGTTCTTTGTTCAGGTGTTCAGTTTACCACTGGTAATCCAGTAATGTTATGCACAGCTGATTCTGAGTTTCAACAAATGCTTCTGCTTAAGAAAAGTGATCATCAGATGAGCCACAGTATGTAATTTATTATAATCATAATAATTTTTAAAAATTCCTTATGGAGAAAATCACCTTTTTCTAAATATAGCTGGACTTAAGTTCTTTTTTTTTTTCCCTTTAAAGTGTTCTCTTGGTTACAAGTCTATAAGGAACTTTTGGTCTGCTAATCTGAAAATTAGAAGTTTCTATGTAAGAAATAGATTTCAACATAAAGGTCACACCATGTATGACTAGTGACAAAACCAGGGATGTGTTTTGGTACAAGGAATTAGGAAGTTGGGCAAATAATGTTGACTTCTTTTAGGCTGGGTTTATTCATCTGTAAAGGTAGAAAATTAGAAAATACGAGTTCTAATATCAAGAGTCTATCCAAATGGTAGCTACTAACTACACGTGGTTGCTTAAATTTAAATATATTAAATAAAATTTAAAATTCATTTTGTAAGTCATACTAGCCACGTTTCAGATGATCAGTAGCCATAGGCAGCTAGTATAACTACTGGGCAACCCAGATATAAAATATTCCCCTCACCAGAGAACATTCTAGTGGACAGCTCTGATCTATAATTCTAGTTTTAATACAAGTACAACAGCGGGATGGTGGTAAGATGCTTCTAAAAAGTCATCACATTATAATTTTCCACTTGATTATACTAGGACAACATTTCTAGAATATACCTACAGCTCACCTGGCCTAAAGAAGCAAGAGTGAGTTCAAGCAAACTGAACCTGTTGCAATGAAATAATCTCCATATAATGGAGAGATGATACACTCTAGACTCCTCCCACTTTTCTTCCCTCCCTGCCCTTCTTTCTTTCTCATATTTTTTATTGAGTGCTGAGTCCTGAGTCGTCAACTCCCATAAAGTTAATTGGACCTGTCTACTTGATCAGACAGAAATGGGTGATGGTAATACAGTTTATTTGATAAGGAATATGATAGGATCCTTGAGGTTCCAGGGAAGTCTACAGGAGGAATCGTTTGTTCATTCAGTCTCTCAGTCTTGTCTGACCCTTTGTGACCCCATGAACTGTAGCTTGCCAGGCTCCTCTGTCTATGAGATTTCCCAGGGAAGAATACTGGAGTGGATTGCCATTTCCTTCTCCAGGGTATCCTCCGAGATCAGGGACTGAACTCATGTCTCCTGCGTCTTGTGCACTGACAGGCAGATTCTTTACCACCCTGAGCCACCAGGGAAGCCCCGAGGGCTTACCTAACTTTGATAGAAGAGACAAGGGAAAGCTTTCCAGAAAGGGTGATACTTAAGGAAAGTGGTAAAGGATGTTTATGAGTTACAATGATTTACAGGTTTGAATATTGTGGTTTGACCATTAATTATGACCCTACTGAAATGCAACAGTGAAAAAAAGAGAAAATTGGGGAAAGTGAATAGCAGCTTTTTATATTATGAGCATTACAAAGTCTCTGTGGTATGGATGATTTTCAGAGGCGCTACCTGCCTTCCTCAGTCTTTTTAGTTGCTTTCTCCTTTGCATTAAAACAACAGTGAGTTGGCTCTGCTCCTATAGGCCCATTCCCTTCCCCAACTGCATTTCTCAAGACTACATTGATTCAATAAACGTTGCATCTCAAATCTCTTAGTTTCTCAGAACAAAATTCTTGGAGTTATTCTTGACTTTATTTAGTTTTATATGTATTACATCTATTCCTTTAACAGATCCTATTGTCTTTGCCTTCAAAATATATCCAGAATAATATCCCTTTTCCCTTTTCCTTGTAATATCTTCGTGGTTCAAACCACATCCTGCCGAGAGAAGAGCAAGTCTTTTCATGATCTTGTCCACAGTTGCCTTTTCACATCAGTTCTCCACTCAGCAGCCAGAGAAACTCATTTAAAACTTAAGTCAGATCTGATCATGTATCTGTTCCAAACTCTCCAGCAGCTTCTCGTTTCACAAAGATAAAAGTCCTCATCCCAGACCCTAAGTCCCTACGTGATCTGCTCCAGGCTGCTTTGTGTGTTTTCTTTCTTGCCTGCTCATCTTTCTCCTGCCTGCAGCTTTAGGCGAGGTCCAAGCACACTGGCTCTTCCAGGACTGCTCGAAAGCCACGTAGATCACCTCATTCAGATGTGTGTCCCAGCGCCCCCAGACACAGCAGTGTTACTCATGCACTCAGCTTGTCTAAAATAGGTGCTCTGTGTCCCCAACTCCACCATCATTTTTCATCCTTGCTCTGCTGTGTTTTTCCCTCATTGCACTTATCACCGCTTGATGTGTTATCTATTTGTTTACTGGACTGTAGTCTCCATGAGAGCATAGATTTCGTTTTGTTTACTGCAGTATCCCAGGCTCTGATTCAGAGTCCGACTTGTGTATACACAATTCATAATGGTTAGTAAGGGCGTGAGTGGCATTTAGTTTATCACATCTCATCTACATGTATATGACCCCCATAGACTGTAAGGTCCTAGAATCATGATTACATATTATTATTCCCAGCCACCAGCCCACTATGTGGAAAGTACACTCACTATAAAAGAAATTCCTTGAATGTATCCCCTTCCTCATCTGGAAAACTATAGGTTCACAGATGAAAAAATGAATCTTAAGAGGTGTTCTGGTCTACAGCCATGCCCTCAGGAGGAACATATTTAGCCATTATTCTATTCTGAAAGGTTATCAGGAAAGAAGAATCCATCATTTTTTCTGTTTAACAACTGTTAGTTCTAGGAGACTCTTAAGCCAAATCTAATCTCATTTTTACTCTGGGATCAGGAGAATTTGAATAAATAAAACTGGTTGGTTATACATCAGTTGTACCTCAATTAAAAAGCAAGGTCAAAAAAAAAAAGCAAGGTCAGTATTTCTTTTTTTTTCTTTTTCTCTCTTTAATTTTCTTTTCCGCAAAGAATCCAGATTATTGCAGAAAAACACAAAGAAAAGAAGAAAATTGTTGATAAGGCTCAAAGATAACCTATATTAATAGACTTTCTTATTTATAGGTATGTGTACACGTATATTTGGGGAAGGCGATGGCACCCCACTCCAATACTCTTGCCTGGAAAATCCCATGGACGGAGGAGCCTGGTAGGCTGCAGTCCATGGGGGTCACTAAGAGTCGGGCACGACTGAGGGACTTCACTTTCACTTTTCACTTTCATGCATTGGAGAAGGAAATAGCAACCCACTCCAGTGTTCTTGCCTGGAGAATCCCAGGGACGGGGGAGCCTGGTGGGCTGCCATCTCTGGGGTCGCACAGAGTCGGACACGACTGAAGTGACTTAGCAGCAGCAGCAGCAGCACACACATATATTAGTAAATATTTTATTGATGTATAACATATACAGAGAGAAGTACACAAATCATAACAGCTTGAGGAATAATTTAGTCAGTGGATGAGTGTAACCACAACTTAGGTCAAGAAATAGCCTCTCCCATTCCCACACCTAACCATTATTCCCTTTATCTTCCCTAAATTTAACCACAGATGTCTGACACTGAAGATGATTTCTGTCTGTTTTTATTTAAAAAAAATTTTTTTTAATTTTTTGGTCATGTGGCATGTGGGATCTTAATTCCCTGACCAGGACTGAGCCACACCCCCTGCATTGAAAGCATGGAGTCTTACCCATTGGATCCCCAGGAAAGTCCCTATTTTTGTCTGTTTTTTAAACTTCATGTAAGTGGAACTATCCAGTGTTCTGTATGTACAGTATTCTTTTATGTCTGTCTTCTTTTATTCAATATTATGTTTAAGCTGCAGTGTACACACACACACACACACCCACCCATACTTTTTCTATTAAATCTCTCTTTAGTTGTATCTAATCAGCTTTTAAACCCACTAATTAAAAAAGAATTCAATTATATTTTATTTCTAGAATTTTTATTGATTCGTTTCTGTAGCTTCCAGGGTTGTAGCAAATTCTCCGCCTTTTAATTTCTTGACTATATAGCATATGTGCGTGCTCAGTCATGTCCAACTCTTTGCGACCCCAAGGACTGTAGCCCACCAGAGTCCTCTGTCCATGGGATTTCCCAGGTAAAACTACTCGAGTGGGTTGCCATTTTCTGCTCCAAGTCTTGACTATATTGCTAATATTTATTTTCATGTTCCTTCTGATGATAGCTCCTATGAATACGTTTCTATTGTATTTTTCTTCTCTTGGTTTTCTGTCAAGCCTTGCCTTCTTGCATGCCTAGTTGTATTCTGTAGGTTCTAATTCACTATGCCTGGTTATTGACTCACCTTCCTCCGTCCATAGGATTTTCCAGGCAAGAGTACTGGAGTGGGGTGCCATTGCCTTCTCCGTGCGCTAGAGAAGTAGCGCTTTGTGCCCCAAGCAAAAGTCTGGATTATTTGCCTGAGTTTATCTTCCTTAGAGGGCACCACAATCTAAACTTTGCCTGCCTGGCCCTGTGAAAGTGCCAAAATTCTGTCTGTTTTGTTCTTTTGCCACTAAATTGTCTCTTTCAAATTAGCAATTGCTTCAAGGAGAAAAGCAGCCCAAAATGCCAGGCTCACCTCTCGGCTTCACTCTCTTCTGGATCTGGCTCCAGAAACTGCCTTGCTAGTTTTCTGGTAACTTCCAACACATGGGATTTTTTTCTTCTTTATTAAGTCTTCTACTAATCAATTTGTCTAGCTTTTCTTGTCATTCTTAATGGCAGGATTATTCTAAAACAACCTACTGAAAAATCTTATTATACTACATTCCTGTAACTTACTTTTCTCACTTACCCTTATGTGAATCATGTGTGTCTCAAATAAATGTCAATATTAATTTACGCAATAATTTAAAACCATTACATAGAATTTATACCATGCTATAAGTGCATCATAATTTCTTAGACAAGCCCTTATAACTCAACTGTTTCTATTTTTTCTCTATTATAAACAGCAACACAATACTCATCTTCGTATATACATTCTTAAGTAGTTATAATTATTCTCTAATTATTATACCTTGAAACAAAATATTTACTTTATTTGAAATAAAAATGTTCAAGTCTGACTATTTTAAGGTTTCTGTTATATTACTAAAGATTCCTCTAGGGTAATCATACCAATTTACGCTTCTGCCAGCACTATATAAGTGCCAGTTCCCTTATATTTTTAAACACTTTCTAAAGAATTTTTAAACTTGCCTGTGTCTGACATAAATGAATAAGTATTTATTATATGATTCCTCTATTATCTCATACCTGGAACACTCTTGGGATTACAAGAGAAAGAAACCAAACTTGGGCCCTGACCTTAATTCTGACCTCGTGGTTCTTCATAGATATTCTATGACTCTCTTTTCATTATGAAGATTTCTTAGTAATGTTCCCGGAAGGCTTGCATCCTCATAGGGAAATTGACCTCCTTGTATTCTTGCCAGCTATGTCTGTATTTTGAACTCTGCCTTTATCTGTAACCTCAATCATGTATTACAGACTTATTTACAATACACAGTCCAGGATAGTTCCTTGGTCTCAACTCTTCCTATCCATGTGGTGTGGCTGTAGTTTTTTCCTCCTTCTTCCTGTCCTTCCCTGAACCTGTCCTGCTTGAACTCCATTCTGTGGTCTGACCACTCACCCAACTCTCCAAGTTAGTCATCCATATCAGGGGTCCACAAACCTGCCAGCTGTGTTTGTAAATGACGTTTCCTTGGAACGCTTCGTCTTGGGTTATATGCATATTGTCTGTGCTGGTCTGCTGACACTAGAACTGAGTAATTGGGACAGAGGTCGTGTGCTCCACAAATGTAAAAACTACTGACTGTTTGGCCCTTCACAGGAAAGATCTGCCAACCCCTGATCCATGGATCTTTGTGAGAAAATTCTGAACTTAGTAAGAGATTTCCTGTCTACTAGATTAAGCAGCTGTGCAGAGCAAGCCTCCAGGCCCCCCCACTCCAATGGACATAGGGCTCTTGTCTGCTCATTACCCTTTCATTTAGTGTACAGTCCCCTCACCCGCCTCCCCTGATGACCTTGAAACTGTCTTCTGTCTCTGGATTCTGATCTGAATCTGACTGAGTTGTTACCTCTTAATGATTCAGGACCGGGATCATGTGTGTGCTTTGGACTCAGTAGGGACAGAGGATGAAAACTTAGGAAATCCACACCTACAGAGAGAAGGCTAGCATTTGTATAGCACACTGGGCTGGGGCTCTGGGTGTCTTGGTACTGCCCAGCTGGTAATACCTTCAGGCATGGGCAGCTGCCATACAAATGTACCATTGCTCAACACTTAGAAGGTTATTGGTTTAAAAAGGCCAGAAAATGCAATGAGATGGTAGCTACTAATTTGTTCTGTGAGTCTGCTTCTTTTATGCTATATTCACTAGTTTATTTTATTTTTTAGCTTCCACATATATTACATCGTACAGTATATTTGTCTTTTTCTGGCTGACTTATTTCGCTGAGCGTCATGCCCTCCAAGTCCATCCATGTTGCTGCAAGTGGTAAAAGTTTGTTCTTTTTTATGGCTGAGTAGTATTCCATTGTATATATGTACCATATCTTCTTTCTCCGTTCACCTCTTGGTGGACACTAAGGTTGTTGCCATGTCTTGGCTATAGTAAATAGTGCTGCTTTGAACATTGGGGTGCATGTATTCTTTTCAAATGAAAGTTTTTGTGAATTTTTTTTGGATTGTACCCAGGAGTGGAACTTCTAGGTCATACGGTGGTTCTGTTCTTAACACGTAACAGTTAGATGTAGATTTAACATTTCGGCGTAACTGGCCTGTGAAAAGCCACATCTAGATTTGATAAAAGGGAATGTGTATTATCTGGAGCATCTGGACTAGGAAATGGATGGTCTAATTAGAAGGCACTAGGGCTTGACCTGCTTTGGGGAAGAGGTAAGTACATGGTTGGATATGCGTAGCTTGGCTGTATCATGTTGAAGAAGAAATTACATGTATGGAAAAAGAGAACACGTACATGTGCACAAGTGTATGTGCGTGTGCAGGCTCCTGCTGGGCAGTCAAGGGGTGGGATGTATCAGGCCAAGCGTCCTTTTTCCCTGGGTAAACCCCCTTCCACACTGCACGCTATTTGTATTGGACTCGTTCATGGCTCTGTCTTCTTGTCCTCTGGTTGGTCTCACAAGAGTGTACAGGCACAAATGTGAGTTTTTCCACTAGATGTAGCCTAGGGACACTGGGCAAGAGGAAGTCACTCTTTCTGGGGTTGCAAGGACCACTTAGAGTGACTCGTAGAGAGGACCTATATGAGGATGAAGCCACACAGAGGTTGGCAGACGTGACAGAAAGACAGAGCTCTGATTTTATTATCATTGTGCCCACCCTCCTGGATGTCTCCATGCCTGATTTAGCCAAGTTTGGATTTCCGCCACTGAGCTAAAATTTTCCCTTTGTGCTTATAGAAGCTTGAGCTAGGTTTCAGTCACTTGTTATTCGAGGATCTCTGACTGATAGTACCACTAAGCATAGCTTCTTGGGAAACCAAATAAATCTGGGCTGGAAAATTATTGTATGGGACTACATGCTTATCTTTTTGAAGGTGGAGTCTTGACAGGGCAGTATAAGGCCAGTATTTTCATGAGGATTCCAAGTATGTACACTTGGTTCTGTGCATTTTGGAACTCAGGCTCACCATCAATGCCTGCATCTCAGAGGCAGATTTTACCTTTGTGTGGTTACACAATGTTCCTTAATTCCCTAGATCGCCTTGAAGTGAAAATTAAAATCATTTTCTACAATTTATCTTCCTTGTCACAAAACGGGGCCAAGGGCTTTTAAGAACTCTTACTGTGGTTCTGTGATTGTAGGATGGATGACATCACCCTTCTGGGGAGGATTTCATTTATGCCTGTTCTGGATACTCTTGAGAGCAAACCCAGCCTTGGGAGAGGGAACTACACACACACACACACACACACACACACACACACACACACGGGAACTATACACATACACACATACCGCTTGATGAGTCTTTGTATACAGAATCCTTTCTAAGCTGATTGGCAGGGTCAAGTGGCCACTATTGAGAGGGTGACGTGCTCGGTTAATTGGCTCTCTGCCAGGCAAAATTGCACAAGAGAATTTTTCTAGTGAGCCTGTTTCAGTGAGTCCTTCTGAACAGCCTAAGTTTCCCTCTTGTGAGCCCCTAGAACTGTCAAGCCAGGATCCCACAACAGAAAGCACCCTGGGGCCCCAGACGCCAATCCTTCTGGTGAATTGCATCCCCAACTGTGGTGATACTCAGGGGTGAAGGAGAACTAGAAAGAAAAACAGACCTTACAAAAGAACAGCCTTTTGGCTGAAATGAGTGGTTACGACTTTTAATATACTCCCTGCAAAATACTCTGAACTTTTTTTCTGATAGGTGTTGCTATGTATTCCAGATGAATTCTCCTAATTAGAAATATTTTATCAAGCAAACACCTGCCACTGCTCTGAGTGGTCCAGTGATTAGAGATGGTGTTCTGGTTTCTGTGCAGCATAAAGTTTAGGGACTACGCCCAGGGAAATATGAAGCAATGCCTCTGAGCAGAAATGTGAAATATGACATGTGTAGAAGGGCCTTGGGAAAAGAGAAAGGAAACTCATGTTCATGGAGCTAAGCCTGGAAGAGTTGCTTAGAGGGGGTGACCAGAGGTGCATTTATAGTGAGAAGGGTGTGTTATGGGCTGAATCGGGTCCCCTCACCTGGTTCATATGTTAAAGTCTTGATCTGAAATAGCTTAGAATGTGACTCCATTTGGAGATACTCTTTTTGGCTCTGCTCGGTCTTTGTTACAGCGTGCATATGGGCTTTCTCTAGTTGCCCCACAGTACACAGGATCTTAGTTCCCCAAGCGGGGATCCAACCTGCATCCCCTGCGTTGGAAGGTAGATTCTCAACCACTGGACCATCAGGGAAGTCCCTGGAGATAGTCTTTAAAGAGGTAACTAAGTTAACACGAAGTAATTAGGGTGGGGCCTTATCAAATATTATGAGCATTCTTACAAGAAGAGGAGCTCAGGACACATACACACAGATACAGACACACAGGAGAGGCCAGGTGTGGACACAGGGAGGAAATGGCCAGCCACCAGCCAAGCAGAGACAGCTCAGAAGAGACCAACCCTGCTGACACCTGGACTCTGGACTTTTAGCCTCCAAAACTGTGAGGGAATGATGAATTTCAGTTTGAGTCAACTAGTCCATGGCACTCTGTAATGGCATCCTTAGGACACACAGGCAGGATGCAACCCCAGACTGACCTAGAGTCATGCTCTTGTGAGAGCCTGCCCTCTGAGCCCCACACACCCAGAATCAAACTTCATGTGTACCACTCTTCAGTGTAGGTAGATCTTTTCCTAGGGTTTGAGAAAAGCCCTAGGCAGATATATTTTCTTGCTGTCATGTCATCCGACCGTGACTAGACATGCTTCCTGTATACTGATGTTAATTATCTGTCTTCCTCTTTTGTGTCTTCACCTGCTTAACATGTATAGAAATTTGTTAAGCCTTCTGTTACTTATCCAAGCTACTAATATTTCTCTTTTAAAGTTCACCGTGTGAGTCCTTTTCTTTAATCTGTAAATTTAAATTGCTAATGTGCTACTTGTCTAGCTGTTCTTTATAAAGTGGCATTTGGGGGTGTTTATCTTTTCAACTCAGAAGGAGAAGTGAACGGACTGATTGTTGAATTCTTGTTTTCCACTGAGCTCTGCTGAGACTATGAGCTGGCTGAGGGGAAGTCAAACACAAGGGTTCTATATTTGGAGGGGTATGCAAATGTCCTTTGTGGTCCCAAATATATGTGAGAGCACAATTCATCGCCCAACTCATGTCTTTAAGTCAACACAAAAGACAAAGAGGGTCAGGGGATGAAAATAATTTCATGGGTTAGCATCTCCATGGAGACCAGGAAATGCATAATCTCTATGGAGACCCTCAAAATCTCTCCTTCTGAAATTACAGTATTGTATGATCTGTTGTCATTGTAATTGAGAGTGGAGGCAACGTGACAAGAAGAAGGGGATGAGAGGATAATCTTCTTAGTGGAAATTATGGCTAGTGTGGTTCTGATTTTAATCAATCGGTATTGTAAGATTCTGAAGTTAGGATGCTGCGAGGCCATGTCACCAACGGTGGGATGAAGCACGTGAGGATCTGGTCGTTTGTATGCCCAGCACTGAAGTAGATGTCTGACATAAGTTGGCACTCAAAGAATGGGTTAGTATTGCAATGGATGCAGTGAACAATTGGCTAGGATCTCATCATTGGCTCAGGCCTGTCAATCATCTCTGCTCTGCTGAAACAAAGGGAGGCGGTTACTGTGGGCCATACTGGGGAATGTCTGCCTATGACTGAGCGAAACCAGTACCTCCTTTTTGGTCTCTCTTTTCTCTTTCAGGGAGCACGCTGCTCAGTTGTATATATATGGTCAGAGGAGGAAATGAAGTTTAGTTGGGATGAGGAGATAAGCAGGGAATAGGGAAACAGACCAGCTAATGAATGCAAGTCACTGTGTCCAGATAAATCCTATCCTGTTGTAACCGACATGGGCTTAGCCTCACTAGTCTCTGGGATTCTGAATACTTAAAAAAAAATTATTTATTTGGTTGTGCCAGGTCTTAGTTGTGGCATGTGGGCTCTTTTTTAAAAAAAATTTAATTAATTAATTTTATTTTTGGCTGTTCTGGGTCATGTTGTGCCAGGTCTTAGTTACTGCGTGTGGGATCGTTTAAGAACATAATTATTAATTTTATTTTTGACTGTGCCGGGTCTCCATTGCTGGGCATGGGCTTTCTGCAGTTGTGGTGAGCAGGGACTACTCTAGCTGTGCTGGGCACAGTGGCTTCTCCTGTTGTGGAGTGCGGCCTTTCAGTCGTTCCAGCTCCCAGGCTACAGAACACAGGTTCAATGGTTGTGGTGTAGGGGCTTAGCTGCTCCGTGGCATGTAAGATCTTCCCAGATCAGGGATCGAACCCATGTCTCCGGCACTGGCAGGTGGATTCTTTACTACTGAGCCCCCAGGGAAGCCCCAGTGTGCAGGACGTTTAGTTGCAGCATGCAAACTCTCAGTTGCGGCATGTGGGATCTAGTTTCCTGACCAGGGATCGAACCCAAGTCCTCTGCATTGGGAGTTTGGAGTCCTAGCCACTAGACCACCAGGGAAGTCCCCTGAATACTTTTTATGCCTAGATTACTATGCACCCCTGCTGCCTCCGGGTCATTTGTTGGAAACTAGCCCACTGCAAAGTGGGCCCAAGGGTTCTTTGAATTTCCTATGCTACTGTCTCAGATCAGTGCCTGGATATTCCTGTTCACTCGTCCTATTTCTTCCTCATCTAGCTGCCATGTTATTGGCCTGGTGGCTGACCCGAGTTCAGTTCGGTCGCTCAGTCGTGTCTGACTCTTTGCGACCCCGTGAACACCAGGCTTCCCTGTCCATCACCAACTCCCGGAGTTCACTCAAAGTCATGTCCATCGAGTCAGTGATGCCATCCAGCCATCTCATCCCCTTCTCCTCCTGCCCCTCATCCCTCCCAGCATCAGGGTCTTTTCCAATGAGTCAACTCTTTGCATAAGGTGGCCAAAGTACTGGAGTTTCAGGAGAGACCTATTAGCACGATGGTCTCTATTGGTTGAATACTAACTAAAAAAAAAAAAAATCATCTTTAATTCCAGGGCTAGCCACTGCTAAATCTTGGGGCATATACTTCCAGGTTTTTCTCTATTTATACATTTACACACAAAATTATATACATCCACACACACACACATATATGAAGGGTTATATATTCAAATATAACTTCATATATATGAAGTAACTTGAGATCAGACTGCTTTCTACCCTGCATTTCCTTAACAATATAGCTTGAAAATATTTTCCCGTGTTAGTAAATATTGAAGTACGTCACTTTAAATGACTGTACGAATATATTATCATTTAAGTCTCAGACTTTTAATCGGTTCCCAATTTTACCACCATCATATCACCACATTTCATCTTTTTATATCCATTCTTCTGCACTTCTCCGTTGTTTCCTTAGGAAAATGCCTGGGTTAAAGATGAACATTTTTTTATATTCACAGGGTTGTCTGATCTGCCATCTATCTCTTTATGTACGCGTTTTTTGTGTGTGTACACAAAATTTACACAAGCCGGTGAGCGCCCTAAGCATCAGGGTTCATGCTTTTTTTTTAAAGTTTGTATTTGCTCTATTCTCTTCACAGTACTTGGGGGTGGCAGGGTTTCAGGGCTCAGTGACGGTCGCACACCAGGGACCACCGTGAGGTATCTGAAAGTATCCTGGAAGATGCTGAGGATACAAAACATGCATAATTTCCCAAAGGAAAGCGGGGAGTAGGTTTTTAAGCACGTCATTGCTTATCTGATCCAGAGCACCGCAGGGAACTCTGAATCCAGTTGACACCTCTGAGAAGAAACACTCCTCATTCGGTGGAGGGCTTTTTAACTTCTTCCAGCGGTCTGCGAACTCTATGGGCTAATTTTTGGAGGTCCAGCCTCACCCAGCCTTAGTGCAACGTCATTCACAGGCACGAATGTAAACGTCGGGGTCCCAGCAACCCCAGCTGCAGCCGGTCCCTTCAGGGGACTGCCGCTGTTGGTCGTTGTAAACAAACTACTACTTTCTGGAGGCAGCAGTGACTCATTCCTTCTTGTTTCTTTCCTCTGGAGTCGGAGGAGAGGTGACTAGAAGGTGGAGGCAGCCGAAAGAGCGGGAGAGAGCCAGGGGAAAGTCTAGACATCGTTTCCTTCCATTGTCTTCCCTTCCTCCTCGGCCCTCCCTGCCCGCTTCTCTCTTCTGGTGGGTGGACGTCCCCCGCCCCCACGCCTTGGTCCGGGGCCCGGAGACGATGGGGTTCAGCCCCCTCACTGTCTGTTGGCTAAGTTCACAGCTCCTAGTATTCCAGGTGCTTTCAAGCAGCCAAAGCACGGGAAACGAACCGCTTTCGGCCTCTCCCCTCCCGGAGGGCTTCCTCCTTGGGTTGGTTTGGAAACTTCACCCGGACACCGAAGAAGCTCCGCCCCGGTAGTTTTGAACCGGCCGCTGGCCGAGGCCCCCGCCGGGCCCCCAGGCTCTGCCCTCGGGGAAGTGGCCTGGGGCCCGTCGCCAGGCCGAGAGGGGTGGGCTTCTTTGGAAGGCAAGCCCAGATCCCCCGGGGCGTCCGACCGGCCCGGGCCTGCAGGGCGGGGTGGGCGCATGGCCCATCCCTGACTCCGAAGATCCGCGCCCTCCCATCTCACCACCGGGGGGCCCCCCTGCCCCCCGCCAACTGAGGCCCCTAGCCCCGCACCCGCCCGCGCGTCCCCCTCCACCTGGTCTAGCCCGCGGGAGCCGCGCGGACCTCTACCCGGCCCGGCCCGGCGGCGGCGCGGACCGCTGCGGCCTAGGGCGCCGGGCGGCCGCGAGCCTCCTCCCCCTCCCGGAAGCGCGGGGCGGGGTCCCCGGCCCGGCCGCGGGGGCGGGCGCGGGGGCCGGGCCGGGGCGGGGCGCGCTCGGCGCTCGCGGGCTCGGCCGGCGGTGCGCGCCCCACTCCAGCTCCAGGCGCCAGCGCGCGGGCCCAGGCCGCCCGGTTCCAGTCCGGCAGCAGCGGCGGCAGCAGCAGCAGCAGCAGGGCGGCTGCTCGCAGGGAGGCCCCGCGCTCCTCGCAGCCCGTCCCCGGCGCGGTGCATGGAGACGAGGCCCGCCGCCCGCCCCTGAGCCCGCCGTCCGGCCCAGGACCCACGGGGGGCTAGGGTGGCCTCGGGCTCCGGCCGGCCGGCCCCCCATCTCCCGCCCCCGGCCTCCCGAGGAGGGCTGCGCGCGGCCCGCGGGCCTCGTCGCCCGCGCGGATCGCCGCGGCCCGGCCGTCCCGTCCCAGGAAGTGGCCGTCCTGACCGCCATGGCTCACTCCCCGGTGCAGTCGGGCCTGCCCGGCATGCAGGTACAGGCAGAAACCGGGCCGCCGAGGGGCGGGAGGGATGCGCGGGCCGGGGCGGAAGCGGGGAACTTGGCGGTGTAAACACGGCCGCTCCCCCAACCCCCAGTTCCCCCGAACGCTGCCCCTTCCGGAGTCGCGCCGGCCTCCCGCGCCGCGCTCGCCGCCTCCGGGGCGTCCTGCCCGGCCCCGCGGCCCGGGTCTCGGGGGTGGGGTGGGGGCCGTGAAGGGACCTGGGGGGCCGCGGCCCGGAGGCGGCCCTCGCGGGTCGGGAGTCCCGGTGGTCCGGGGAGGGGAGAATGTGCGCTGCTGGCCCAGTCGTTCTCCTCGCGTCCCCCTCCCGAGCAGCAGGCCCCGCGCCGGCCCATCCCCTGGGAAGAAGTGATGTGGAGAAATGCCCTTGGAGGCCCGGCTCGTTCTCGGGGCCCGGGTGCGGGCTAGGGGTGGGCAGCGGTGGAGGCCCTTGTCCCTCCCCACCCCCCCTACCCCGGAGAGGGGCCCCCGGGCGCGCCCCGGCTCGTCCCGGCCCGGCGGGCGGAGGAGACAGGGCGGGGAGAGGAAGGGGTAAGCGCCAGCTCCGCTTTCAGCGCGTTGCTCCGCGCGCTTCCTCCCGGTGCAGACGGACGGGAAGGTG
Source organism: Capricornis sumatraensis (assembly GCF_032405125.1). Classification (NCBI taxonomy): domain Eukaryota; kingdom Metazoa; phylum Chordata; class Mammalia; order Artiodactyla; family Bovidae; genus Capricornis; species Capricornis sumatraensis. The sequence goes on along the minus strand of NC_091080.1, from coordinate 83,639,598 downwards.
CGAAGCCTGGAAGTCCGTTCTGGAAGGGAGGAATCGATCGGACAGCTTGCACTCGGACAGCGTGGGTCCCGGGACTCTGGGCTGGACTTGGAGACTCGATTGGATCCGACCACGGAGAGTCCCTTCCCACTAACCCTCTCCGTGGCTTCTTTGTGGCCTGTTGGCCTCCCAGCGGCTTAATAATTTTTTTCTGGAGTGGGGGCGAGGATGCATCAAAGAAAGTTTTTCGCCTTCGGGGATTATGTTTAGGCGTTTGAAAAATAAAAACCACCTTCCTCGGCTAGTTTGTGATGTGTATAAACGGGTAAATGGTGGCAAATGTTTGGGATTAAAAATCTCACGGAACGGTTACGGTGTCTCTCAAAAGTTTTGTTTCCCCCAGGTTAGCCGGGCGAGGGAACGTACGAACTTTAAGAAAACAATCACAAGTATCCGAGTGGATTATTTGTATTTTAGTGTTCAACGTACTGTTTCTTTTTTTTTTTTTTTTTCCTCCCCTCCCTCTTGAGGGCTGAGAAGTATTTGGACCACATGGGAGCCAGGAATCTGCCCCCTCATTTGAGAGAGATCTTTTCTCTCTCTAAATCCGAAGTAGAAAACTCGACTTCATCGTTCAGGTTTGATATCTAGAAAAAAGTTACCGGGACTTTAGCTTTTTTTTTTTAAGTGGAGTGACAGTTAACATTAATAACTTTACTGTACTTAAAAAGAAAACTGTCCTTGAACCTCCTGTAAAGAGCTTTTAAACAACACGCATTAAAAAACCTAAGCTACTGCTGACCGCTAGGTAGAAATCAGATGTGGTTTCTTGGTATTTCCTAAAATTCCTGCTTTGGTTTGGTTTGAATATAGAGACAGGAAAGCAGGGTGAACTGGGTAAAAATGTATTTCTGACCAGTAGAGCAAGAAGGACCTCTTGTAATGATTTGGAAAAAAAAAAACCCACCAAGAACCATATTTGCTCAGTACTTTCTTGAGATATACTCTTATGCTGTTAATTAGGTTGTATGTAGTCTGGTACACATGGCTTGCTCAGTACTACTGTGGAGGTGTAGTCAGCCTTTGTGGAAAGCGAATCTATTTAAAAAGGTACTTAAAGCCTCTCTGGCTGATGCCCTCAAGTCAGTATCAGATGGTCACCAGGTCAGGTGGTTATCTAGTCTCAACACTTTTTTTTTTTTTTCCTCACCTTTTAATTTTTTGCTTCAGGAGTGTGGGCCAGAATTCTTAAGTCTTGGATAAGGAAGATACATTTCTTCAAAAAAGAAAAGCTTGCCTCCCCAAACATATTTCCTCCGTAAAGTTACAAGGGAGCTGTTTTTATTTTGCTTTCTCAGTATAAAGGCTGGTAAGTTTTTATTTGGTTGAAACAACTAGACTTTCAGCTCTTGCAGTTTTAGGGGCGCGAGGTGGCTTTGGACAGAGTCATCCCTGTGTTTGAAGTGCCTCCATACAATCTATGATGATTGTTTCTGATGTGCCATTTGGGAAGGAATATTCTTTCCTTCTCCCTTCCACTCCAAAAGAAAAACAACACACATTTTATTTTCTGCTTTGAATCAGCAGCTGCTGCTGCCCAGGGAGGCCTTCCTCAGAGTTGTTATTGAGGATTAACTTAAAGGCACACCTGCCTCGGACTGCTCTCCAGGATAAAACGGGAGGAAAGTGCTAACCCACCTGTGCCCTTGCCCTGTTAATCCCATCTCCTTCCCTTTTTTCCTCTCTCATCTCCTGACCAGGATTTATGTGGAGATGGCTTAAAAATTTCAAGAAAGATAGCAGAGTGGATTCAGGCAGCCCCTAGGGCAAAGATCCTTAAAAAAAAAACAAAACCTGATTTAAAAGAATAATTGCAGTTAAAACATCCTTCTTCATTGTCTTGCAAATCATTTTTATGCCTCTTGATTCTTACTGGTACCACCTGAGGTGCAGGTGTAATTTATGTTATTGTCTAGATGTGGAAACCAGCAGAAACTAATTGAACTGACCCAAGGTGAGAAGGTGCATTATGTGGCAATTTGTGACTAGAGACCAGGTCTTTCCTACTTTTGAACTCATACTCCTACTGGCCTTGCTGAATTAGTCTTATTACTTTAGCAGAAAGTAACATTTGTTTCATCCCAACTTGGGTTTGCAGAAGAAATTAAAATATGAGACTGATATTTTGTTTGTTTGATCAGCAACTGTTACTGAACGCTGTTGTGCCAAGTACTCCATGAGGGGTCAATGGCTGTAAGTCTGAATGAGTTATCCTTTTTAATAACTGTTTCATAAGAGTTGGTGGGGGGAGGGGGGGGGACACTTTTCCTTCTTTTTTTTTTTAACCTCCCACATCCCAGTTTCATTAGCATTGGGGAAAAATGGAAATCACTAGCTGAATGTAGTAACTACAAATAGACATAAAGAAATTAGGTTGAGTGGTAGATTTAATAACTCCCTGTCCTTCATTGAACATTTGTTGCTTCTCTCAATTTAATTCAGATTGAAAGAGGGGCAAGCATCAGCTGGAGACAGCAGCACTCATCAGCTTTTAGTTGCAGAAGTTGTAAGTTAGAATTAGATCTTGGTTTATAAATTTCTATCATGGAATTTTATGAGTCACCTTAAACCTGTTTTGAACTGTGACCCATGTAAGAAATACATTTTACATCAAGACCTGAAACTAAAAGTTTCAGAAGACAGTCCTAATCCTCACTACTTGCGTGCTGCTTTGCCATGCGTTTTATTAAAGAGAAGAAAGCCGTTGCAAAACTAAATTGATTTCACAGCTGACTGAATTATTGTCGTTCAGTCGCTAAGTCGTGTCTGACTCTTTGTGACCCATGGATTGCAGCACGCCAGGCTTTCGTGTCCTTCAGTATCCCAGAATTTGCTCAAGCTCACTTCCTCTGGGTCAGGGATGCCATCCAATCATCTCGTCCTCTGACTGAAGTATGCCCTGTTGATGTGTAACCCGTGTGTTAGGGCCCAAGTCAGCTCTAGCCTGTGTTGAGGATGTCATACATCCCAGGTGGCGCTAGTGGTAGAGAACCCACGGTCAATGCAGGAGACATAAACAGATACAGGTTCGATCCCTGGGCTGGGGAGATCCCTGGAGGAGGGCCACCCACTCCAGTATTCTTGCCTGGAGAATCCCATGCACAGAGGACTGTGGTTTTCTGCAGTCCATAGGGTCACAAAGAGCCTTGATTGGAGCGACTTAACATGCAACTACATATAAGATACTCTCATATTTGACAGTACAGACCGTTTACAGGAAAAGCTGGAAAAGTAAAAGTCTCTACTTGTCACCATCATCCTTCCAATTCTCTTGCTGCTTGGAGAACCCTTCGCTGAGAGTGCCTTTTGCGTGGGGAGCGAGAAACGTTGAATGGCCATTGCGGGTGAGTTGGGACACTTCGCCAGTGCTCTCGCTCCCCCGGGGGACACCCGTGTGCGCTGGCGATCTGGAGACAGAGGATGGCTACGCTTGATTGTGCCTTCAGCGCTGTCTGACTCTTTCCTTCTTGGTGGCCCATCTCCACAGTTCTTTCCTGTTTTCCGTGTTCAGCCTCTTGGCACCCTGCACGCTGAGCAGAGGTCGGCGTGAGTGTGTAGACTTGGAGCACTGGAAGGGAAGGCTGATCTGTGGAGTGCGATCCAGCATTGGGCTGGATGGGGAGCCGCCATACACGCGGTGTGTTTCTGTAGCAGCCCTGGCAGGTGAAGCTGCCTTCTGGCCTGTCCTCAGGAAGTCCGAAGCCTAGCGAGGGCTGATCAGGGTGCTCTGCCCAGGAAGGTTCAGAAGGGTAGGGGGCCGCACAGAGCAGGGCTCTGGGATGGGCAAGTGAGCTCGAGGGGCCTAGCTGGGACCGAGCTGGAGGGGTGGCACCCGGGGTGAGGCCCTGCATTCCCCACCGCATGGGGCCGAGTGCTGTCGGAAGCCTGCTTCCTCCGTGCTTTCTCCGGTGATGGGAGAAGGTGAAAGAATGCTGGGCGCGCTGGTGCCTGCTCAGGAGGTGGTGGCAGCTCTTCAGTGGTGAGCTTCGGGCTTCGTTGCTCCGAGGGATGCGGGATCTTCCCGGACCAGGGATTGAACCCGTGTCCCCTGCATTGGCCGCGGGTTCTTACCCACTGTACCACCAGGGAAAGTCCATAATGGGGCTCTTAACCTTCGTTTTATAGTCTTTATTACTCTTTCATGCCCCTTGCATTTGTTCTGACCTTTTCCCAATGCGATGATGTTACAAGGAAAATAAAGACAGATTGCTGTTATTGTTAGTAGCATGTTTTTAAGTTTTTTTTTTTTAATATTCGTTTCAAGACTTCAGGTTTCCTCTTCTCTGTCAGCAGAATTTAAGAAAGTTAAGAATTTGTTTTGCGTAAAGTCAGCTCTTGAGGGAGAGGATTGTCAGAAGATTAGAAAAAAGAAAACAGCTTGGAGGAGTCCAGGACGTTTAGGTCCTAATCCTGTATCAGGGAACGTTCTTGATAGTATCTCACGTGGAACCACCTCGACCTTCAAGTAGAAATTGGTCCGATTAGATTTTCCTGGGCTGATAACATAGCCCAGTGTCCTGGAGGAGGGTGGTTATGTGTCCATCGGCCTTTCTTGTTCCTTTCTGTAATTTTTGTGGTCATCGTTCTGGTGTGCAAAATGGAGCTTACTTATTTGACGCAGATTGACACAGCTTTTCAGTTGAACAGTATTTTTCTAGGTCTTGGGTTCAGATTTCTCAGGAAATGAACCCGTTGGCAATTGCTGTGTTTTACACAAACACTGAGGCCGGTCCAGGAGTCTGAGGGTTTCTTGTGAAACAGGTCACTTCATTCTCTTTTTGGGTAATTTCTCCCAGTGGTTCAGAGTTGCCTGCTGTGCAACTCCATACCTGCAGGAAATGGACCACACCCAACCAGCCCAGCTGGGGCTTTTTTGGTGCTTGGGCTGGGCTCCGCATTGTTATCAGTAATGGAATCTTGGGGCGGGTGGGAGTGCAGGGAATAAAAAGTTGACTCTGTTATCCCTCCATTGCTGCTCAGAGTCAGGCCCTGTCATCCGGCCAGCCCTTCCCCTCCCAGAACTTAGGTTTTTGCAGTGTAATGCCTTTCAAATTCTCAGTGCCAAATGCTTTGAGAAGGACAAAAACAGGGCTGTTATAGCACCTGGCTCCTGGGTGATATGGAGTTTCCTAATCCTGAAGGGCTCCCTGGTTTCCAAGGTTTCGTTTGTTCAGTCGCTCAGTCGGGTCCGACTCTTTGCAATCCCATGGACGGCCGCATGCCAAGCTTCCCTGTCCTTCACCATCTTGTGGAGTTTGCTTGAACTTATGTCCATTGAGTCGGTGATGCCATCCAACCTCCTCATCCTCTGTCGCCCACTTCTCTTGCTTCAGTCTTTCCCAGCATCAGGGTCTTTTCCAATGAGTCGGCTCTTTGCATCAGGTGGCCAAAGTATTGGAGCTTCAGCATCAGTCCTTCCAATGAGTATTCAGGGTTGATTTCCTTTAGGATCGACTGGTTTGACCTTCTTGCAGTCCAGGGGACTCTTAAAGAGTTAGAGAGCATCAGTTCTTTGGCGATCAGTCTTCATGGTCCAGCTCTCATATCTGTACATGACAACTGGAAAAACCATAGCTTTGACTGCATGGATCTTTGTTGGCAAAGTGATGTCTCTGCTTTTTAATATGCTGTGTAGATTTGCCATAGCTTTTCTTGCAAGGAGCAAGCATCTTTTAATTTTATGACTGCTGTCCACAGTGATTTTGGAGCCCAAAATCTGTCACTGCTTCCACTTTTTCCCTATTTGTCATGAAGTGATGGGACCGGATGCCATGATCTTAGTTTTTTGAATGTTGAGTTTTAAGCCAACATTTTCACTCTCCTCATTCACCCTCATCAAAAGGCTCTTTAGTTCCTCTTTGCTTTCTGCCATTAGACTGGTACCAGGGTTGAGAGGAGAGAAATAAGATGTGCCTTGCTTGAGACAAATTATAAAACATCCCAGTTGTGGGTTAAAGGTACTTTGTGTACACCCCACTGGGGACAGCACTCCACTTACAGACCTTCGTATTTTCAGGAGGACCTCAGTCAGTAGAAGAGGCTGTGTGTTCAGCGCCCTGTTGGTATCTGAAGACATTGTGGGAACTTTCTGAGTTTTATATTAACGCTTACCAGATAGTCAGCCTGTGTTTATCTTCCCACTGAGTCCCTTCCTGTTTTTCAAAAGACTTTTCTGGCCCTAAGATTTGAAAGGACCCCATAGGTCCAGATATTTTGTCTTATATTAATTATTTAGGATTTTTTTTTTAGTTTTTATTTAAAAAGTTATGCATGTGATAAAGGTCGGAACAGAGGCAGTTCCTTGCCCTTTGCTTCCATTTTCTCCTCCCTGAAGGCAGCCCCTTTGCTCTGTGCTGGCAGTTGCTGTTACTTCTTTGTTCACAAAGAGCATTTGCAAATAGGGTTTTCCCCTGTCTGTAGACTTTGGACCCTGACAACTATGAGGGTTTAGTTCTTGAGTCCTTGCCTCCTTCCCTGGCTTGTCCCTCCCCTCCCTGCGCCCAGTGCAGTTACAGGGTAACTTGGTCGGATGCGTGTGTGTACATTAACGGGACTCCAGAATCTCTAAGCCCAGCCATTCATTACTAAACCAGGATTACTTTTTCAAGTCTTGTTTGGAAGTTCTTTTTTTGGAAATGTAATTGTTTTAGTCTGAGCTGCTGTTACAAAATATCATTAAAAACCCTAGTGGCTTAAACAAACACTTGCCACAGTTTTGGAGGCTGGAAAGCCCAAGGTCAAGGCTCTGGCAGATTAGGTGTCTTCTGAGAGGCCAGGGGGTGGGGGGTTCTCTGGGGCTCTCCTTCCAAGGGCACCGTTGCCAATCCGGAGGGCCCCACTTTCGTGACCTAGTCATGTCCATCACATTGGTGGGGGGTTGGGTTTCACCATACGATGGGGTGTGTGTGTGTTAGTTGTTCAGTCGTGTGCAACCCTTTGCGACCCCGTGGACTGTAGCCTGCCAGGCTCCTCTGTCGATGGGATTCTCCAGGCAAGAATATGGAACCATATGATGGGGTAGGGGGTACTCATAAACGTTTAGTCCTTAGCAGCACTTGTAACTCACTCAACCCCAGCCCCAGACCAGTTGTTGAAACCTTCCCTCGGGGAGTCCAGGTGGAGCACGCAGGCAGTCTGTCTCGTTTCACTTCTTTGGAGACCCCTTCCCATGAGCCTCTTGGCCTGGACCGCTGGCATCCTCAGTCGTCTCTACCTTCATCGCCCGGATTCCTCGTGTTGCTGTCTTGGGTTGGCTCGTGTTCTGTGACTCCTGCCATCGTGGCCTCCACCACTGAGTTGGTGGGACATACCTTGTTGTGTGGCCTTCTTGTGAATGGGGTGCATGGGAGATAGTTTTTTTTTTTTTTTAGTCTTGGATATCTGCAAATTTATTCTTTTTGCTTTTCTTCTCTGTTGATATTTTGGCAGGGTATTTAGTTACAAGTTGGAAATTATTTCCTCCAGAATCGTGACAGCATTTCCACTGTTTATATTAATATTAAACAGATGAATAAAGTAGAAGGTGAATTTCAAGGTCAGGACTGCCCAGTCCGTGGTGCAGGGAGGGCCTTCTGAGCCGCTGTCCTCTTCCTCGTGGAATCTTGCCTTCTGGTTTCTCTCCGTCAGAAAGAGGTGGTGTACATATATCCTTGTTTTTCTGTGTGTCTGTCTGTGACCCCCACCTCCCTGACTTGAATACCCCTTTTCCCTTCTGTCTCTCATTTTCTGGTCTCAGGGTCCTGTGGACCCAGAACCGTTTCCAGGGCAGCCCGCAGTGTCTTGTCAGAGAAACTTTTGCTAAAGTTGACTGCTGTTTGGGGCGTGCAGCTGTGGTCCCTGAGTGAGTGTGGGCTTCCTGGGAGGACGGGGGTGGCACTGCCAGGGTGGGTCAGGTGACTGTGGGACCGGGTCGCCCCTGCACGTGTGTCCGGGACAAATGAAGAGCGAGCGTCCCTGTGACCCCGTTCCTGGCTCCATGCTGCTCCTCAGATGCTCGCATTAGTGGGCATCTGGCTCCAAGGCTGCGCCTCCTACTAAAAACAAAGTACCTTTTTGGGGTAGAAGCACATGGTGATAAACGAGTGGAAATGAAAAGGAATCTAGAACTTGGGGGCTGGGCGTTGGCCAGCAGCTGTTTTCGGCACAGTTTTCCCAGCATCGCTTTAAAAATCCAGTTCAGCGGGGTTGACTCACAGTTGTCAAACTGGCACCTGAACTCCTGAACCGGGAGCCTGCAGTAGAAGGCCCTGTGTGCACGCTTCCTCCCATGTGTGCAGTGCCCTTTCGTGGTACCAGATGTTTCTTGAGAGGTGATTTGAAACGAAAAAGGGGTAGGCACGAAGAACTGCTTTCTTCCTCAGCTGTTGTTGCCGGGCGGCGGGTGGCTTTTTCCGTCTGCTTCACTGGGGAACCTGGAGAGATAAGCAGGGACAGGAGATGGTCTTTGGGCGTTCCCACGTTGATGCCTGTCCAGGAGACAGTGGGGTCCTTGTAGGAAGGGAACTTTGTTCTCTTGCTCTCCTCCCAAGGGCCCCACGCGGGGGCAGCTCGTGCCCTCGGCCCATCCTCAGGGCTTCCGCTGCGAGAACGGCTGTTGGACCAGTTTTAAAGACGAGAAAGCTGAGGCTAAAGGAAACTGGAGCAGAGCCCTGATTTTTAGCCCTCACTGCACCAGAGTGCCTCCCACCTAGCATTTCAGATCCTGCCTCGCTGTCCACATGGCTGCTCTTTCCCTAAGGACCTGGTTGCTCCTCCAGCTTCTCTGAGACCAACCCAGTTCAGGGCCAGTACCTGCTGGTATTTGGGGGCACTTTTATTTCCATGATTTTTTTTTTTTGACTTTTGAAGAGTTTGTTCATGTTCCAGGGCTATTTTTAACAGACTTCCTGGAGTTTCAGAGGTATCGGGGGAGGTGACCGGTCCCCATTCTCTTTCTCTCAGTTCTCTCTGCTGAGCCCTTAGGCCACCCTGGGGTGGGAGAGCAGCCTCTGGAGTCTGTTTCTTGCCTCTCAGGGTGTTGCCCTGGTGGTTTTGAAACCTGGTTGTTTTGTGCCGAAGTAGTAACTGGAGAAAGCAGCCTGTAACAGTGGTTTTTCAGATTTCAGCGTTTACCCTCATCCATCGCCTGGAGGGCTTGGTAAAATGTAGACAGTCTGGGGTGGAGTGTGTGTTTCTAACAAGATGCCAGGTGTGCCAGGGCCAGTTTGAGAACCGCTGCACCGCAGTTAAAAACCGTTTTCATGGACGCACACCGTAGTGGTGCCCATTTGCAGAGTGGCTCAGTGGGTAGTCAGTGCTGGCGAGTTGGGGCGTGTATTTCAGAAACTGACTTTGGAAGCACGGGTCTGACTTTGAAAGTTGAATAGGCTTTTCAGTGGAAAGAATTGCTGGACTCTTTACCAACAAAGGTCCATCTAGTTAAAGCTATGGTTTTTCCAGTAGTTGGATATGGATGTGAGAGTTGAACTGTAAGACGGCTGAGTGCCGAAGAATTGATGCGTTTGAACTGTGGTGTTGGAGAAGACTCTTAAGAGTCCCTTGGACTGCAAGGCGATCCAACCAGTCCGTCCTAAATGAAATCAGTCCTGAATATTCATTGGAAGGACTGATGCTGAAGCTCCAATACTTTGGCCACCTGATGTGAAGAACTGACTCATTTGAAAAGACCCTGATGTTGGGAAAGATAGAAGGCAGGAGGAGAAGGGGATGACCGGGGATGAGATGGTTGTATGGCATCACTGACTTGATGGATATGAGTTTGAGTAAGCTCTAGGAGTTGGTGATGGACAGGGAGGCCTGGCATGCTGCAGTCCATGGGGTCACAAAGAGTTGGACATGACTGAGTGACTGAACTGACTGAACTTAACCGTTTTAGTGTGTATTACACACCGGCTAGGGGGCAGAGGAAGACATGTGCTCCATGTCTGTCTGACTTTGGAACCTTGTTTTTTAAAAAATGCATCCCAGAACTAGCCTTCATGGTTCTTTTGGGAAACTCTGAGCCTGAACAAAGGTCGTGAGCCCGAAGCTCTTCCCCAGCGTTGTCAGGGTCATCCCTCTTAACTGTTTCCATCAAGTTCCCCCCTGCTTAAAACCCTTTGGTGGCTCCCTGACCAGATACAAACTCCAGCTTAGCACCCAGGACCCGCTCACTCTGCAGGAGACACTCCCTGCCCACCCTCAGGGTCACCCCTGTGTGACCCCTCAGGGTCCTGTGTCTGGGAGCCCCTGACAAGCCATTAGTGTTGATATTCTGTTGCCTTTTCCTCCCCACCTTGATTGGATTGTGAGGAGAGACCTGCAGTGAAGGTCCCCATCGTCAGCCTCCCAGCTGGTGCTCGGCCCAGGAGGAGGGGCTGCTGCTGTGCCTGGTGGAGGGTGGGGGGCAGCTAGGAAATGAGTGGGCGCCCCTGGGCCCAGCTGATGCTCTTCTCTCACAGTTGTTCTGCTTAACACTTAGCAGATCTGCATATCTCTGAACTGAGAATACTGTTCCAGACCAATAGTCTTTTCCATGTTTTGAAGGTCAGAGGTTTTGTGTTTTTGTGTAGAATTAGTTGATTTGATTTTTTAATTAAAAAACAATTGATGTTTAGCCGCTAAGTCATGTCCCACTCTTTGCGACCCCATGGACTACAGCCCGCCAGGCTTCTGGGTCCATGGGATTTCTCAGGCAAGAATACTGGAGTGGGTTGCCATTTCCTTCTCCCGGGGATTTTTCTGACCCAGGGATCGAACCCTGAGTCTCCTGCTTTGGCAGGAAGATTCCTTACTGTCTGAGCTCCCCATTAGCGGCCCTTTATTAGCGTGTCCTGTGATTAGCTATACTTGCTTCTCTGAGGGTGGTTTTTGGTGGTGGGCAAGGGGTAGGGGACTTTTTTAACTGTGTTGTAATTTTTTTGCAGTTCATTGTACGGGCATTTTCCTGTATGAGGGTGAATGGCATATGAAGCAGATTTAGGGGATGAACTGTGTCCAGAAAGGCGGTTGTGAGGTTTGGGGGCTTTTCTCTTTCCTTTGTTAATAACAAATCTGAAGGGTTTCTTTTTTTTTTTTTTTTTAAAGCCAAAACAAGAAAACTCCTCTTGTGTCATTCAGGATGCCTTCCTCCCAGTGTTGTCTTCAAGAAAAAATGAAATGCTTACATGGAGTGAAACTGCTTGCATTTATTTCCTGGCCTGCTGACCCATGCTGCCTGTATTTTTCTGTGCTGTGGGTGGGAGGTGCTTGGATCTGAGTGGTGGGGATCTCAGATCACCCTCCCCGGTGGGTCTGGGGCCTTCAGCGACCCCAGCACCAAGGCGCAGCCCTGGCTGTTGCAGGATGGAGTTCTGTTTTGCCGTATCGTGAAGCAGAGTCAACTTCTAAAGTGATCACATACATAGTTTAGAATAGTTTTTAGTGGAAAAGCAGTTTTCCCAGGAATCTACACATTTCCTGCTCTCGTGGATCAGTTACTGCTTATGTGAAGCGAACGGTTTCACAAGAGGAGGCCTTCTCAGCCTTCCTCCCCAAATAAATGCATACTGATATGTGTGTGCGCACCTATGAAATGGGTTTTCATTTTTTTACTTCTTTTGTATTTCCAAAAGGAATAAAATAAAACCCTCAGCATCCTGAAAATTAATTGGAGTGAAAAGTTATTAAGTTGGTAAAATACTTGTAAGCCTTTTAAAAATAATTACTTATTTTAATTGGAGGATAATTACAATATTGTGACGGTTTTTGCCAGAAGGCAGTATGAATTGGCCCTAGTTAAACATGTGTCCCCTCCATCCTGAAAACCCCTTCCCCTCCCTCCCCACTCCATCCCTCCCAGGTTGTCACAGAGGACTGGCGTTAGGTGCCCTGCGTCGTACGTCAAACTCCACACTGGTTATCTGTTTCACACTTGGGAGGAGTGTATATGTTTCAATGCTCTTCTCTCAACTCATCCCAGCTTCTCTTTCTCCCACAAGCCTTTTTAATATGGCAAAATTCTCAACATTTTGAGATATTTTATACCTAGCCTGTTGCGTCAGTTATTTCTTTATATGTTAGCTGAAGCCATTAAATGAGGCTGTTTTTGAAATTCCATGAAAACGATTCTCTCTTGGCCTTTTTTGCATCAGAGCGGCGATGATCCGGTTCAGAAGGGGTGGGGATGGGGGCATGTGCTGGTTGGGGGGGTTGCTGTGAGGACTTCTGGCCACTTTGCACATCATGAAGTGGGGGTTTGAGGAGGAGAGTGTCTGACTTACTCATGTTAAGTCCAGAAATGGATGAACACCTTCAGTCCATCGGCCATTAAACTGCTTTTAAAGCAGGAGCGTCTGTAAACCCACCTCTTGAATACAGCTGTCTTCGAGTTGTTGTCTCTGTACGCGTGTCTCTTTAAGCGATGGCAGTCACACATAGGTACACTTGGCATATTGTTTTCCATCTAGAAATGGATCGTGAATATCACGCCCGTTTCCCTGCAGTTTTCCTTGTGATGATTTTAATGGCGTTTCTGACTCACCTCCTTAACGTGGGGCCTGCCCATCCTTAGGACACAGAGTTCTAGCCAGCAACGCATTCCTGTTTGGCTCTGCTGGTGGAGATGGAATTACCTTGCTGCTTTTTCCTTTTGCCTTTGGAGAAAGAAAAATTGGTCATCCTCCCCCTCCCACAACAGTGTTATTGGAAAGCAGTGGTGGTTGTTATCTAACAAGTTTTTGTTGGTAATTGCTTCACTTAACATGAATGAGTTAGATGGCACTCCTCGTGTTATTACGCATTCACTCTGGGCCCTTTGCCCTGTGACAGATGTGTGTCCTAAAGAGCGGACCCCACATGTGGGCAGGGACCTGCAGAGACTGTGCGTGTGTGTGTACACACGTGTGTGAGAGCATGAACTCAGAACAACACAGCCGGTCTCCTTTCCCGACTGCCTGTCCTCTGTGGATGGAGCAAAGGGATGGACCTGTGGGATGTGGAGTTCCATCTGGCTGAATCGCATTCTTCCTGGTTGTTCTTCAGATGGATATTCTGTGTATGTGATAAAAAAAAAGTCCTAGTTTTAAAACAGCTTTTTATGTTCTGCGTGTCTCTTTTTAGTCTTTGAATGAAAAGTTGTAGAAGATGTAGAAATTAGCAGGTGCAGTAATAGGTGCAAATAATAATAGGTGCAAATATTATGACTTAAAAATTTAATCACTGCTGCGAATGAGCAGCCCTCCTGCCCCCCTCCCCCACCCCAGATGGGGATGAATATGTGTCTTCTAGTTTTGTCTTGAGTGATGGGGCCGCAGTCCGTGAAGTCGTGCAAACCGTGTGTACGTGTTTTCTTCCTGCCCAAGATGCACTCCTGAGTGCGGCTCTGCTGGTGGTAATGGTGCCTGCCTTGCCGGAGCCGCTAAAGGTTTTCCCGACATGTGGGTTCTGATCAGTTTAGGTCTCCTCACCTCCAGGGGAGTTACGAAAAACTCTTTGTTCCCAGAGACTTTGAGGGTTCGGTTAAGGGGCACTGGCCTGCACTACTGGACTTCTACCACGTTTGATGAATAGAAAAGCGTAGGGAAACACACAGCAATGATATGAAAATGTAGCATGACTGAATTTTGCTAGAACTGATTTGCTTTTTTCTTTATTCAGACTTAAAGTTTTCCTTTTTGTGTGACTGACTGTCTTTAGTTATTTGTTTCAGTCTTACAAAAGTGATCACAGAAAGGGAAACCTGTTGGGGAAGAGAACAGTGGAAGAAAAAGAGGACGTGTTGTCAGACTTTATAAGAGATCTTTGCTATTTGAAGCTGAAATTCTATGTAGTAATGTAGTCAGTGTGGCCATTTTACTTTATAGTACTTTGTAAAACCAAATTAATAAGGGATTTATTAATGTTTTTATTTGTAATTTCCATGAACACCTCTCTTACAGTTTGATACCAAAAAAAAAAAAAAGCAGCAGATTGGTTTTGTGTGTCTGAAATAAAGTTTAAAATATGGGCAATCCCCAAGTACATTTCAGATTTCGTTTGTAAGTTTATTGGTTGAAGTTGCCCCCTGTGTTTTTAACAGAATTAAATTTGTAAACTGGTTAAATTGTGAGGCTAGGCTTGAAAAGCCTAAGTGAACTATGAGTTAAGAGTTGCTGGTTCTGCAGGCAGGAAGCTAGTTGGTATAAAAGAGCTGGAAAAGAAGGAAGACTTTCTTTGCTAGTGTTGGTGCAGGCCTGGGTCCATGCAACATCTGAGTTCAGGTTGGTCCCTTGTCCTACTGGGCCTCCCTGCTACCGCCAGGACCCTTGTTCCCCATCCTTTAATGCCTTCCTGATATTGCATCTCTGGCGTGAGTCCCTCTTTGCTACATGTCATTGAGAAGTTCTCAGTGAAAGTTCCTATTCCTATTCTTTGTTTTAAAATTGATTTTAGTTAGACGTTGGGAAAGCACTTATACAAGTTCATACTCAGTGAGAGGAAGAATGTATGTTGATCTAACCAGATAGGTAGAATGTGAGGCAGTGAAGAACTGATGGCATGGGACAGGCATGATGTCTAGGGCTGCAGAAGAGTCTGCCACTGTGCTGGCGTTGATGAGGAAGAGGAATGATAACCCTGACTTCAGGGAGCTTACAGTTTGAGAGCAGAGGCACGCGAGTGAACACTTTCCACTGGTACACATGCAGTTGTAGAAGGAAGTATAAGGCCCAGAAGTAGCACAGAGAAGGAAGTAAATATACTGAGAGGTGGCAGTTTGAAGATCAATAAAGGAAATGATGCCTGAGCTCTTTTTTAAAAGAAGGCAGAAGGAATCCGGACTTCCCTGGCGACTCCTGCAGGAGACCCCAGTTCGATCCCTGAAGTGGGTGGGTGGCAACCCACTCCAGTATTGTTGCCTGGTTGAAATCCCATAGAGAGAGGAGCCTGGCGAACAACAGTCCCCGGGGTCGCAAAAAGTCGGGCACGAGTGAGCGACCCATACACATACACACAGAAGGAATCTAGACAGAATAAAGTATTTAAAAGCATAGCATTTTTTGGTTTTGTTTTAATAGTACAGAGTGTTGGGAAAAGGGCAGGGAATTCAGTTTTGCAGGACTGTTAAAGAACGAGATAGACAAAATTGAAAAGGGGACCAGCTCATAAAGGACTGTGCTTAGCGTTTCGGGCTTTGGTTAAGTGATGCAGCATTGCGGGGAATGTTTGAAGGGGCAGAATGAGACCAGTTTTTGTTTTGACAGTTTGGTGCTTGGACTGGAGGTGGGGTGGAGGGTTGGCTGGTTGACTGTTGATGGACAGAGGTCTCGGTGTGTGGATGGGATTCAGGGAGGGAGCTGTGAGCGGACTGAGCTGGCTTGGTGATGGCCCCTTGGGATCTGGCCTCAGTGTGGGGCCACCTATTGGTATAGACAAATGAGTCATGGGGCCACCTGTTGGCATAGACGAGGAAGAAGCTACCCAGATAAAGAGTTTCTGTTTCAGAGGACTGGAATGCAGGTGGAGGGACAGAATAGGTGGTTACGTGCATGGGCCTGGAGCTTGGGCGAAGAGTCCAGGCTGGGGACCGACCAGACTGCTGATTTATGAATGAAGTCATTGGGATGGTTAGCCTCCTGAGGAGTGGCATGGGCACCGTGGGGAGGGCGGTTGGAGAGGGCGTAGCCTGCGTTTAGCTCTCAGAGGCATCTGCTGTCCCACCCCGCTTTACCTGTTAGGCACCTGAACTCCGCTGCCATCACAGCATCAGGGCAGTCACAGCATCAGTGATTTCCACCCTGGCCCTGGGATGGGGGGCCAGGTGGGCAGGGAGGGGCACCGTGTGGCTTGTCTGTCTGTCCCCAGCGGGAGCAGTTCATGAGCTGATTGTCTGAAAGTCCAGAGCAGCTTGTTGTTGCTTGGGTGATGGGAGTTTGATTAGATAAACCGTATGCCAGGGTTCCAAATACCTAGTATAGACTTAGTTTTGACCCCGCTAGTCTTTGATGTGTAGTTTTATGAATGGCATGCCTGAAGTGGCTCAGAAAATAACTTTCTGAGCTGGAGAGCAGAATTTTGCAAGAATGTCGTTCAGACGTCTTAGACCTCGGTTAAACCTGCAGAAATTGTTGTAGAAGCCCCTTGTTGCTCAGTTGATAAATCTTGTCCAACTCTCTTGGGACCCCATGGACTGTAGCCAGCCAGGCTTCTCTGTCCATGAGCTTATCTAAGCAAGAATACTCGAGTGGGTTGCCGTTTCCTTCTCCAGGGGATCTTCCCCATCCAGGGATTGAACCTGGTTCTCCTGCATTGCAGGCGGGTTCTTTACCGCTTGAGCCACTGGGGAAGCTCGTCGAAGCCTCTAGGTTAACTCTAAACCCAACTAAGCTTTCTTGTTACCCCAGACAGGTGATGCTGCGTTTCCTATGGTGCTTCTTACCTGGCCTGGTGCAGCCTGGAGAGTAATGGGGAGAAAGGAAAGCTGTGTTCGGGGTGGATTTTTTTGGATTATGTTATTAGAATAATTCTCTTTAATATTTGTACAGGTTAAGCATCCTAAAATGCTAGTTTTAAATGAGAAGGGGATTTTGGAGTTTGAGTCGGTTTACTTTTAGTCTATCTAATCTCTTAAGAGGCGCGATATTTTAGAATACTTGGGGATCTGGGGGGTGTCCGTTTATAAAACTTGACATGTTAAATCAGATCTCCTGTTTTATTACAGTTTTAGCCAGAGGTAATTTTAATAATTAAAATGAAGTGGCCCATTTAAAAATTCCCTTCGGTAAAGAGTAGTGGCCATAAGTATTTTGGGGAAGTATGGGCTGACTGGGGGAATGGGTAACTGGAGCAATGAAGATTACTCATTTTTAAAAATAAACTTTATTTTTTAGAGCAGTTGAGGGTCACAGCAAAATTGAGCAGAAGATGCGGAGATTTTCCCAGGCCCTCTGTGCTGCTCGTCACTGTCAGCATCCTGCACTGGACTCTTGTTATTTTTTATTAGGGATGAACCTTCTGTGACACATACTTGTCACCCAAAGTCCATAGTTTCCATGGGGCAGTGCATTGCATTCTGTGGGTTTTATTTATTTATTTATTTTTTTGGTGTGTTTTAATAAATGTGTCAGGACGTGTATCCTCCCTTCTGGTATCCTGCAGAAGAGTTTCACTGCCCTAAAACATCAAGGAGGGCGTTCTCAAATGATGTCACTTTGAAAACCGACTGAAGTGGTTTTCTGTGAATGTACGCCATTTCCCAAACCTCATCAGCTTCTGCAGTTTCTGGTGTCTCTTGGCGTGGTGGCCCCGCGGTTGCCTGTGTCCCTGTGACCACAAACGCCGCTCACACTTGGGGTTCTCAGGGTGCCCAGACCAGTGTGCCAGCTTGGGAAGAAGTGAGTGGCTCTTGGCAGCCACCCCCCCGACCCCGACAGGGAGGTTCTGTGACTGCGCTTCTGCACAGCTCATTTCGGTTCTCTGCCCCTTCAAGTACTTTGAGACTAAGTTAAAAATCTAAGTGTCCAAAAACTGAAAATGGAAGCACCTCCTTCTCTAAGTAGGTCTCCCCCCTTTTTTTTTTTGTCTCGACTCCCTCATCCTGTCCTTTCCCAGCTGGGTTGAGTGGATGGAGCTCTCCCCCAGGGATGGATGGGTGCTGACTCAGCCTCTGTGGAGCTGTGTGTGTGTGTGTGAAGAAGGGACAGACACCCATGTGATGCACACCCCACCCCACCCCTACCCCCCGCCATTGTAAAGATTCCTGTTAAAAACAGTTGAGCTGTCAAAAATGTTACTTTATTAAAAATATTATAGAAGTAGTGTATAATCGTTAAAGAGAAAAAGCAATGCAGGATTGTATGATTTTGTTCCCCAGGGGAGTAACATATGTTGAAGGCAAGGAGTCTGGTTGTTAATTGCAAAGGCTTGTTCACTGTCTTGCGTTTAGAACTGAAGGGAAGGCTGGGAATTCCATTTGATGGTTTTTTCTCTTCGCTTGTGCAGCAGTTCCATCAGAAATGGCACTAACCTCTAATCAGGACCCTTGAAGCAGTTGGATTTCTCCCAGCACTTAAGTGCTTTTCATGTTCCTAATGAGACATGAGACTCATTCGTCAACCAGCAGAGGCCTAGTCTGCTGTGTTAAGGCACCATGTCCTGGGCTGGGCAGGGGGCGAGCTGTGCCTGCTGTCCTTAATGCACTGACAGCTCGGTATGGGCAGGTTCCAGTGAGTGAAGGCAGTCTAGGGTGATGTAACTAAAGTGAGTGAAAGCGAAAGAGAGGAGGCCTTAGGCAGTCTAGGGTGCTGTAACCAAAGTGAGAGAAGGGAAGGAGGCCTTCCTGGAGGAGGCGGCACGCAAGTGTGTATTTGAGCGGTTCTTCAAGGTGCCTGGGTCAGGACACTCCAGGCAGACGGGTCTGTTCCGCGAATGGGCTGTAGTTTGGGGTGACTGGTGTAGTAAGGTGACGGGTGTTTCCTTGCCTTCCAATCCTACCTGAGATGATGGGGAAGAGAAGGTATTAGTTTGGAATAGGATACAAGTGTTGAAAAACAAAGGGGAAGTATGATGGGGGCTTCAGATCAGGTGGTCTCTCCTGACTTGGATGGACAATCCAGACCAATCCTGAAGGGGTCTTAGCTTCTTTGTGATTTGCTTGAGGAAGAGAGAATAAGGAGCAATTGGAAACCTGGGTAGGCTTGATACTTACAGTATTCTGTGTGTCTCTTTTTTAAAAAGTTGAGCTTAGTCTTCATTCCTGATTCAGAAGAGATGTTTTTGTTTTCTATTTTTAAATTGGAACTGAACACACTTGAAGTACAGTAGACAGTGTCTCTCTCTCTCTTTTTTTTTTTGCATAGTTAGAATTGGGCCTCTCAATCGAGACAGGACAGTTTTTGTTTTTTGTTTTTTTTTTTTTTACAAAAATGACTAGCAAGTTAGTGATTTTACATAGGAGCCAAGAGCCCTGGAGCTGGTTTCTCTGGTTCAGGAAAAGGATGTCTGGGTCCGTGAACCCTCACGGGAGGCCAGGATATCAGGAAACACAGTTGGACTTGGTGACAGTTAACTGGTAGTTTGCCTTTTGAGAAGACAGAACTATAGGAAGGAGGCTGCTCCTATTTAAAGTGGGGGGTGGGGCGTGGGAAGAGGGGTAGGAGAATCAAGCTTTTATGTTTTCTGAAGAATTTAGTTGGCAACAACCAGTGGTGAAGTTTTGGTGAGTTAGAGTGACAGCCCCTTTTGCGGAGGATGGAACTTGGCTATCGTGGAGGACCCTGCAGAGTCACAACTCCAGCCACTAGAAATAACATCTTCATGAGTTAAATGAGTAAGTGAGGTTCCTGTAGAAAAAGTCAGGGTCTTTCAGTTAAAGAGTTGTAAGGGGTGACAGCCTGGTCTGAGGTTCTGCAAGCAGAGGCAGGCAGGGAAGAGGTGTGTGGCTGATGGAGGAAGTCGCCAAGCTTCGTCGATGGTTAGTTGATGATATTCAAGGGGTTGCAGCAAAAAGTCCTTTTCACTGAAACCTTTGCGTTTCACAGCCTGTATCACCTGTGGTCTCAGGATGGAGCTGCCCGTGTGGTTGTATTAGCAACAGCCTGATTGCAGAGGCCTCTGAGTCGGGACCACTCTGGTCCTAAATCTGGGTCATGATTCCAGGCTTGTCTGCTTACTGTTACTTAGGGTTTGCCTGAGAGATAAGAATGGACACTGAAGGTCACGCAGTTGCTTAAGTAGTTCATTTGTGTTTCCTAGAGAAAGACTTGGCATGAGGAACGCGAGTGATGTGTGTATGTGGTCAGACGTGTGCTTTGAGGATAAACCCTTGAGATGGGTCATTTCCTTGACACCTGGGGATTTGTCTGTCCATATGCAGCCATTAGTTGAAATTTACGGGTGCCAGTTGTCTGCATTTCAGCGATGACTGCATGGAATTTGGCAGTCACGAGGCAGAAGAAGGATGCAGCTAAGGCTTCAGGTCAAACTGGAGTGGGAACCCAGGATCATTTGTTATGCGCAGCTTTAAAAAGTTAATTTTCATATTTTATTCTCAGGAAAACTATAGTATATATACATATATGCGCTTTTCTGTCCTTCTACAGTTGAGTAAACTAAGTCCTAGAGAATCGAATCACTAGTACGGGGGTCGATTTGAACCTGGCCATCTGGCCTTGGGCGCCATGTTTGTTCTTCACACTGTGCCCGGTGTTGCAGTGGATTTCTGTACTGGAGTGGAGACTTAGAGTGTGAGTTGAGTTCTCAAGGGAGAAGGGAGGGACTGGTGACCCAGCCCCATAGATGGCATCCATTCCCTGAGGGTTTGGTTGTTGTTGTCCAGTTACTCAAAGAGTTGTGTCCGACTCTTTGTGACCTCATGGACTGCAGCACGCCGGGCTTCCCTGTCCTTCACCATCTCCCAGAGTTTGTTCAAACTCTTGTCCATTGAGTCTGTGATTCCATCGAACCATCTCGTCCTCTGTCGTCCCCTTCTCCTCGTGCCTTCAGTCTTTCCCAGCATCAGGGTCTTTTGCAGTGAGTCGGCTCTTCTCATCAGCTGGGCAGTGTGTTGGAGCCTGAGGATTTAGCAGCAGATGGTTGAGTGTGGGTAAGACTTGGAGCTGGGGGCCCGATGCATTGGAGGGATTGATTGAAGCTGTGATGCAGACATCTAGAAAAGGTTAACTGTCTGTGTTGTGCTTTTCTTTTCAGCTTGTTCAGTTTTGGTCAGGAGGAGTCGGTAATAAGGCCAAGGTTATTGGGTTGATCGCTAAAATAACTGGGCGCCTTGCAGAGAAAACAGTGATGGGCAGTTAAAGCTGACAGCTCCTAACCTCCCCTCAGCAGACAAAAAGGTGTCTCAGTGCAAATACGGGAAAGCATCTCACATTGATGTTGATGTTTTCTTTTTATGGGCATCTTTTAAATTTCTATTTGTTTTTGGCTGCGCTGGGTTTTCCTTGCGGTGCACGGGCTTCCCAATGCAATGGCTTCTTTTGTGGAGCTCCGGCTCTTGGGGCCCGAGAGCTGCTCAGTCGTTGCAGCTGCTGGTCTCCAGAGCACAGGCTCAATAGTTGCGGTGCACGGACTTTGTTGTGTCCTGGCACGTGGGATCTTCCCAGACCAGGGATCAAACCCGTGTCTCCTGCATTGGCAGGCGGATTCTTTACCACTGAGCCACCAGGGAAGCCCTGTTGTTAATTTTTTAATGTAAGAAAATCATGCCTTAAAACAACCCTGGTGGCTCAGACAGTAAAGCATCTGCCCGCGATGCAGGAGACACGGGTTCGATCCTGGGTTGGGAAGATCCCCTGGAGAAGGAAATGGCAACCCACTCCGGTACTTTTGCCTAGAAAATTCCATGGATGGAGGAGCCTGGTGGGCTACAGTCCATGGGGTCGCAAAGAGTCAGACACAACTGAGCGACTTCACTTCTCTTTAAAACAAGTATAGAAGGAAGGAGCTCTGAGGCTCTTACAGGGCCCCAGGGATCAAAGCTCTAAGAGGGTTCATATGACACGCACAAAGAGTCAATGTGTTATGTCAGTTTTTAGTTGAGAAAATCCGTCGTCTTGGCTCTTCGGAGCTTGCTGCTTGGTTCTCGGTGCCTTTTTGGAAGTGAGAAACGGGACTTACGTTTCCAGGCTGGAGGTTGTAGCACCTGCGCTTGTGGGGTTGGAGATAAGGCCTGTTTGGGTAATAAAAGGCTCTTGTCTTCGGGGTGGCTGGAAGGAGGCCTGGTGAAAGGACAGAGGGCAGTCCCCAGCGAGCGAGGCCTCCGCAGCCTCTGAGAAGCACTGGAGTTGGCCTCTGTTCACTGTGTTTTTGGCAGAATCGGTCACCTTGTGGCGATACCATCCACAGCACCTAAGCTTTTTGACAGATCTGATAATTTCATCATTAAAAAAAAAACCGGAAAAATCCAGAAAGCCTTTTGAAATGAATGATTCAAATGCTGCTTGATTTGTGACATTATTGGAAAGGAGGGAAGCAGGTATCTTATAGTGGAGGGTGGGGTGTCTTTCCATCTGTGAGGCTGGCCCCTGCAGAGATGCCTGGACCGGGAGGGACAACCCTGGCAGGAGAAGACTGTCTTCAGGGAGAAGTGACCAGTGCCCCGAGCAGGCCCCCAGAGGGCCTTCGTCGGGGTCTGTGGTGGGAGGCGAACCTCCTCTCATCGGCTGGATGCCTGCATCCGCCTCGCATCTGTCTTGTCACGTCTTGTTCTCTGCCTGGAAGTGAGAAGCCACCTGTAATTAATTGTGCTGTCTTTTAAATGGAACGATGTCATAGAATGTAATTTATTTCTCTTCTTGTTCTCCTTGAGTGCAACCTAGAATGACAAAGATTTTAAAAGGAGTTCCGAATTACCTGTCTCTTGAGGAATTCCTATGGGCTCCCAATTTCTTTACACTCTCATGTTTGCTGTTTTGCTTTAGGAAAAAAAAATTAAGTGGATTTAACAATAAATGCAGATATGGCAGGAATTACATTTTCTTGAGCTCTGTCAGGTGATTTACCTCTTAGTATTTTTGTTTTGTATATCGGTTCTCCTTATGGGAAGAATTACTTCAAAGTAACTCAGTAATTAGTGTTTGGTGTAATATCATTCTGAATGTGTAATCTAATATAGAACGACACTGGCTGCTTTTAGCTTCTTTGTTATTGTCCAGGTTGGTTTAGGGTAATGGGGTTAGAGATCTCTGATCTTCTGTAGCCAGAATGCATTAATCCAAGGATTGTGGACTGAAAACTGGAAATCTCCTTCCTGAACTTTTAACACTGGCATTTTTTTTTTTTTTTGGTCTTCTAGTGTGTGTTCTCTTTGCGGTTCTGTTCATTAAAAATGGGGATGCTATTGTTCTGCTCTTAGGAAATTCGCAAAATAAACTCGTTTTAAACAATGGGGACAATGCAGAAAAGCAGATGAAGTGAAACAGAACCACGGTCAGTGTGTTAGTGTATACACCCTTCCCCAGTTTTTCCTGTGAGTGTGTGTTACCTGGGCTCCCCAGTTTTTTCTGTGTGTGTACCTGGCCTCCCCAGTTTTTTCTGTGTGTGTTACCTGGCCTCCCCAGTTTTTTCTGTGTGTGTACCTGGCCTCCTCTGTTTTTTCTGTGTGTGTTACCTGGCCTCCCCAGTTTTTCCTGTGTGTGTTACCTGGCCTCCCCAGTTTTTTCTGTGTGTGTACCTGGCCTCCCCAGTTTTTCCTGTGTGTGTTACCTGGCCTCCCCAGTTTTACTGTGTGTGTTATCTGGGCTCCCCAGTTTCTTCTGTGTACCTGGCCTCCCCAGTTTTTCCTGTGTGTGACCTGGCCTCCTCTGCACTCGAGCGACAGCAGCTGGAGCCGTCCTGCCTGCTGCTCTGTATTGTGCTTTTCCTTCTTAAACATCGAGATGCTTTTCCATGTCAGTAAATCAACACTACTTTGAGTGGCTGCTTGGTATTTCATTGTATGACTGCAGGGTAATTCCCGTAATTAATTGATGTCTGCTTAGGTAATTTGCAGCTTGAAAAGAAATTATGGAAATCTCCACTGACTCTGAATCTTTCCACTCGTCTTAATTATTTCCTGAGGATAAACCAGAAGTGAGATTTTTTTTTTTTTGCTTTTTCCTTATATCCATTTTTAGGTATAATACATATGTATACGTGGAATCATCTTTGCTTCCGTATCCAGCAGCTTCTGTGTTCCCTTTCATCTTCGCAGTTTTTCCATTTTTACACGATTTTATTTTTGTTCTGTCATTGTTTTGGGCAATGTCTTGTCTACTTTTTTTGCTGCTCTTAATGTGGCATTTATTTTGGTAATGATTTTATTATCTCTGTCTCCAGCCTTGTTGATTTGGAGATTTTGAAAAGAGAGTCCCAGTTTTCTTTAATTTTGAGTCAAGAAAAGTATTTGTTTGAAATGCCTCCCCTCTCCCTTGGGGATCCCTTCTGCCTTTTGCCTATTGCATTCTTTCACTGTCCCTTCCCTCTTAGAGGCGTCTCTGCATGTTTCTCTGGGGCTTCCTCTGGCCTGAGCGTCTCTGGAGGGGGCAGTTCTGTCTGTCTGGCAGGGTGCCCAGCACAGTGCCAGGCCCCCGGTAGCCTCTGTCCTGCACTCCTATCCTCTGTCCAGTTCGCTCTTCCTCCAGGTGACTCGGCCAGCATCTCCTAGTTTGATTGTAGATGGACCTTTTTTCTTATTTTCATTTTATTAACTTCACTGTGGATCAGAGGAGAGCAGCGTAAACGTGCTTTTCGCTTGCCTTCTTTAAAGAGGCTGTTTTTGTCTTTTTAATAGTAAAATACATATGAAAGTGTTAGTCCCGCGGTCACGTCCGACTCTTTGTGACCCCATGGGCTGTAGCCTGCCAGGCTCCTCTGTCCCTGGGATTGTCCAGGCAAGAATACTGGAGTGGGTAGCCATTCCCTTCTCCAGGGGACCTTCCCCACCCAGGGATGGAACCTGGGTCTCCCACACTGCAGGCAGATTCTTTACCATCTGAGCCACTGGGGATGCCTTCCTTTACCGGAAGTATCACCTTAGTTATGTTGAAGCCTGGGCTCCCTCTGCAGGACTGGCTCCTTCGAATGGGAGCCGGGACGTCCACACTGGCCAGGGTAGAACCGGAGGGGACCCGGGAGGAAGTGCAGCTGCGCTTGTGTAATGGGCGGTTCATCTGGGGTGGAGCGCTGCGGGGACGACCTGACTAATGTCCGGCAGTAAACCATCTTGCCGGAAGTCCTTTAGAGACCTGCCCTTAGGTCAAAGCTTCCTTTCACAGTGTTTGCTGAACACGGGGTCCTGTGAGTCCTGAGTCGTTCCGGTGGGTGGGCTGGGAAAGGAGCCTGTGCTCGCGGGGCCTCTGATCCCCCCCTGGCTCTGTTCTGACCCGGCTCGGTCCCCCTGGCCTTTCTGGCATGGACTTGCAGAGGTTGCCCCCCTGGTCCCCCTCTGGAGATTGTTGGAAAGAAGCTAGCTCTAGGGACCAGCTGTGTGCAGGGTCTGGGGTCTGTATGTCTGCAGCAGACCCTTTGGGGGCTGCATCTTGGCTATTCCAGTGTGGTATTTCCAGACTTCTCCCCATGGGAGCTGGCTGGCATTCCCACCCGCCCCCCCTCCCCCCCACCCCCCCACCCCCCCACCCAGGGAGGGGGCAGTGTCCTGGGTGGTCCAAGATTCAGTGATGGATGAATCGGGGCACTGCCTGGCATGGCGGGGTTTGTGCCCTGGTCGCCATCAGGTGCCCAGCCTGCTGCTGTGGGTTAGGAGCCCCAGGACTTGGCCTTGCTGAGAGCGTGTTGACGGTGGACCAGAATGTTCTGTGGGAGAGCAGAGAGCCGAGGACCCCTTGTGTGAAGAGCAGCACGTGGGAGTTCAGGCCCGGGATTCGTGACGGCTATTTCTGTGCTCAGAGGCCTTTTTTTTTTTTTTTTTTTGCTTCGTGCTTCCGGAGAGTTGAGGTTTCTAACCTCTGACCTCGGAATCAAAGCTGAATAGTTGTGTGCGCTTCAGTTAAATATATGCATACTTTGCCACCGCACTCCAGCCCGGGAGCGGGTTTGTTACATTATTCATTTGATTTGCCCTTCAAGTGTTAAATTCTCTTTTGTGGGGGTTGCGGGGGATGCTCAGCTCCGGGGGCGGGCGCTGAAGGGGAAGCTTTGGAGGAGGTTGGTAGGGGCTGTCCTTTGTTACTCCGCCAGAGAGCAGCTCGGAGGCCGACTCCCCACCCCCTCCCCTTTTCCCTGTGCTGGCATTTTCCGGCCCAGGGCGGCTTTGGTTAGGTGGCTTCCCTGCACTCTGGCCGGAGGGTCTCAGACTTTGTTCTCTGTCCCATTACCTCCACTGCAAACCTATTCTTGTCAGCCTGTATGTTAATGGTCTGGAGGTTGAAGATTATGGGGGCTGAACTTCAGCTAAGCTGTTGCAGCTGGGAACTGAAAGTTAGTACTCAGACATGTGGATGGAGAAAATACAGTGAGAGAGAGTCAGAAGGTAGGCTCTCTTGTCCCCTGTCCCAGGGGTCTGCGTTTCGTCCCCTCAGTTTCACTTCGTGTTTTCCGCTCCAAGAGAGGGAGATTTGATACAGATGCTCTTCTGGAGATCAGGGGCCAAGAGGACTGTTTGTTCATAACTTAATCTGAAGTCAGTGGACCGACTTGTCCATTGTTTCCTGGATCTGAGAGGTCAGCTAAATGATGGTTTTCTGAGAGTCGGGTGTGAGGGTTACTGTCTTAGCAGTTGCATTGAACTCCAATCTGCAACGCTGGCTCCGTTTTAATGACCATCAGTAAAACACAGGGCTGGGAGGAGGTTGGAACCAACCTTCAGGTAGAGTGTTTTGTTTTTATTTTTTGACTGTGCAAAGGATGAGTGTATCATATTTGTCAGTCGTTTGCCCTTTACCTAACATACAGAGAGACTTGGCACGAATGGTCCTTATTCAGCTGTATTTACTCAAGTTTGCACACCTTCCAAAAAGTTGCTTAGTTTGGTGCCCACCCCCGCCCAGCAGTTGACCACCTGATGCGAAGGGCTGAGTTGTTAGAAAGGCCCTGAGGCAGGAGGAGACGGAGACGACAGAGATGGTTGGATGGCATCACTGACTCAGTGGACATGAGTCTGGGTAAACTCCGGGAGTCGGTGATGGACATGGAGCCCTGGTGTGCTGAGGTCTGTGGGGTTGCAAAGAGTTGGACACAACTGAGCGACTGAACTGAGCTGACAGAGCAGTCAGCACCCAGGCTGGTGGATTCTGGTGCTGTAACTCAGGAGCGTTACCAGTCCAGAAAGTGAGCAGGCCTGGGAAGGCCTTGTGTTCAAGCTGGGATCAGAAATGAGAAGCCGTTAATGGCGTGTGATTAGAGGAAATTGGATCACTAATTCCTCCCCTCTTCAAAGACTGGAAAACCACACTTTCTTCAGAGGTTCTCGCCCATGAGCATCAAGCAGGCATGTGGTGGGGCCTGGCTTTGAATCCATTGGTCTCAGAAGGCCACACCCTGAACCACGACGCCCCACACGCACGAGGAAGCCTTGCATTTCCTGTGTAAACGGCAGGTGCTGGCGTTGCTGAAACCTGGGATTAAGTGGAACAGGCCGCGTGAGCTCCAGCTAGTCTGCTGTGTAGCAGGCAGTCCGTGCTTACTCACGGCTTGCAGCCGTAATGGGACTAGTTCTGGAAAATAAAGCCCTGCATTTCAAAGATTGATGGCTTCTCCTTAATGATCACGGTCTAGCGAAATGCCAGACAGACAGATGGTGCAGAATGCAGGTGAGTCAGGGCTTCACTCACAGCATTTAATTCCCCCGGTACGCTTATTACACTGGGTGCCTCTGAGTCAGAAGCAACAAATCTCTCACGACAGAACTTAAAGATTTATTTTAAATTGCAGTTTTTCCTGAATTGTCACCGTGTTCGAAAATCTGATACTGAGATTGTTCTCTTCTCTCCCCACAGCCCCAAAGGTTTTTTTTTTTAAAAAAATCCTATTTCTCTTCCAAAGATAAAAGGAAAACACTTTTTAAACTTTGAACAGACACCGCACTTCATAGGTAGTTTGTCAAGGTCCTGTCACGTTTGGTCTTGAAGCATCATGGACATGTTGGCCAGTGGCCTCTACAGACCATTCTGTCGGGGTGTTAGATTGGGTGGGGAAGTAGGTGGAGTGTGAAGCTGAGGTTAATCTTGGAGCCGTGGAAGAGGGTGGACCTATGTTTTGTTTTTTAAAAAAAAAAAAAAAAATTCATTCCCTGGATGCTGAGCACTCCCTCGGTGCCAGAAATCTGGCAGAGTGCTGGGGTAGGATGAGCCAGGTGGCGTCTCTGCCCTTCCCCGCAGTCACTAGGGAGGCAGGTTAAGAAAGATACGCCCTGTGTGGTTTTTCTTATAAACATCCTCGTCATTGTGGCGTCTTTTATGTGTCATATAAATGCCTTCCTTCCAGGTGAACAACTCAGTGATTGAACAACTTTAGTAACTTTACCAAGTGGTAAAATCACCCCCGAGTCAGTGTAGAACATTCTCCTTCCCCCAGTGTGGTCTCTCATGCTGTTTCTCTCCATCATTTGGCCTTTTCTGGGTGTTTCCTATCCAGGGAGTTCTACAGCACGTGGTCCCTCATCGCTGGCGGCTTTCACCTGGATAGTATTTCTGAGGGTCATGACGTAGCACGTGTGCGTAGTTAGTGCCTATTTCATGCTGAACAGTGTCTGTTGTTAATCACCACGTTTCTTGGTCCATCACCAGCTGATGGACATAGAGGTGATTTCCAGGTGGTTTTATGCTTAACTTTTTGAGAAATTGCCGAACTGCTTTCTGAAGCGGCTGCACCATTTCCTATCCCTCCAGCATATTGTGGGACATATTGTGGTTTTCATAGATTTATTACCGCTGCTTCCAGTATAGCGTAGATATGGTACATCAATCAGTATGGCAAAATAGAGAAAAGCAAGCCAGTAACCAAAAAGCTGTGATACAGTCCTGACTCTTCTGGAGGCATCTGAGTGTTAGAGCCAGCCTAACCCGCCCATGAGAAAGAAGTGTGCTTCAGGCTGACACAACTGGCGTGAACAGGTTGGAAGTGGGAGTGTTAGTCACTCGGTCATGTCGACTCTTTGTGACCCCAAGGACTATAGCCTGCCCGGCTCCTCTGTCCGTGGGATTTCCCAGGCAAGAAGAGTGGAGTGGGTATCCATTCCCTTCTCCGGGGAACTTCCCAACCCAAGGATTGAACCCAGGTCTCCTGCATTCTTTGCCGTCTGAGCCACCAGGGAAGCTTCTGCTTTGTTTTGGTGGGGCAACTTTTTATGTAAGTTTTGGTTATTAATCCGTTTCTTTCGGTCATCCCCGTAAACCACAGCCCTGGACTCTTATGTCTACTTACTTAGTTTTCCTTATGGTATCTTCCAAAATCCTGACAGATTTTGAGAAGGCAGGACAAAGTGATCCCTTTCCTGTGGTTTTCTGGGTAATGAGGAAATTCTTTCACCTCCGTTTGGGTCTAATTAAGGAGTGAGTACGAAAGGCTGCTCTGGGGGCCTGTGGGAGAGGAAATGAGCCTGGGAGGTTGAGCAGCAGGTGAGCCACTGTGGGGAACCCATCAGAGAGCGGTGGTTCCCACACACGGAGTGCTCCTGGGCCGTGTGTGTGTCACACAAACACAGGCTGGGAAGAGGAGGAGAAACGGTCCACAGAGACGGGAGATGATGAGACAGATAAGATGAGCTGACACCTCGTCCCTGGAGCCGAAGGTCAGTGTAAGGTGGAGATAAGCCGCTGCCCAGGAAGGGATCAGCAGAGTGATGGCCCATGTGGGAACGCCGGTCTCTGCTGAAACCTGAAGTCCACAGTGATCCTCAGGGCGGAGGTTCTGGAAGCGGTGGGCACTTGCTGATTGCCTGTGGACCCATGACACTGATAAGGGGTGACGGAGAGCAAGTAATCTGTCTGTCGTGATGGTGAAACCGGGGCGGCAGCTGGAGGCCGGGCGGGGCCCGCCTACTGTGACCTTGAGCTGAACCCGGGACTGGGCTGAACAAGAGGCGCCTAGTCCTTCCGCATAGATCAGCTCTCATCTCCCCCTCCCGTGCGGCCTTGAATGGAGGCGCTCTTCTCCCCCGTTTACAGAAGAGGAAACTGAGGTCCGGGTCAGCTGGGTGACTTGTCCAGGGTCCCTCATCAGGTCTGGGAATCAGATGCAGGCGATTTTGCGTCTTCCCTCTCACTCCCTGGAGCTTCCCTGGTGGCTCAGGCGGTAAAGAATCCGCCTGCCATGCAGGAGACCCGGGTTCGATCCCCGGGTCAAGAAGATCCCCTGGAGAAGGGAATGGCAACCCTCTCCAGTATTCTTGCCTGGGAAATTGCACGGACAGAGGAGCCCGGCGGGCTACAGTCCATGGGGTCTCCTACCTGGAAGGCAGAGCTGCCTGCCCGAAGCACCCATCTGTGCAGCTGGGTGCTACCTGCTGGGGAGGCCGAGCAGCCAGGGTGCCCAGCCAGGTCTCTGCTCTGGGGAGAGGGCTCCCATCTGCCTCCTCTCTGCTGACACTCACTGAGGGTGCCCTCCATGCCAGGCCGTGGGCTGTGTGACGTGAGCCCCTTCTGTGCAGGAGAGGGGACCAGTGGGCGCGTGATCTGCTTGGAGCCCCCCGAGGTGGCAGAGGGTCGCTCTCGCCTGGACTGGTGTGTGCACCTTGTTATCTGAGCCCCGTGTGAGGACCAGCCTCCTCCACGCTTCTTAACCTTGTGTGAGTGAGCTGCCCACTGCACCCCAGGTTCCTCTGCTGTGTGAGGCTCGAAGTCCCTTCTTTGTGGGCTGGCAGCCCCCCAGACGAGGCCTATGGCAGAACTGCTCAGCATGCTCCTTCGCGAGAGGAGCTCCTGGGAACAGGAGCGACAGCTGGTCGTCAGGGTGTCTTGGTGTCAGGACTGGTCAGTGTATTTTCAGTGGCTGGCTTGTTATTTGTGTTTTGGTTTAATAAAGAAGCTGCCAGGGTTCATTCTCAATGAGCTGTAGACATAATTTCATTTGGAACACATGGCGTATCTTTCATCAAGTGCTTGTCTAAACGAAACCAGCCTGAATTTGGTCTTTGCTGCAACACCTGGGCCTGCTCGCCACCTGAGAGAAACCCCAAGCCTTCATCTTCCAGCTGGGGAGCCCCTCACTGCAGAAAAGGGCACCCAGTATCCGCTGGGGGAGCTGGCCGGGGGGGTGACACGTCCCTGCATGGAGACTCTAGGGTGCCAAGCTCTCCCTGAGCTTTGTGACCCAGGGCGAGTTGCAGCCCCAAGCCCCTGGCTCATCCTGCAGTCGGGCCTCAGGGTGCAGGGGCTGCGAAGGAGGTGACCCCGCCGAGCGTCCAGCACAGTGTCTTGGAGCGTTTGGCGCTGGGCAGGCAGTGGGCGGGGTCGTACCCAGATTGTTCAGTCCATGCTGAGAAAGAGCTTGGCCCTAAGTGAGTGATGGCGGGGGGCTTCTCCAGGTGGCTTCCAGCCTGGATCCCCCGTCCCGCACCCCAGGAGTGCGTCCTGCCTGAAACAAGTAACTTGAGTGTTTGCAATCACTTTTTTCCCCCCTCAGTTTTAATGCTTTTCTAAAAATTGCATTTTGTTAGAGCCGTTTCTACTTTAAACATCCACATAAAAGAATAGAATGCTGTTACTAGGATTCCCTAAATATTAAGAGTTTTAGGAGAATTTCTAGTAATCTGGATATGTAAGTGTAGACATAAGTTTATGCATTTAACATCTCCGTCTCGGTTTTCCTCCTTGTCACATTTTGTCGAGTGTTTGTCCAGGTGGCTGGAAACACAGGTTGGGGAGGTGGGTTTACTGATGGGCTTGTGGAGTGCGTGTCGCATGCCTCAAAGCGCTGGGGTGTGAGGCTACACGGGCTGCTCATTGGAGGCAGCTATCGACGTGGAAACCAGCTGCGAGAAGCTCACCTAGAGTGCCGGGGGCTTGATGCGCTGCGCAGGGAAGCCCGTTTCTGTGCAAACCTGGGACTTAGGCCTCACCCTGAAAAAATGGCCTCCCATCAGTTAGCTCGGAGTGAGACTTCTTCTAAAAGACCATCTGAGGATAGAAATCTGCTAATGCTGAGCTAATTGGAGCCACCTGCTATTGAAAGAGCTCTACCTGGTAAATAATGGTTACTGATTCAATGGACGAGTTTGAGCAAACTCCGGGAGCTGGTGAAGGACAGGGAAGCCTGGCGTGCTGCAGTCCATGGGTTGCAAAGAGTCAAGCGACTGAACAACAACGGTTTTTATTTTGGAGACTTTAAGTCAGCCAACTGGTTAATGTGAAACACTTGGGGCTAGAGACAGCGAATGGGTGTCCTTGGTGGTCAGCCAGGCGGGAGAGGAAGGGGCTGGAGAGGAAAGACTGGACACGCAAGCTGGGGGGGGGCCCGCCCCCTGCTGCGCTGTGAGGAGAGCAGGTGAGCACGCTGCGGGGAGTTCTGCAGGCCTGTGACTGCAGGCGGCCTTTGGGGCCAGGCCCCTGCTCTCAACCTTGGCTGCACGGTGAAATCTTCAGGGCGGGTTACAGGGAGGTTAAATAATGCTGGGGCTGGGGCCCTTGCCCCAGGGATTGGGGTTTCCTGGTGGGCCCGGTGCACAGGCAGTCCTGGCTGGTTGCACCTGTGCTGGGAACCACTGGCCCTGCACCCGCCCCCACTCCCCCCCGTGGGGTCCCCCATGCCCTGTGGGTCTCTCGGGGTTGCAGTCTCTCCCCTGGGCCCCGAGTTCCTCCTGACAAGGCAGAGGAGACAGCAGACTCCTCGGGTGGTTCCTTCTTCCTCCTGGCCGAGACAGCCTGTCATGTCTCTGGTGCCTTTGAGGGGTGCGTGCGGGCTGATGGAGAAGGAAACCGAGGTAGTTTTGCTCTGGCTCCCCGGGTCCCGAGGCAGCATCAGGGGGTGAATGAGAAAGTCCTGCCCTGAGACCTCTCCAGGTTGGAACAAGGAGCCCGAAGTTCACCGTTCTGCTTGTGTCCAGCCATGTCTGGTGGGTGGGGGTAGAGGTGGGCGCACTGACATGTGGCCGTGACCCATGTCTGGTGGCTGGACGCCTTCCTAGAAGTGTGGGAGGGGCTTCCCCAGCCAGGGAGAAGCAGGAGGTTCCCCGCCCCCCCCCGCTCCTCCCGCCAAGTTTCTTTGTGCCTCTGGTCCTGGAGTTGAATGGGGTTTGAATGTTGTAGAGACTCCTGGTTATAGGATTTCTGGGAACATCCCCATAAAAGAGTAGTTGGCTTTGAGGGGAGGGGTGCTTTTTTTGGTTTATTAACTTTGCATTGGCCTTATGTGTATGTATATATATTCCTGTATGTATTTTATGAGAAGGCAGCTTGATTTTTCAGGTGGGCGAGGTGTGGGAAAGACCCTGGTATAGAGTGAGCTTTGCTTCCCTGGTGGCTCAGAGGTTAAAGTGTCTGCCTCCAATGTGGGAGACCTGGGTTCGATCCCTGGGTTGGGAAGATCCCCTGGAGAAGGAAATGGTAACCCACTCCAGTATTCTTGCCTGGAGAATCCCATGGACAGAGAAGCCTGGTAGGCTGCAGTCCACGGGGTCGCAAAGAGTTGGACACGACTGAGCAACTTCACTTCACTTCGCTTGAGCTTGTTAGGAGGGAAACCCTGTTGTAGGGTCAATAGGCTTGATGAGACAAATGGCCCAAGTATACTTTGAGTCCAGAAAGCCTCCTGAAATATAGTGGTTAGATTAAATGGATGAGGCAAGTTTTCAGGAGTTTTTATTTGTTCTAATTAGCTTTAAAAATATTTATGGGAAGAATAATTTGTGGTTTTTTAAAAAGTGGGAATATGAAGTTAAGCCATACTTTAAGACAATAATTTTTCATCTTGTCGGGGCCATGTGTTATGCATGGTTTGTCCTCTTGTGTTTGGGCCGGTGTTTTCAGTTCAGTCGCTCAGTCGTGTCCGACTCTGTGACTCCATGGACTGCAGCACGCCAGGCCTCCCTGTCCGTCACCAACTCCCGGAACCTACTCAAACTCATGTCCATGAGTCGGTGATGCCGTCCAGTGTTTGCTGGGCCAGTGTTTTATAGTGATTTCTAAAATGTCTCCAAAGCTGAGTGCTGGTTTAAAACTGACCTCACTCGCCTTAGCTGTGCTTGCTGAGAGCCGGCGCCCGCCCTGCAAGGTAACAGCTGTCACCTGTGCTCTGCAAAAGGGTTTGCGGTGGGCCTCGCTTTCCCCTCTGCACTTGGTTGGATTTGATCCTCTGCCGCACCTGTGAGTTCAGTAAACACTCAGGCATTGTTGTTCCCTTTTACCCAGAAGTTAAGACCTTGCTCAAGGTCACGCAGCAGTGCGTTACTGCAGGAGGGAAACCCAGGTCTTTTCAGTCTTAATCTTGTGCTCTTTCTATCGCGATCTGCTGCCAGAGCTTGGAAGACCATTAGCAGTGTGCTCACTCTTTGGAGTCAGACGGCCCCGAGTTCCGTTTCAGGGTCTGTCACAGGCCCTGTGTCCTGGGGCAGATCCCGTAGCCACCATAAGGCAGAGATAACCTCTCCGTCCAGGGGCGCATTTGGAAATGGAGGGGCTTGCAGAAATGGCAGCCATCTTTCTCAGGGTTCGTTCCACCCAGGCCAGGTCTGAGACTGAAGAGTTTCACGGCCTCTGACCGCACCTGCTTTGTGACCTGGGGAGCCAGGATTCCAGCTCGGTTATGGCTGTCAGCATGCAGCGGCCTTATGCTTTCAAACCTTCTACAGATTGTTTTGCAAGATTTCTTAGATTGGGGTTTCTGCTCAGAAACGATTAACAGGATTCCTGTTACACAGACCAAAAGTATGTGTTTGTGTGGGGTGTCTGCGTGTCCCAAGCCTCTGCCTTTTGCATCTTGCCTTCTTTGCTGTAATTCTCCGTGAACTTGGGCCTGTGTTCCTTTTACCACTTAAAATCCCTTCTGCTCATCTAGCTTGAGCCCCTTCTCCTGAGGCTGCTGATGCAGAGCGGACCCGTCTTTTCTCTTCGAATTTATTTTTGGTTGTGCTGGTCTTCACTGCTGTCTGAGGGCTTCCTCTAGTTGCAGCGAGCAGGAGCTGCTCTCACATGTGGCGCACCTGCTCCTCCTTGCAGTGGCTTCTAGGCTCTTGGACTCTGTAGTTGTGGCACAAGGGTTTTAGTAGCCTCTCGGCATGTGGATTCTTCCTGGGGGCAGGGATCGAGCCTGTGTCCCCAGCACTGGCAGGTGGATTCCTATCCGCTGTACCACCAGGGAAGTCCTTTTCTCTATTTTAAGGGATCTAGTAGTCACCATTATCGGCAAGTTTAAAAGGGAGGTTTATGAAGGCTTGGAAGGTTCTCATAGGCACCATCTTTGCTTATTTATAGCTCCCAGGAGAAGGAAATGGCAGCCCACCCCAGTATTCTTGCCTGGAGAATCCTGTGGACGAAGGAGCCTGGTGGGCTGCTGTCCATAGGGTCCCACAGAGTCGGACATGACTGAAGTGACTTAGCATGCATGCATGCATTGGACAAGGAAATGGCAACCCACTCTAGTATTCTTGCCTGGAGAATCCCAGGGACAGAGGAGCCTGATGGGCTGCTGTCTATGGGGTTGCAGAGTCAGACACGACTGAAGCAACTTAGCAGCAGCAGCAGCATCCTTTCTTAGCCCTGAGAGCCTCATACTGGGGGTGGGGAGGTGTCATTGCCCGGGCGGCTCAGCATCCGCCCTGGACCCTCGTGTTAGAACACCACCCAGGCCACAGGGCCCTCTGGCCTCTCTGGCTAGTGCACCCCAGGGTGGCCTCTGTACTTGGGAGTTCACAGCTGTTTCCTTCTCTCTCTCTGAGGATGTCCACTCAGGCCTCCTAGAATTCTCCTTGTCCCCTTCCTGAGGGAGGAAAGGGGATTTTAGCTGATTTTAGGATCGTGCCATGGAGGGTATGCTGGTTTGTGAGTCTCGTGAAATGGTCTGGACCTAACAGAAGCAGAAGTTATTAAGAAGAGGTAGCAAGAGTACACGGAAGAACTGTACAGAAAAGATCTTCACGACCCAGATAATCATGATGATGTGATCACTAATCTAGAGCCAGACATCTTGGAATGTGAAGTCAAGTGGGCCTTAGAAAGCATCACTACGAACAAAGCTAGTGGAGGTGATGGAATTCCAGTTGAGTTGTTTCAAATCCTGAAAGATGCTGTGAAAGTGCTGCACTCAGTATGCCAGCAAATTTGGAAAACTCAGCAGTGGCCACAGGACTGGAAAAGGTTAGTTTTCATTGCAATTCCAAAGAAAGGCAATGCCAAAGAATGCTCAAACTACCACACAATTGCACTCATCTCACACACTAGTAAAGTAATGCTCAAAATTCTCCAAGCCAGACTTCAGCAATACGTGAACCGTGAACTCCGTGATGTTCAAGCTGGTTTTAGAAAAGGCAGAGGAACCAGAGATCAAATTGCCAACATCTGCTGGATCATGGAAAAAGCAAGAGAGTTCCAGAAAAACATCTATTTCTGCTTTATTGACTATGCCAAAGCCTTTGACTGTGTGGATCACAATAAACTGTGGAAAATTCTGAAAGAGATGGGAATCCAAGACCACCTAACCTGCCTCTTGAGAAAAATGTATGCAAGTCAGTTAGAACTGGACATGCAATAACAGACTGGTTCCAAATAGGAAAGCAACAGTTAGAACTGGACATGGAACAACAGACTGGTTCCAAATAGGAAAAGGAGTACGTCAAGGCTGTATATTGTCACCCTGCTTATTTAACTTTTATGCAGAGTACATCATGAGAAACGCTGGACTGGAAGAAACACAAGCTGGAATCAAGATTGCCAGGAGAAATATCAATAACCTCA
Organism: Capricornis sumatraensis; assembly: GCF_032405125.1. Classification (NCBI taxonomy): domain Eukaryota; kingdom Metazoa; phylum Chordata; class Mammalia; order Artiodactyla; family Bovidae; genus Capricornis; species Capricornis sumatraensis. The sequence goes on along the minus strand of NC_091080.1, from coordinate 83,603,290 downwards.
GATATGCAGATGATACCACCTTATGGCAGAAAGTGAAGAGGAGCTAAAAAGTCTCTTGATGAAAGTGAAAGAGGAGAGTGAAAAAGTTGGCTTAAAGCTCAACATTCAGAAAACGAAGATCATGGCATCCGGTCTTATCACTTCATGGGAAATAGATGGGGAAACAGTGGAAACAGTGTCAGACTTTATTTTTTGGGGCTCCAAAATCACTGCAGATGGTGACTGCAGCCATGAAATTAAAAGACACTTACTCCTTGGAAGAAAAGTTATGACTAACCTAGATAGTATATTCAAAAGCAGAGACATTACTTTGCTGACTAAGGTCTGTCTAGTCAAGGCTATGGTTTTTCCTGTGGTCATGTATGGATGTGAGAATTGGACTGTGAAGAAGGCTGAGCGCCGAAGAATTGATGCTTTTGAACTGTGGTGTTGGAGAAGACTCTTGAGGGTCCCTTGGACTGCAAGGAGATCAGCCCTGGGATTTCTTTGGAAGGAATGATGCTAAAGCTGAAGCTCCAGTACTTTGGCCACCTCATGCAAAGAGTTGACTCATTGGAAAAGACTCTGATGCTGGGAGGGATTGGGGGCAGGAGGAGAAGGGGATGACAGAGGATGAGACGGCTGGATGGCATCACGGACTCGATGGACATGAGTCTGAGTGAACTCCGGGAGATGGTGATGGACAGGGAGGCCTGCCGTGCTGTGATTCATGGGGTCGCAAAGAGTTGAATACGACTGAGCAACTGAACTGAACTGAAGAAGCTGCTCAGTCTTGACCAAGTGTTGTCAGAAAGAATAGCTCGGTGTTAAGTACACACAAAAGCAACCGTAACAGCCAAAGTGGTTTCTGTTTACTAAGGAGTGTTCAAGCAGATACCATTCAGGGAGCTTTCCTTAGGTTCTGATTTTATCCTCTCAGCATCCTAGGCAGTAAGGATGTACGTATGTGGAAGCTGGCGGGGTGTTTCCATGACTTGCTGGTAGTGTGGTAGAGCTGAGACCTGAACTCGGGTTGCTTAGAATGCAGGTACCTGTGGCTACCTGGAAGCCTGGATTTCTGGCAGATAATTTAAGCACTCAGAAGGACTGCATTGAATCTCTCTGTTTGGTAGTTTCTCTGGGGTAGGGACGGGGGTGTATCTAGTGTCTTTTTTCTGCAGGTCTTGTCCAGCTGCTGCCCTAAAGGATGCTTTGGAGAATCAGAGCCGAGCATCTGGTGTGCCCAGGACCTTGTAATGTTTTAGGCCATAGCTGCAAGGTTTTCCTTGTCTCCTTCTCATTATGAGCTGAACTTTGGCTGGTTTTTTTTGTTTTAATTTTTATTGTGATGTGTTATTATTTTTTAAGATTGACTCATTTATTTTTTGCCTGTGGGGGTCTTCATTGCTGCTCACGGGGTTTTTTCTTGTGGCACACGGGAGCTCCTCTTTGTTGCAGTTCGAAGGGTTCTCATTGCCTGACTTCTCTTACTGCCCAGCATGGGCTCTAGGCCCGAGGGCTTCAGCAGTTGCCGCGTGTGGGCTCAGTTGCTCCAAGGCATGTGGGATCTTCCTGGACCAACCAGGGATGGAACTCACCTCCCCTGCATTGCTAGGTGGATTCTTAACCACTGGACCACCAGGGAAGCCCTTGATTTTGCTTTTTTTTTTTTAACGGGTCTTGGGTGTCGCCTGCAGGTTCCCGTGCTACTCATCTCTTTGCTGGGTTAGGTTGGCAGGATCACAAGATAACGTTCTTAAGTGGCAGTTGTAGTCTCGAGGGGGAAAATACTCTGTAAAATGTTGTGAATACGGTTTTCAACCAGTGTCATGAAGCACGTGCCCTAGCAAAAAGGAGCCCTGGGGCCAGGCTCCGGGTTCGCATCAGCAGACGGGAACTTTTCAGCTGTAACAGGGGAGTCATAGCAGCCTCTTTGAGGGCACAAGGAACCAGGTGTAGAAAGGACCAAGAATTCTAGTAGAATCACCCAGTCGGGATGAGGAAGCCCCGGAGTTGACCCTCACTCGTTCTGCCCCTGTAGAATTCTCTATCCACAGTCATGAGTACAGCCTGTAGGCCTGGGTGCTCGTAGACGGTGTTGAGAAGTTGAGTGGTTGGAGGGTCAGTTGGGGGAGCAGCAGGCAGTGGGGGTGGGAAGGGGCTGTGGGCTTCAGCTTCATGGCGAGTGTGTGACTTCAGCCTTGAGATGGTGTGCTGTCCCCACTGGTTTAAGCGGTGAAGGAAAAACCATGAGCTGTGAGGAAGCCGAGCTCTGGCAGCAGGGTGTGCAGGGGGGTCTAGGGGTGTAGCCGCTGTGGGTGAGCCTGGCGTGGTCGAGGGGCTGCACGCAGAGACAGTTCTGGTCGGTGGGCATAAGACGAATTGCAGGGCAGGGGTTTCCAGCTTTGGGAATAACAGATGGTAACATTGCTAATAATATTGGAGAAACCGACATGGGAAGATGAGGTCGTGGGAAATGGCCCACCTATAGCGCCCGCCTGGCTGCCTTGGGGAGGTGGGGAGAGCGGGGTTCTGAGGCCAACTTGGGCTCCAGGAGGAGAGTTCTGTCCTTCCCTCGGGATGCTTACCAAGTTCAGAAGAAGGAAGGGGCCCGCCTAGTCCAGACCCAGCCGAACCCCGCTGCCCTCTCGTCTGTTGCTTCGGGGATGGTGATGTGATAAGGAGCGGGTATTAGAGCACAGCAAACCTGGACCGTTCCTTTTTCTTTTCCTGGGTTTTGGCTTCAGCCCAGAGTGGTGCCGTGTGCACAATGGTACAAGTAGTACGTTTGAAGCTGAGGGCCTTTGAAGGTTGATTAGTGATGCCAGATGCAGTTTTTCATTGCCAGAAGTGATCAAAAGAACACAGTAATAGCTGTTCAGGTTTAAAAATATAAAATACTTAAGTCATCGCGGAAGTATTTTAATGAGTTCTCTCGATGGATCATGAAATGGGCTGAATGACCGTAGAGGCCAGAGTTAAGCAGGCATCGCACCCCGGGGTTTCTTTTCTCAGGGGGATCAGAATCCTTCCTCAGGGTTCAGGAACCGGACCCCCCCTGTGCCGCCTGCACGGTGACAGCCACTTCTCCTGCGCTCATTCCTGTTCCCGTCTGGCTTCCGGGAGATCCCAGGCTTTGGGGTAGCCAGTAGCCCTGGCACTTCCGTATCATAGTTAGTGAGAAACATTTGCTGAACTGGTGATCCCAGATTGCCTGGGCATGTTCCCTTGGTTTTGGCTCTTCGATGATCTTGAGCCAGGCTTTCCTGAGCTCAGTGGGGAAGGGACCTTGGGAGCCTTTGCAGAGCCCAGACCTGTGCCTGGACCCCCTACCCCAGGGAAGCCGCAACGTCTCCATATTGTGGTTGGTTTCAAGGATCCTGACCTTAGGACGTGTAATGAATGCCCTGATTTTTCCTAAATTTTGAAGTTAAACAAGACAAAGTATGAGTGGGTAGAAAGGCTTAGAATTTCACTGACCAAAGTTTGCAGAGACAGATGGCTTGGAGTTGCTGTGGTGAGGAGGGTGATGGAAAAGACTGAAGCCATAAGAATTAGGATAAGCCAGTGTCATCTCCTGAAAGTTTTCACTTAACCTCCAGGCTCCCCCAGGTAGGCTCTTGGGCTGTTTCCTGACCCAGGTGGGGAAGGTTTTGAGGGATGTGGAGAGGTGCGAGCAGAGGAGACGTCAGTATGGGAGTGCCGTCTCTTACAGACGCATCCCTTGGTTGGTGGGTACCAGATCCCCGCTCTTAGGTGCATGTAATCTGGAGAGGTGCTCCTTTTTCTGTTATTTCTCTCTCCAGTCCTTCCCTCAGAGGGGGAGACACAAACCCAGTGGGCAGTTAGTTCAGTGGGATCACATAGGTTGGTGAGCGAATTTGTGAGACTTACACCCCCTCGGCCATGGAGTAATGATCTCCTGGCTCAGCTGCAGGACTGGGGAAGTTCCACTGGGCATCGAAGTGATGTTCTTGAGTGACTGGTCTGGAACCTGAAGAGCGGGCTGTGCAGGCAACACCGAACCCCTGCTCCCGCCCTCAGTCTCTGTCCAAGTCCCCCAACTCGTTGCCCTAGGAGAGGGAAAGGGTGGGGAAGGGTCCTGGCTTTCCCTGCTCAGAGAAGACCAAGCCTTTGTGTGTCTGACTCCTGCTCAGAAGCTGGTTGCCTTTCAGGCATGTGGGGGACGGGTGGGGTGAAGGGCAGGCCTTTCTAACCTCGGGTGATGACCAGCGCTTGGTTCAGCTTAGACCTCTCTGAAATATCGAGATGGTCGGCAGGATGATACCCCTCCTTCCCAGGAGATCTGCAGTCTTCGGAGAGCGGATTCTGGCGGCAGAATCTTGACGTTCCTTTGTGCACTAGGTCATCTCTGGCTTTGATTTTCTGACCGCACTGCACGGGCTGCAGCGCTTGGTGACGGTCTTGTGCAAGAACTGCCGAAGGGCGGGGACCCTTGTTTGTTCAGGGCTCTGCCGTCACCATCTTGACAGATGGCTCCCTTCTCCTTTTTATGAATGTATTTATTTTCCGATTGCACTGGGTCTTCGTTGCTGCACTCAGGCTTTCTCTAGTTGTGGCAAGAGGCGGGGGCTACTCTTGCTTTGCCGTGCACCGGCTTCTCGGTTGCGGTGTCTTCCCTCGTTGCGAAGCACAGGCTCCAAGCTCACGGGCTTCAGCAGTTGTGGTGTGCAGGCTCAGTAGTGGTGGCTCAAGGGGTGTCAAGCGCAGCCTTAGTAGTTGTGGCCCACAGGCTTAGTTGCTCTGGGGCAGATGGGAGCTTCCCAGGCCAGAGATGGAGCCCGTGTCCCCTGGATTAGCAGGTGGGTTCCCATCTGCTGCACCACCAGGGAAGTCTGTGGCTCCCTTCTTGCCAGGGGTGGATTTTAGTTGGATTTATAGCTGGTGGCCCAATGGCAGAGGGTGGAATGCTGCACCATACTTGAGCAGGTGCGAGGCAGAAGACCTGTACTGACTTCCTGGGTGCAGATGCTCGGGAAAGGGCCTCAGGGAGGAGGGTCAAGGCAGTAGTGAAAACAGCTGTTTTTTCCTAAGTGGTTTTAAACAACAGCACAAGGGAAAGGGGCAGTTTATTGAAATGACACACTACTCTCCTGAGTACAGAAAGTCTGTCTGTCTGGACCCTGTCCTCAGGAATGGACACTTTTGTCTGGCAGTGGTCAGCGATCTCTGTTGATTTCTGTTATCAGTAGGGTGACATATCGCCCCAGAACTTTGTGCCTGAAACAAATAGTGATTTATTGTTTCTCCCTATTCCTCAGGTTGACCTGGGGCTTTTGCACAGGGCTCGCTCGCTGCTCGTGGTCGGCGGGAGAGCTGCTGGCCTGGCCCAGGTTGGGCAGTGAGGACACTGGGCATCCCTCCCTGTGCCTGCAGTTGGCCGGCTGGGTGACGCAGGCCTGGGTTCTGCCTGCCGGCAGCCAGCCCAGGCCTCCCGAGGGGCCGATGGAGGTGCAGCTGCAGGATCGCAGGCTTAACCTAGCCCAGTGTCGCAGGAAATCCCAAGGCCAGCCGGGGTTCGAGGGGAGTGGCAGGCGCAGTGCAGGAGGGGCCCTGGCCTCGGGGAGGGAACGTTTCAAAGCTGGAGGCACGGTTGTAACAGTCTACAGGCTCGTCCAGGTCAGGGGAGGAGGCATCAGCCAGCAATTGAGTCCGGTGAGTCCGCAAGGCCTGGTTAACCCAGAGCCGCCCACACTGCCAGCTCTGTGTCTGACCCCTTACTTTCTGTGGGTCTGTGTTCCTGGTCTGTTGCTCTTGCTCCTTTCAGCCCTCCTCCCCACTGCTTCACAGGGAAGGCGTGTCTGTAGGGTGTAGTCTGAGCAGCTCCTCGGGGTTAAGATGGGAAGGATCCCTGGCTCTCCCAAGTGTCAGCGCCACCTCTCCCTCCCTCCTGGGGGGTGACAGGTGCTGCCCACGGAGAACTCAGCTGCTCACCCTTCTCTCTGGTCAAGGGAGCTCGTTAGGGTGGGTGCTGGAGAATTTAGAGCTAAACCTTACGAGGTGTAGGTGGTATGTGTCTTTCAGCTCTTCAGGTTGGTGGTTACGAGCCTTTAGAAGCCATTTCAACGGTATGACGTTTACCTGATAAAAGAAAACAGTTCCCTATTGTTTCTTGGGATCCGGTTAAATATTTAGGCCAAGGCAGCTGCAGTTAAGTGCAGATGCATGGGGCTGTGTTTGCTGGACACGGCCTGCTCTGAAACAGGCTAGGGTGTCTGTCTTTTTCTCTGTTACATGATGTTGCTGGTTAACCTATGTTTCAGTATATACCTACCCAAATTAAGAAAATTGGGGGGCTGCGTGTAGGGAGAAATGTAGAAGTTTTGCTTAGACATGAGTGATTTATCAATAAATCCATATATCATGTTCAGATAAGTGATTTGATACTTGTTTACTTTATATAAAAGCTGGAGCCTTCCTCACTTCTGTTATAGAGCTGGGCCACTGTTCCTGTTTGCACATTTGCTGTGTGCACACGCAGGTGAGATTGAGAAATGCTTGTGTCCTGAGTGTGAAGACCCGTGATTACCACCAGCCTGATCCTTAAGTGAGGAAAACGAATCTGGCCTGGAAAGACCGTGGTCTAGCCGTTGTCAATACCCCTGTGAGTTGCTGAAGTCTCCCTTTTCCTTCTCTCCTGCAGAACCTAAAAGCAGATCCTGAAGAGCTTTTTACCAAACTGGAGAAAATCGGGAAGGGCTCCTTCGGCGAGGTGTTCAAAGGCATTGACAATCGGACTCAGAAAGTGGTCGCCATAAAAATCATTGACCTGGAGGAGGCAGAAGATGAGATCGAGGACATTCAGCAGGAAATCACAGTGCTGAGTCAGTGCGACAGTCCCTACGTAACCAAATATTATGGATCCTACCTGAAGGTAAGGCTCAAAGATGCTGCACCTGACTGAGATGTGAGCCGCGGTCCGGAAGGACTTCAATAGAGAGCACAGCAGCCTCTCAGGAAGAAGTGTCCCGACCTTTGCAGTGGAAAGGACCTGGCTCCGATGGTGCTCTCATCTTAAATGTCACTGACGGAAATGTATTTTCAGTAGAAAGTGGTTGATGTTGAAATTCTCTTTCAAGTAAGCGTAATGTCTGAGTAAGACCTTGTCATCAAAAGTGCATTTTTTTTTTTTAAAGCTGTTTTAATGACAACCACTCATCAACTAATTTTAGCATGGTTTGTGATGAAGACTCAGGCCAACCTAAGAATATGAGTCTTTTGATATTTTCATGTCAAACGTGTTTTAATTTAGTGTCTTTTTTTTTTTTTTAACTGCTGAGAACTGAGAATGTTGATTAGTGAGCTGTTTTATCTCTGTTTGACTTCGAAGAATTCTCGGTTAGTAAATAATTACTTAAAGTGGTGGTTACAGTATAATACTACAAATAGTCTTCAACCTTCACGCAGTTCTTCAGGTGGGAAAGAATTCTGTTAAAGATGGTTTCCCAGTTCTGCGTGGAAAGTTTAAGATTGTTCCTTGTGTTTCGGGTTCCTTGACATATATCTGTTTTACTGCATTTTCAAATGTCTTAAAAGAGTTGGTGAAAAGCTTTCTGAAATAATTCTTGTGGAAACTAGAACTTGGCAGATAGAAAGAACTTCCTGAGGGGTAGGCAGCAGTACTCCCGGGTAATGTAAGGCCAGGCCTTGTCCTGCCCCGGCTCTGTCCTCTCGGGTTGCCGTGTTGTAGGCGTCTGCCTGCTCTGATGTCAGAGGGCTGCTGCAGGCTTCGATTTTGTGGAAATGTGGTAATAAGTATAAGTGGGAGGATGGGATATCGGTGAGCCGTTGATTCACTGAAATGCACATTTAAAGGAAATGAATATTGGATGGTAATGCTATCTTTTTCTCATTGCCTCAAGAGTGGCAGTATGTCGTAGGTCAAGTGCAACAGTTTGAAATGGGAAGAATAAGTTTCAGAGTCATTTGTCCTGGACTTTGTGTTTAAACTTCCCTGCTTCCTCATTTGTAAAATGGAAAATCATGTTATTCACCTCATTGTGGCAAAGAGTAAATAGAATTGAGTATATGAAAGTACCTGGCGTGTTGTGGGTACTTATTGAGTGTTAATTTCCTTTCTTAATTGGCTGTGTTTATTTCCATTTATCTCAGATTACCTTGCAGTGGAAGATGTATCCACTGAGGTTGGAAGCAAGAAGGTGGGGGTTAGCAATGACAGTTGCCGTGGGGGAGCATCCAGCTTGGGTCTCGATGGGGCAAAGGGGAAGCGCTGTAAAGAAGCTCTCTCATTTTCATGGTACGAGAGAAGGGCACACGTGACTTCCACACAGGAAGGCAAAGGTCTTCTTGACGTTAAATTTCTATTGAGAGGAAAAAACTAACAGCTGAAGAGACTCATCTTGAATTCTGTCTGCTGATTATCACTTATCCTTTGAGAAATGACTTCAACATAGTTTCGTAGTAAATCCAGAGTTGGGTTTCATGTGGTCTGCAGGCATTGTAATTTTAACATGAATTATGGTCGCTTTGGCAAAGGAAGTGTGGAAGAACCTCACGAATTTTTGCTGATGAATATACCAGCTAATATCTAACTATGGAAGTTCAGGAGCAGTGCTTCAGAGGTGTCCTTTTCAGCCTCAGCTCCTCAGCGGAATTTTTACTGCATACCAAGTAGATTGCTTTATTGTGGCCAAACATGGCATCACCACCTTGACTGTGTGTGTCTCCAGAGAGAGTCCATCTGCATCTCTTGTCTCACCTGAGCCACTAATCCCGTCAGTCTAACCTCGTTCTAGAGTTGGCCAGTGAATGAGGTAACCTCATGTCAGCTGCTCCTGGAATGAACGCCGTAGGTTTTTTAATGGCTCAATATGATAGAAGTTTATTTCTTGCTCACGCATAGCCTGATCTGTGGCTGGTTTTCCTCCAGTTACTAGGAACCCAGGTTCCTTCTCTCATGTCGCTCTTCCCCTGCCCTTACAGCTGTGTTCAGCTTCCCTAAGTCAGCTTGGGGGTGAAAATGGAGGCTTCTGTGGGGAGTTCTCATGCACCCAGGCCAGGACCCAGGGCACCTTGTTTCTGCCCACACGTCCTGGCCAGACTCGGCCTTGAGACCACACCCGACCTGGGAGAGCCTGGGAAGGGCCATCTAGTCGAGGGCTGCAGAGCAGACCGGCTTGGCGCTGAGCCAGGCAGTCCTTTCCAAGGCCATCTGCTCTCAGAGGGAAGCGGAAGAACCCCAGGGGGTGACTTTCTCCGCTCCCTCTGCTCAGGCAGGATGAAGAGCGGTAAGAGTTCTGTCTGTGGTGCTTCATGTATGTCACCAGGCAGATTGTCCTGCAGGGAATGTAACTGCCTCAGAAATGCCAGGAATAATATCACTGTCGTGAAAAGTCGCCCTTCGTTTCTTAAACCTTTCTGTCACATTTAGTGAAAACCGATGAACTGCTCTTGTTAAGACAGTGTTAACTACTGTAACTTGAGCAGGACAAGAATCCAGACCCCTGGATTCTCTCTTTGGTGAGAGAGTCACATGAAATTTCTTGGCCCGGGGGAAGATCCTCGGTCATGAGCCAGAGGCTGTTTTCCTACCATCTCCGTAGGATTAGGTAGTTTGATTAGTATGGTCCATACAGTCAGGGGCTTCCCTGGTGGCTCAGATGGTAAAGCATCTCCCTGCAATGCGGGAGACCCAGGTTCGATCCCTGGGTCCGGAAGATCCCTGGAGAAAGAAATGGCAACCCGCTCCAGGACTCTTGGCTGGAAAATTCCACGAATGGAGGAGCCTGGCAGACTACAGTCCGTGGGGTCGCAGAGTCGGACACGGCTGAGTGACTTCACTTTCACTTCCCGTACTATCGAGTAGCTTCCCCCGTGGCTCAAGACGGTAAAGAAATGCCTGCAATGCAGGAGACCCTGGTTCCATTCCTGGGTGGGGAAGATCCCCTGGAGGAGGAAATAGCAGCCCACTCCAGTATTCTTGCCTGGGGAATCCCATGGACAGAGAGCCTGGTAGGCTACAGTCCATGGGGTCTCAAGAGTTGGACACGACTTAGCAAATAAACCACAACCACCATACTGTCAAGTAAGATACACTTTAAAGTGACATGTAAGAGGAATGAATCTTTGACACCAAGTTGAAAATAACTGTGCTTCATGGGGCTGTTCCTGCCTTGTTAAACTCCACATAGCTTTCAGAGATAGTGTTTTTAGTCCTTTAAGTGGCGATGGGGAGAGGACCTCAGGGTTTCACCTTGTGTTAAGGGACTCTGACTCACTGGAAAAGACCCTGATGCTGGGAAATACTGAAGGCAGGTTGGATGGCATCACCAGCTCAATGGACAGGAGTTTGGGCAGGCTCCGGGAATTGGTGATGGACTGGGAAGCCTGGCGTGCTGCAGTCCACGGGCTTGCAAAGAGTCGGACATGACTGAGCGACTGAACTGAAAAGGGACTTTCGCAGAGCGAGACTGAGTAAAGAGGAAGTGAGCAGAGACTGGTTTCTCTCTTGCTGGATTTGCATTAGAAGGTCTCATAATTACGCTTTTGCTTCAGTGTTGTACTTAAGGAGAAATTAAAAAACAGTAGGTAAGTGGTCTGAATATACTGAATGTTACTGCAGGTCAGCAGAGTGGAGCCAATTTTGACTGTGTAGCTATAATCAAATCACAGAGTTGCTATGTAGCCTGTCTACCCTGCCTCGCCCCCATAGTAAAAACAAAAAACACCACCACCAATTTAGGGAGGAGGGGGAATAATGCGACAGGGAGAACTCATGTTGATGAATCTGAGGCCTGGAAAGGTCTTGAAAATGATCACATGCCACAGGAGTTTCATTCACTGTAGTCTGCTTAATTTGGGGAAAGTTAAAACCAGCTGGAATATTAACCAAACGCTTTTTCGTATCCCAACCGTTATGTAATACCACTGGAACTTTCTGCCACAAAAATACAAGGTCATAATGAAACCGCGTGTGTGGGGAGTGAGGAGTGGTGTGGGTGTGGTGTGCAGGAGAGGGAGACTTCTTCGGCTCTAAGTTACTCTGTGAAGACATAAGATTGTAACAATGGACAGTGAGGTGCTATAGTTCAGTCTAAGCCGGATTTCTTTTTAAGCAGCATTCATTAGAGTCATTCTGTTCAGCATCTCAACTCTATAGGTCTTTTGGTCTTGGGAAGATTGCCAGCATTTTAGAATCTCTGAGATTCTTGCCTAAGAGTTTATAAACCAGGATTTTAGTCTTGAATCCTAGGTCATGATTACCTAACTGTCTCGTATTTTATGGGATTACTGTAAAGATTGAAATCAGATAGGTAAACTGTCTCAGTTCAGTTCAGTCGTTCAGTCGTGTCCGACTCTGCGACCCCATGAATCGCAGCACACCAGGTCTCCCTGTCCATCACCAACTCCCGGAGTTCACTCAGACTCACATCCATCAAGTCAGTGATGCCATCCAACCATCTCATCCTCTGTCATCCCCTTCTCCTCCTGCCCCCAATCCCTCCCAGCATCAGAGTCTTTTCCAATGAGTCAACTCTTCGCATGAGGTGGCCAAAGTACTGGAATTTCAGCCTCAGCATCATTCCCTCCAAAGAAATCCCAGGGCTGATCTCCTTCAGAATGGACTGGCTGGATCTCCTTGCAGTCCAAGGGACTCTCAAGAGTCTTCTCCAACACCACAGTTCAAAAGCATCAATTCTTCGGCACTCAGCCTTCTTCACAGTCCAACTCTCACATCCATACATGACCACAGGAAAAACCAAACTGTCTAGCATGTTAGATTTTTAGTACATGCTAATTTAAGAATTTTTTTTTTAATTAAGGGAAAAGCTATCTTGGCAAGTTTTAAGCCTTAACATTTATTTAGCATATTAAAATTAGGGTTATCACTTTCTTTTATAGTAAATTTTGTAATATTCTTAAATATCAGGCCAGTTTAACCAGCGCAAGTCAGGTGGAAGGCAAAACAAAGCTGTGTCTGTCAAACCTTCACTTTTCCCAGTCATTTCTGTTGTTTTATCGACATGAAGGAAGCATGTCCATTAGTCCTTGTCTAATAGTGCATTCAGATCATTGACTTAAGAGTAAGTTTTTCTTCAGTTCCCAGAACTTTTAGGGTAGTTTTATCAGTTGTATCTGTCAGCAAAGTAATACAGAGATGTCCCTTCACATGTCTTAGTGTTGTATGCGAGTGTAGACGATTCTGCTCTGGGGTTGAGTGTACGTTAGCATGATGGTTTATTTACCCATTTGGCGGGTGATGACCATCTGGGGCTGTTTCCACTTTCGGGCTATTACGGACAATGTTGCCGTGAACATTATTTTCTTGGTTTTGTGTTGACATGCTTGCATTTCTCTCGGGTATATGCCCAGGAGTGAAATTGTTGGGTCATATGGTAACTCTGTGTTTAACACTTTGAGGAACTGCCAGGCTGTTTTCTTTTCCAAAGAACCTGCACCAAGGGGGGTTCTAATTTCTCTACATCCTCTTTGCATTCCTCAGGGATGAGAGGTGGTATCTATCTCATTGTGGTTTTAGTTTGCATTCTCCCTCATGCTTAATGATGTCGGGCCTTATTTTTCTGCTTCCTTACCAGCCTTGATACACAACTTAAAATTTTTTTCCAATTCCGTAAGTACAATAGAGCATTTTATTATGCTTATTTGCATTTCTGTCAATAGTGGGTTTGAGTGTCTTCACAAATCCTTAGCCGTTGGGATTTCTTACTTTGTTCAGTTCTGTTCATATCTTTTTAAGTTTTCAGTTGGCTTTCCTGTGTTTTAATACTTGATATGTATATTAAAATGTTATCAGTTTCAGATACCACAAGTATTTTCTCTGACTCTGTTACAGTTCTTTTACCTTTAGGGTGTCCTTTGTTGAAAAAAATCCTTAATATTAATGTAGTTATCAATTTTTACCTTCAGATTTCTGCTTTTGGGATCCTGTTTAAGGAAACTTCCAGTTACCTAAGGTTAAGAATTATATGAAAATTTCCATCTTTTATCAGCCTTATAATTTTGCCTTTTGCATTTAAATCTTTTGTCTGTCTGGCATACAGTGAAGTGAGGATTGTATTTTTCTCAATGTAGAAATAAGTTTTATAATACCATTGTATAAAATAGTATTTTCCCCACTTACATGTGATGTTATATACCAAAGTCCTCTTGTATGTCTAGGCCTGCTTCTGGATTTTCTGTTTTATTCCTGGGCCGGTATCACTCATGGTCTGTGTGTGTGAGATAGAATTATTGTTACCTTGGCCTTGTTTTGAGTTATAGTATCTGGAATGATAATGGTCTCCACCTCTGCCCGCATACATCCAAAAGCTTTTGCTGTTTTTAACAAGTACATGAGGTCTCAGAAGACCTTTTTTCTTCCACATGTCTTAGAATGAGTTTGTACATTTTCAGTTTAAAATCTTACTAAAGTTTCAGAATTGATTTTTGAGAATTGACATCTTAATGTCATCCCATTTTTGGCTATGAATGTCCATTTTTTAAATTAGGTTTTCATATTTGAGCTTTAATGCAATGTAAATGTTTTCCTTCAGAAAGATTATGCAGGTTCCCAGACACGTTTTTATTGCTGTTTTGAGTGATAAATTTTCAGGTTGGTTATTGCCTATTTAAGGGGACGAGTTTTGTTTTGTTTTGCCACATCGTTTCTGGCAATCTTGCTGAGCTCTTACTGGTTTTCTATGCATATGCTCACATCTGTAAATAATGATGGTTTTCTGTGCCCCTGTCCATTCACATCACCATCTTACAGCCTATGTTTTGGTGACCGTGACCTCTAGAACTGTGTGGGCTTGCAGCGATTGGAGGGATACACTGGTCTTGTTCTTGATCTTAAAAAAAAGCACGTTACATTTTTCTTTAAATAGGATATTTGCTATAGAATTTTGATGTGTGGCCTCTTTTTTTCTTAATTAAGAAAGTCTGCTTCTATTCCTGGTTAAGAGTATTTTGGTCTTCGTTTTTAAACAAACAAATCATAGCATGTACTTTTTCCCCCTGTTAAAGATAGGTATATGGTTTTTCTCTTTCCATCTCACTGTAAGTAGATGGCAAATAGCCAGATCTCCAGTGTACCCTTTCTGATTTCTAAGAAAATTGGTTTCATAGAGCAGGGAAAGTCTTCTCTAGTTGTCCGTTGCCGAGAGACTCAGAGTTCCTTTATTAGCTGAGAACTGTCCGAGCCCCTTCTGTTACATGTCAGTTCTCTTCTGTTGAATTCTGCAGGGTGCTCACAGACAGAACAGGAAAATAGAACCTGACCTTGCCTTGAACAGCATTCCCATCGCCGACTCCCTCCCCGGGTACTTCCTTCCTGCTCATGGGTCAGGAAGGATGCCGATGCAGCATTTTTGCTGGTTGTTCAGTTGATCATCGATTTTTTTTTTTTTTTGAATCATCGACTATTGACTCCCTTTTGGGCTGGTGGTTCTGCATCTTGACTCCTAAACTGTCTCTGGGTTCTGGGGTGGAGGACTAACTTGGCTCAGAGTGACAGAGCTGAGCACGCTGTGAACTGGCCAGTGTGTTACGTCGAGGAGATGTCTGCAGTTTGTGGACTGTTTGTGTCTTGGAACCAGCAAGAAGGGGCAGTCATGTGTCGGAGTCACTCAGATGGCAGCAGGGAAAGGTCCTGGGTGGTCCTCATTTCTGTGTGTGGCTTGAAACTGTTTCTGCCTTGGCTGGGATTGGTCCGAGACACACGGGAGCAAAGCACTTCAAGTGGCAGGAGGCTTGGGAGGAAGTGGGGCTCTGGGGGGCTTGGACCGCCTTGGTGGGCAGTACATGTTCCTGAATTTACTATAATATTGAGTCTTCTTGCTCCATTGCTTTCAAGTTCCACTTCAATACTTTCCCTCCATGTTTCAGGCCAGGCAGCCTGATAGGATGACGTGGCCCCAGCCTGACTGGGAGAGAGGAGTTTGGGGGTTGCGGGGCAGGGGAAAGGCCTGCAGATTTGGTTTCAAGAAAAACCACAAGCGAGCTGGAGATGAAGCCTAGTTAGAAAAGGGGGCAATGGTTTGCCTTGTGTCCCCACTTCTCTGTGCTTTTCTAGCCATTCTGACCCTGAGGCTTGAGCTCTGGAGATACTCTACCTGCTTCTGAAGATGGGGGTCCCAGCTCCGAGTTAAACCAGCCCCGTAGTTGGTCACCTGGTGTTGGACGTGTGTGCAAAATAACAGTATGGACACGTTGATCTTTTGAGTTTTTTCCTGTGCAACTCAGCATGGCTTGCTGTTTAATAAGGCTTCCGTGGTAGCTCAGTGGTAAAGAATCCGCCTGCCAACGCAGGAGACATGGGTTCAATTCACGGAGCAGCTAAGCCTCTGCACCACAACTTTTGAGCCTGTGCTTTAGAGCCTGCAAGCCACAACAACTGAGCCTTGGAGCCCGTCTTCCAGCAACAAGAGAAGCTACAGTAATGAGAAGCCTTCACGTCGCAGCCAGAGAGTAGCCCCTACTGTCTGCAGCTAGAGAAGCTCGTGCAGCAATGAAGACCCAACGCCTTCAAAGATTAGATGAATAAGTAAAATTATTAAAAAAAAAAAACATGTCCCGTGCAGATAAATTGCTAGAATCATAGGTTATTAGAGTGGAAAGGGACCTGGGAGGCTCCCAGCCTCACCTTTTGTTCTCTTGAGCAGAAAACCGCTGCTGGAGAAGCCATCTCAGCGGCTCCCACCAAACAAGGCTTTTCCTCTGGAGCTGGAAGGAGGGCGGGCTTCCTGGAGTCCCAGGGCCGGGGTGGGAAGTGGGACAGCCAGCCGTCCAACTGGGCGGCTGCTATGGGGTCCTGCCCTGATGGCCGCCGTGTCCGTGTTTGCAGTGCCTGCCACCAGCACCCCATGGAACCCGGCGTCTGCTCACAGCTCAGCCTTTCCGTGGAGACCCCACGGGAAGCTTGAGCAGGTGGCCAGACGGCAGACCTGCAGGCCCCGGGTCACCCTGTCACTCCTGTCTTGGTTCTCAGGCTGGAAGGTGTCATCTCCACGGGGCCTTATTGTCCCCATGTTGAATTTTTATTTACTGCCCCCTCATTTCCTGGGTAGTCCCACAGGAGAATTCTTGCCTGGCACGGGGAAATAGTTTTCTTCGCTCTCCAAGGCAGAGCTGATGGTCGCCTCTGTGGCGCATGTATGAGAACCATGTGGACTTGGACTTGATGCAGGAGCCGGGGCCCACGTCAGCCTAGACCCAGAGGCCTCGCCCATGCTGCCAAGACCCCCGTGGGGCTGGGCAGCTGGTCCCGGCCGCCCCGCCCTTCCCACTGCTTTGCCCGCGCCCAGCCTCGTCTCTGCCAGGAATCGCCTGCCGGCGTTGTGGTCCCAGCGGCACCGCCGGCCTGTTGCTTTGGCCGAGGGTGGAACACCAGGCGGCCCTCACCTGCCCACTGCTTGAGCCCGTCCCCTTCCTCCTCAGCTCAGCCCTCCCTGACAAGCTGGCTTTGTGCTCTCGTATCCTGGGATGGGGCCTTTGTGATGGTGTTGCCTTTTGGTTTGACCCTTGGGGTCTGGAGGATTGACTGCTGGAGAGCTAGTTAGCTCTTGGTCCTTTCAGGAGGGATGAAGTGGTTGCGATGTTTTTGAAAAACCTATGTATGAAACCGAAAGGTTTCACTGGTACATTTGAGGGTCTTTTGTCCCGGTCGTGACAGTTCATCTTTTTAAAGGGCTTCCCTGGTGGCTCAGAGGGTAAAGCGTCTGCCTACGATGTGGGAGACCTGGATTTGATCCCTCGGTCGGGAAGATCCCCTGGAGAAGGAAATGGCAACCCACTCTGGTACCCTTGCCTGGAAAATCCCATGGATGGAGAAGCCTGCTAGGCGATAGTCCAACAACACAAAGAGTCGGATACGACTGAGCGACTTCACTTTCTTTTTCTTCTTTTAAAGTATGGTGTTGGTTTCTGCCATACATCAACGGGGATCAGCCTATAGGTATCCATTTCTCCCCTCCTGTGATGACTCATCTTTAAAGAAGTAAATTGATCTGTAGGTGACTCTCTTCTTCTTCCTCTTTGGATGTCTGAAACGTAGATTTATTAAACTCCTCACGAGTAGGTTTCCCTGTTCTTGTCTCCGTATGCTTGACGCACAGATGACCAGACAGAGGGTTCTGATGTTTGTTAGTCGCATTACTGTGGTGGCAGGTAGCAGATATCCTCAGGCATTTCTTTGAAGGAAAGAGGAATTCTTTTTGAAGAAAAGGATTTTGGGATGCGACATTCTGTAGAGCAGATGGAGACAGCTTTGCTAGCTGTGCGTTTAAGTCGCTTCAGTCGTGTCTGACTCTTTGCAACCCTATGGGCTGCAGCCCACCAGGCTCCTCTGTCCATGGGATTCTCCAGGCAAGGATGAGTACTGGAGTGCATTGCCATGCCCTCCTCCAGATCTTCCCGACCCAGGGATCGAACCTGCATCTCTTACACCTCCTGCATTGGCAGGTGGGCTCTTGACCACCATTGCCGCCTGGGAATTACTGATGTCTTGGCATTAGGTGGCTATTGGCTTACTGCAGGTTGAGTTGCTAAAAGCAGTTTCTATAACTGTTAAGTAGACCAAGCATCATTACAGTGGTTTAGGTCTTTAACTTAGTTGCCTGGATTTTGATGGTTGTTCATTGCCTTAGTGTGAGATTGGCTTTCTGATTATATGCTTCAATTCCATCTAATGACTTTTCCATGTCGAAATAAATGGGAATCAGTGGAGATCAGCCGTTGGTGAGGTTGGATATAGACCAGTGATTATTGAAGCTAATCACCCATATTTTTTGTTTATATAGAAACCTTTTTCCACTGCTTTTAACCAGGCTGGTATAGAGAGCCGTGTGGATTTGGGAATCATTATTGGGCACATTTTTAAAACGGCTGTGAGGAGGAGGAGTTTGCAGGTGTTGAAATGTTTGGTAGAAAACGGTTGGTTCTTTAAAAGTAACAGTTGATTTCTGGCTGTGTTTTGAGAAGGAAATGCTCTTAGGCTTGCTTTCTGTCCTGAGCTGTGGCATTCAAGACTGCTTGCCTTTCTCTCGCCCCCTTAACTCACCCCACCTCTAAGTGGAGCGGTATTTCTGGACACTGCGTTTTGAAAATGGATCTCCATTCAGAAGGGGACAGACTTGTCCCTAAAGGAAAAGGGGCATAAATACGCCAAACGCAAAACCACAATGATTTCTTTGGTTGCAGGGACCTTGGGGCCATCTTGCACTAAGAAATTGCCTTTAGAAGATCCTTTGGTTCCCATCCATGTCTCCCTCTCCTCAAAGGGATGGCAGCCCGATGGACAGTGGGCACGTGACCCCCCACCTCGCCAGACTCCCGCGGAGGTAAGCTGCTGTCGGCGCTGCCCGGACAGACGTGCGCCCTCCATTAGCCTGAGCTCAGCCTCCACCCACAGCTGGTGCACGCATGTTAGAGGCCCCGAGACTTTCTCTCTCCTGTCTCCAGCAAGGGCTGGGGCTCTGCCTCATCGGATAACCACGCGGGGCTTAGGAATGAGTGGAGTGCAAGGCAGGCCTGGCCGCTTTCTCCTGGTTGAGGACAGGCGTTCCCCTGACTGAGATGGTGGTCTTGAGTTCACGGTCAGCCTGCTGCAGGTCTGTGTCTGTCACTCACTGCACAGTGGACTTAATTCTGGTCACTCAGCTATTATTGCTTCAGGGGCAAGTTGCACAGAGTCTCCTGCCCGTCTTGCTTGTATCGGGGGTGGCAGGGAGGCGGAACACACTGTTGATGGGATTGCTGTCAACTGTTATGCGTCTGGTGCCGGTGTGTGTGAATTAGAAACCGAGCTCTGACCTTCTGGGAGGTAATGGCTCTGGATCTGGCCCCGGGGAAGACCCAGCGGACCACAACTCCGCGTCTCCCCCGGGAATCGGACCGCAGCCCCAGGGCCGGCTTGGCTTGGCTGCTGGCTGTCCGCATCGCTTTACTCTTGAAGGAGCAGAAAGAGCGGAACAAATTACTCTGTTTTCTAGCAAAGTTTTGTCATTTGTGTTTTTGTTTTGAAGGGCTTAGGTGTCTGGGTTAAAAAAGAGGAGAAATTTTAACTTGTTTTCCTTGGGAATAGGTGCTGGGGGTCAAGCTTTCCTTGGGCTGTTGGAATGAAGTCAGACTTTGGGAGCCGAGGTGTGGCTGTCGAGAGAAGCGGACTTTTTAACCCGAGGGTTGTCTTTTGGACTTGGTGCATAGACCTCCCATCTCCCTTTCTGGCAGTAGCCGGCGAGTGGGCAGGCGGGTGTTGCAGGATGGCCAGCCGTGCAGGCTTGGGAGATCACAGGGGTCGGATCTTTGCAGGGCTCAGTGCTAAGAGCCTGAGGGTGGGGCATGGAGGGGCTGCTGGTCAGTGGGGTCCCTGTCCAGGGTGATCCTGTGTCTGGGGTGGGGCATGAGGCGCCTCACCGCCACCATTTCCTTTATGACAGCTTGTCCACATTTTCAAAAAAGGAAGCGTCTTCATAGTTGACCTTTGGAGGGGGCAGGTAACTTCCTCTAACCCATGAGGCTCACCTCTCTGCCTGTCGCCAGGATCTCCTTCCAAGCTCTGGGCCCTGTGCTCTGGTGAGGCCCCGGGCCCGTGTGGAGAGCGTTAGCAACATCATCTCCTGGTTCTCACGTGCTCTTGTACCTCCCAGGTCCCCATATCATGTGTACTCACCAAGAGGCGCGGTAAGCCACCCGCAGCCCCTTGCTCTTTCTTTCATGAACTGTCTTGATGAGGCGGCTGCACCTCTAATCAAAGGGAGTCCGTCCCAGCCCAGCGTCCGTGTGAGAGCAGCAGTTTATGAGCTCAGGTTTATACAGAGAATTTTTAATTCTAGCTTCCCTTCTTGCTTGAATAATGTACCGAGTTTGATACTACCTTTTCCGGTTCGAATCAAGTTTCTGCCTCCGTCTGACGTTCGGAAAATTAGAGCCGGTTCCCTGGAGTTGGCTGTCAACAGGAGCGGCAAGTTCCTAGCCCGGCTCTCTGATGTCTTCTTTGATCCAGGTTTGGGGCTCTTGGTCCTGCCCCAGATGCGTTGCACTGTGCAGAGCTGTGTCTGTCTTTACCTCATTTCAGGAAAGCACCCTCTGGGTAAACTGGGATCTTGGGCATTTGGGTTAAGATAAGGACTGGCCCCCCCTAGAGCATATTTAACTAGTCTTCACTTGTGCTGTACTGGGGTGGGGAA
The DNA here is from genome assembly GCF_032405125.1 of Capricornis sumatraensis. Lineage (NCBI taxonomy): Eukaryota > Metazoa > Chordata > Mammalia > Artiodactyla > Bovidae > Capricornis > Capricornis sumatraensis. The sequence continues at coordinate 83,583,143 of NC_091080.1, read as the reverse complement.
AGCAGGAAATGTTTGCAACATATTCAGTGAGGTGTATGAGCCTTTAAGGACTTTGGGGTCTGAAGTGTCTTTCCTCACAGGTAATCTGACAGGTGCTTGCTTTTTAAAACCTTTGAACGGTGTTCTGTGTGTGTGCGCGCAGGGCCCAGGGCGTTCGGAGTCCGGCCTCTCCCTCCTGGAATGTGTTCTGACTGTGCCGGTCATTTGTGTCGGAAGCTTGTCCTCCCTTCATGCCGCTGCTGCTGACAGGAGCTCAGTCATGTCCAGCTCTTGGACATGGATCGCCAAGGCTCCCCTCTCCCTCCTGGAATGTGTTCTGACTGTGCCGGTCATTTGTGTCGGAAGCTTGTCCTCCCTTCATGCCGCTGCTGCTGACAGGAGCTCAGTCATGTCCAGCTCTTGGACATGGATCGCCAAGGCTCCCCTGTCCATCGGATTTTTCCAGGCAAGAATACTGGAGTGGGTTGGCAGTTTCTTCTCCAGGGTATCTTCCCGACAGGGGATGAATGGAGCCTGTGTCTATGGCATCTTGTCTGCTTTGGCAGGTGGATTCTTCACCATTGGTACCACCTGGCCTGGGTTTTGGGACCCTGGGCCCCCTCGTGTCAGGTCCAGCCACCCCTCCTGCCACCGTGTCACATGACTTGCTGCTTCTGGGCGCTTGGAGCCCGGCTGCCCTGCCTCCGTTGGGCACGGATGCAGGTGGGGGCCCTGTGCCCAGATCTTCTCGGGTTGGTGAAGGAAGGAGACGCGTGATCTGGCCATTGCCACCCTGAGCAAGTGCTCTGGTGGTCAGGGCCCCTGTCCAGGAAGGGGAGAGGGCATGTTAGGTCAGGGTGAGATGGAGCCTGGCCTCCTGGACCTGTTTCTTCAAGATTCCCCAGCTCTGGCTTCAGACTGCGGAGTCCAGAGAGCAGCTCAAAGCAAGAGACCGCCTGGCCTGGGAGACTCACCCTGGGCCAGAGGGCCTGGAGATGGAGCAGGGAGATAGCAGGGGGGCTGCGGTGATGAAGACGCTGACCCAAGGAGGGAGAAGGGAAAGCCACTCATCTTGGACGGTGACACATGTGACTCCCGCGTGCAGGTTGCACCACAGTGCCACAGAGCAGTGTCGTCCAAAGTCAGATAACTTAGTGTAAACTGAACTCGCCCACGTCAGACAGTTGTACACACTCCTGAGTTCTCTGAGCTTGTTATAAAGGTGGTGTGGTTTCTGCTCCTAAATTATTTTTTTTTTAAATAGACTTAAAGCATTTGGCAGGGCTGGGTCTTGCCCTTTGATGCCCCCCTTCTCTCCATGCCTCTCTCAGCTGTTCTGGTGCCCCCCGCCCCCCTCCCCCGTCCTTGCTGCCAGGTAGGTGGAGGGGCATCTAGGGGTATGAGGAGTGCGTGTGGGTCCATGTGGCTCTCCCCTGGGGTCCTGCTCTCAGCCGGCCACCTTGGGGACTCCCTTGGTGCTGTGCCCGTGAACCCCACCCCAGTCCCTTGAAAACTGTGTTTCATCACTTTGGTTAATTAGAGACTCAAGAGTTTCAAACCACACATAAGAGGTGTGAATAATGTGATATAAATATTGTTGGAACCCTCTGTTGTGGTTTCCCTTTCTTTTCTTTTTTCCCCCTTCTATTTTCATTTCAGAGTTTAAGCAGTAACATTGAATGACAAGACTCTTTCTAGAAAGACAGGTTTCTCGGCTCGTCTGACATGCGTATACAGTTCTACTTATCGTGGATAGTAAGAAAAGGTGTGGGCACCGCAGGGCATTGAGTTGTGACTTGAAAGTCTAGTGAGTGAAAGTCGCTCAGTCGTCCCCGACTCTTTGCGACCCCATGGGCTATACAGACTATATTCTCCAGGCCAGAATACTGGAGTGGGTAGCCTTTCTCTTCTCCAGAGGATCTTCCCAACCCAGGGATCGAACCCAAGTCTCCCGCGTTGCAGGTGGTTTCTTTGCCAGCTGAGCCGCCAGGGAAGCCCGTAGAGTTTAGAGGTGTCATGGAAGGTGTGAGCATGCATGGTTCTCGTGAATAAGGAGGTTGGCCCCCACCCTTTCACACTGTATTCGGGCCTGTTGGGTCTTTGTGGGCCGAATCTCCCTGTCACCACATAACTGGAACATAATTGCGCTCCACGGATTGTTGGGGGTGGGGTGGATGGGGAGGGTCTCACATCAGTTGGAGCACAGGCTGGCTACCTGCTGGAGGGCTCCGAGGTGGGGCTCGAGCCAAGGGAGCGTTTCTGGGTGCGCCCCGTCCTGGAAGATGTTAGTAGGTGCTGCCTGGTGAGATGTTTGGACACGCTGGGTCTAGCAGGCTTCTGTTACAGTGTTCTTGGAGCTTTTGCGCCTTGAAGGGAAAGTTTAATATGTGGTATTCCTAAATGTATTTCTCTGTGGGACCCTTCTCTCTGTCTCTCTGTGTTTCTCGCTCAGTAGATTTCAGTTCTGTGAAATTCCCGACAGATCCCTCTGGAAGTAGCTCTCTAGTCAGCACTTGGAGAATAAGCCTTAGGGGACGAGTGTGGTGGAGAACGCCTGGAGTCGCCAAGCTGGCCCTAAGCAGCTTTCTGTGGGTTTCCTGCTATTTCGCTGTCTTTAGAAGAGGATTCCTTTCAGTGTTGATGGTTTAAAGGACCATGAAGCATGAAATAAAAGGCAGTTAATGAAATAGCATGGTAATGTTTTAAACAGTTTTATTTTCCAGTAGTTTTGTGAGTGAGACCATGGGATTTGGGAGGAAATAAGCTGTGAATTATTTGTGCAGGTCTTGTTCCGTAGGAAACACAAGGTAATATGTTAGCACACACACAGAGATCACGAGAGCCGAAATCTACGGTGGATTTAAAATAACGGACAGAAACGGTTGGGGGCTTGGTGGTGGTGGTGGTGGGGTGATTAATAACCACATGTCCCTAAAATCTTTTTGTCTCACTTTTTCATAAAAGTTTGCCAAAGTCGTTCCTAAGGGTTCCTCAGCCCCAGTGGGGGTACAGTTCCCCTTTTGTTCATTGCTTCGTCCCCAACCGAGGGATGAAGGTACTGTCGCAGAAGCCATCCCAGGCCTGCTCTATGGGCCTCTCTGCCCAGCCTGGACTCTCCTGGGCCCCTGCCTCTCCTGCAGGGCCACCTGCTATTGCCCAGTGTTGGGGCCGCACATGTGCAAACCTGGTGGGTGGATGGGCACTCCCGCCTCCCCTCTTTGCAGTCCTCAGGGACCTCGACTCCTAATTTGGGGTGAACGGGCCACCCACAAGGAGAGGCTGAGCAGGGTGGCCACTGCCCGTCTGCCTCCTTTGGGCCGGCCTGTGCCTGAACCTGGTGGGGTCAGGAGGAATCTGGAAAATGCCTGCTGGTTCTAGAAGCGCTTGACCTATTGACGTTAGACTCTCAGTGTATTAAAACTTGGAAGGGCGCATGGACTCTCTGCCAGGAAATGATCCGATTTGTCCATTTTATCATGTGTTTGCGAATCCTCTGGGTCACTTTCTTGGTTTTTGGCTCAAACTGTTTTTTAAACACAGTTGATTTCAGAGTTACTTCCAAATATCTGCCCCGTTCCTGTGCTTCTTCCTTCTGTGTTCACTATTTGTTGGCTCCAGTTAATTTTCTGTGAAGAAAACTGGCTTGGGGCTTACGATTCCACGTGAGCAACGTGGCCATGAGAAGGTAGAGTCTCTGAAAAGGGAGGAAATTCACGCACGTTTTCATAAACGTGAGCAGATGCGCGGCTCTCTCGAACCTCCTCTGAGCGGCTGTTTCCCAGATGTTGGATTTTTTTTTTTTTTTTTCCAATTTTGTGGATGGGGGAGCCCTAGTGTTCTACAGGAATGGCCAGATGGTGGGTCCACGCCCAGAGGGGCCCCCGATGCTGGCGCAGGGCAGAGCCTGTCCCGGGCCTGCGGAGTCCTTGGTGCTGGTTGTTTAGTCACTGACTTTGGTTGCGTGAAGGCCTGGCAGTGGCAGCCTGTCCCACGTCCCCCAGCTCTGTGAGGAGGGCCTTTCCCCCAAACGGGAGCCTGGGCCACAGACTGCACGCTCTCCCCCCATCCACGTCTGCTGCCTTGTTGGGAGATGGTGCTGTTGACTCCTGTGTGTGGGGACTAGGGTGTCCTTGGCCCTCGTGAGCCGCCTGCCACCCTCGGGCTAGAGGGGCCCTCATTTCACTGTGCTGATCTGCGCGGTCATTCAGCCACGTGGGGGAGCCCCGTGTCCCCTCCACCCGCACCCGCACGGTGACAGCCACCCTCCCAGCCTCCGTGGCCATTTGGAAGTCATCTGCCGCATTCCCTGTTGTCCTGGAACAGCTGCAGCCTCTGCTTCTGGGAGAGGGGAAAGAACATCTGTTTCTCTGAGAGTGATTTTTAGTTTGCGAGCATCTGTCCTTGCGTTTCTGGGAAAAATGGAAATGGCCCGGGAGCCCTTTGTATCAGACTCCAGGGTGACCGCGGGTAGAAGCAGAACAACTGACTGGTGGGTGGCCTAAATGAATCCCCAAGTAAAGCTGGCTGTGGAATCCCAGGGGAGTATATTTCATCTCACAATCAGTCACGGGGATCGAGCAGCCGACCCAGCACCAAAGAGAACAGAAAATGTTGAGATGTCTCGAAGGACAGGGACGTGGATTCCTTTCTCTCCCCGAACACACTGCCTGGCTGTAACGGAAGAACATCCCTGCAGACACCCGGCAGCTCCATTTTATGGTTTTCAAGAAAGTTGAATGAATTAAATTTCCAACTAGGCGAAATATTTTACTTCACCAAAAAGAAACTCAGGTCTGTTTTCTGGCTGATGTTACTTACCTATGATTTAAAATAAGCATTAATTGTATTCCTAGTTCTGTTTAACAACCGATGGAAAAACCCAAGTGAACTTTTTGGCCAACCCTTACCTTTTCTGCACATTCAAACCTTTGACGTATCTAAACACAGCTAATATATTTAGATACAATAATTCTAATTAATTATGCCATATTGGGCTTCCTAGGTGGTGCTTGTGGTGAAGAACCCACCTGCCAATGCAGGAGACATAAGAGATGCCGGTTTGATCCCTGGGTTGGGAAGCTCCCCTAGAGAAGGGAATGGCAACCCACTCCAGTATTCTTGCCAGGAGGATCCCATGGACAGAGGAGCCTGGAGCCGGCTACAGTCCCTGGGGTTGCAAAGAGTCTAACACAACTGAAGCGACTTAGCACTCACAGTTATGCCATATGCTTTTTTTTTTTTTTTTTAAAACTTCTGTTGTCCAAGTTGGAGAAGGGAATGGCATCCCGCTCCAGTATTCTTGCCTGGAAAATCCAATGGATGGAGGATCCTGGTGGGCTACAGTCCATGGGGTCGCAAAGAGTCAGACAGGACTGGGCGACTAATCACATCACATTGTCTAAGTAAATTTCTTGGGGGGAGAAGAAAGGTATCCTGAGATGACAGCCCTTACTTGGATTATGTAATGAGGAGCTGCTTAGCCTGTAACTACAGAGAAGTTTCCTGTGGGTGAGGGGGATGGACCCCTCCCCACCCACTGTCACACAGCAAAAGCGGGACTTTAAGGTGTTTGGGTGAATAAGGACATCAGAATGCAGACGTGGAGTGCTCGGACCAGGCCCTCTTATCGAACCCTGTCCGGGAGCCGCGCGATGTGGCGGTCATAGCTGACTGACCGCAGTTTGCCAGTTGCTGGACTGGGGCACTTAGCGTGGCTGCTCTCTGGGCATCTGTACGGAGCAGTGTGTACAGAGCTATATGGTATTTGTATGAATGCCGCGATGGGGTCTTCTGGCCAAGGCAGCAGTGGAGCTGGGGGAGGTGGTAGCTGATGTCACAGTTGGGTGTGGGGGACCAGAACCACCGGTCTCGTCAGGGACCTTGGGTCTGCGCCCCGGGAAGGGGTTGCACGTCTGATGCGTGCACAGCTTGACTGGGTCCAGCCGCCCATCGTGAACAAACTGACTGTAAATCGGGTACCTGCGTCTGTCTGACTGTTAATAGAGCTGTGCAGAAGGTAAAAGCGCGTGAGGTGGCTGGGAGGTGTGGAGGAAGAGGAGCAAGAATTTGGGTGGCAGAAACGTCTCCTCAGCACAACCCAGCTCTGAACAGACAGCACACTGAGAAGTCCCTTCCTTCGGAAGCGGTTTACTGTTGGGGTGTGGTGAATACCCTCCAGGATGGAAATAGAAGTATAAATACATAAGAGAATTCGCCACCTGTGCATTTGAAATAATAGCATCTGTTATTCGTGAATATCCTAATTCCATAAATTGTCTTAACACTTTCGGCTCCTCTTCAATTTGCAAACCACAGTAAAGTCTTCTTTCTCTGCTGTGTTCACCCTCAGGCTCAGTCTTGTCCCATCTTTGGGCTGGACCTTTATCAGAGAATTAATTCTGCACCCTAGCAATCACTTCTTTGGGGTTTATGGTTTTCTCACAGATATTTCTGATGTTTGCTGTGTTGTCATCATTCAGCCATTCAGTCGTGTCCAACTCTTTGTGACAACATGGACTGCAGCACGCCAGGCTTCCCTGTCCTTCACCATTGCTCACACTTAGGTCCATTGAGTTGGTGATGCCATTCAATCCTCTGTTGCCCCCTTCTCCTCCTGCCCTCAATCTTTCCCAGCATCAGGGTTTCTTCCACTGAATCGGCTTTTCACGTCATGTGGCCAGAGTGTTGGAGCTTCAGCTGTAGCATCAGTCCTTCCAATGAATACTCAGGACTGATTTCCTTTAGGATGGACTGGTTGGATCTCCTTGCAGTCCACGGGACTCTCAAGAGTCTTCTCCAACACCACAGTTGGAGAGCATCAATTCTTTGGCACTCAGCCTTCTTTATGGTCCAACTCTCACATCCATACGTGACTACTGGAAAAACCATAGCTTAGACTGTATGGATCTCTCTCTGCAAAGTAATGTCTCTACTTTTTAATACACTGTCTAGGTTTGTCATAGCTTTTCTTCCAAGGAGCAGGCATCTTTTAATTTCATGGTCAGAGTCACCATCTGCAGTGATTTTGGATATGATGTGCAATGATACGAAAATCTTTGCCTGGCAGAAGGATACTCTTGTAATTATTAGAAACACTTCACTTTTAGGAAGAGTCCATTTTTAGCTTATCATGATTATGGCAGACTTGTTTGACTTGGCAGTTTATGCCCACTGACTGTTATGTTTGCTCGTGGATGAGGAGGAGGGGGACGGGGGAGGGGGAGTCCTCCTCTTTCACCCTCCCCGGGCACTGCTTCCATGCTCCCTGTTGTTTTGTTTGTCAGATTTAGGTTGTGAGTTTTATTTCCTTGAGACCCTGTAAGGATCTTTAGGCAGAGTGCTTTTATCCATCTTAGTTTCTACCAGCATTCAGCACAGAAACGTCGCATTAACACATCTTTTACTGCGTTGTGCCAGATTTGTGTTGATGCCAAAGTGCAGAATATCTCAGTACCCGTCTGGGGAGACTTAATTACTGAGACTCACACACACACACAGCACGCAGTTAGAATGCAGCCTCTTCCAGGAGAGAGACTCTCCCGACATGAACCCCGAGAAGAGCATCTGGGGGACGGCTCCGTGTCCTTTCCAATTTACTGCAGGACATTAGGGCAAAAGTTCTGCTTCTTGGCTCAGGGGAGCGGGGCGTGGGAATGCCGCAAGTCCCAGGCACACATTACGTAAATCGAGGTCCTTCTCAGGCAGTCGGATTAGAGTTGGTTGCTTTCTGAAAGGAAAGGGGTTAAGAGCAGTTACGCTAGAACATGTCTCCCTCGCTGGCGTCCCTTAGCGGTTGCTTAGCGTCTGCGCTGTTGGTTCCTGTGGTTCTTGCTGTTTCGGTGTCTGACTCAGCATTAAGTCTGGGGTTGAGTCCCAGTTGCCTCCCCGCCCTGCACTCGGCCAGGTATGCAGTTCTGTCAGATGTAAGAGGCTGATGACCTGGATACATATTTTCTGTGTCTGTGAGTCTGTTCCGGTTCTGTAGATAAGTTTCTTTGTATAGTTTTTTTTTTTTTTCACTTGACTGCACATATGAGTGATATCATTTGATACTTGCCTTTCTCTGCCTGCCTGCCTTTACTCCGTGTGCTCATCTCCAGGTCCATCCACGTGGCTGCAAATGGCATTATTTCATTCTTTTTCACGGCCGAGTGGTATTCCATCGTCTGTGCGAGCCACGCCTTCTTTAGCCGTTCATCTGTCGATGGACCTTTGGGTTGCTTCCATGCCTTGGCCTTTGTCAATAGCGCCGCTGTGAATGCAGGGGGTGTATTACCTTTTTGAATGATAGTTTTGTCTGGATGTATGGCAAGAGTGGGATTGCCGGGTCATATGGAAACTCTTCAGTTTTCTAAGGCACCGCCATTCTCTTCCCTGTAGTGACTGTACCAGCTTAACATTCCCACCAGCAGTTTCCAGGAGGGTTCCCCTTTCTGTACATCCCCTCCAGCATTTGCTGTCTTTTTAATGATGGCCATTTTGACCCGTGTGAGGTGATACCTCATTGCAGTTGTTTGATTTGCCTTTCCCTAGTCATTAGTGGGGAGAAGGCAATGGCACCCCACTCCAGTACTCTTGCCTGGAAAATCCCAGGGACGGGAGCCTGGTGGGCTGCAGTCCATGGGGTCGCGAAGAGTCGGATACTACTGAGCGACTTCGCTTTCACTTTTCACTTTCATGCATTGGAGAAGGAAATGGCAGCCCACTCCCGTGTTCTTTCCAGGAGAATCCCAGGGACGGGGGAGTCTGGGGGGCTGCCGTCTAGGGGGTCGCACAGAGTTGGACACGACTGAAGCGACTTAGCAGCAACAGCAGCAGTCGTTAGTGGTGTTGAATACTTCTTCAGGCACCTGTTGGCCGTTGGTTTTCTCATTTCCTTCTCTCGCTATTACTTCCGTGGTGTCGGCCATTGATCAGACGGGCCCCTCCTCTGAGCGCCCACAGCATTTTGTCCCACCACAGGCTGCCTGGTGGTACTTACTTGGCGACTTTTCTGTCA